>NC_056741.1:1076941733-1077046733 GCF_019279795.1 Protopterus annectens
TTTCTCCAAGCTCATGTGGAAATAGAAAGCATAGCAACACAGAAATGAAAAAGTACACAAAATACAACAACAATGACAACAACAGTGACCGAGCAAACAAAAGGTACAGAAGGAACCATCAAGCATGCACAATCCCATGGATAACAGCAATCCAATTCATTCACATTGCTGCCATCACCTCTCCAACACAGTAACAACCTAAGTCCCAGTCCAGTTCCCTCTGACATCACAGACCAAATCTAATTTCAAAAAACAAAAACTGGCAGACAAAAAATAGACTTCTGCCACCTGCATTTGACATGACTGCCACTACCCGAAGGCCTAAATAGCAATAACCAGTCCAACAATCCTCCTTCAGTCCTCAGCATCCACAATGTTACTGCCACCAACTCCATCTCCAACTTCATCAGCTGCTACCAAAATCCAATACAGCTTCCCCCGATGCAAAAAATTTAACTCCAGTTCTTTTCAACCAAACCCAGCAACCAAGAGTTTGACTTCCTCCATGCACATTCTGCACCTTGCTCAACTTGCCATCGAAGGCCCAAGCTTCATGATAAGTTTATCGACCCCAAAAAACAAGCAACAAGGACACTACAGACATCACGGACACCACGGTTGTAGTCAGCTGTACACTCTGCTGGCCAAACAGGCCATCAAATGGATCACAGACAGATAAATCCAACACAAAATGCCACACACACATCAAAAGCTGGAAAGGCCACTGCCACACAAGGAGCAGCCATCTTCTCAGCCATTACTCATGCCTATGGCAGTATAATAGAGCATTACTACCTACACCCAGTCCATATTGGTCCAAAAAGCAATGTATTTATGTCTGGAAGTAGGAAAAAGGAGAAGGTTAAGTGACAATGTGTCTAAAGAGAATGTGTGCTAAACACTGCTCCCCCCAAACCCACACACACAGAAAGCCACAAACACACAAACATGGAAGGCAGCAAAATGTAAGGGTGCATACACCCCAAACACCAGTGATACTTAGATTTTCTATAGTAGAATCATGTGAGAAGGCAGGCACTTGCCCCAGTATATATATATATATATATATATATATATATATATATATATATATATATATATATATATATAATAAAATTTTTATGTGCATGTGTATGAGCATGTGTAAGTGCACCATTCCTTTTACCTCCACAGGACAGAATCAGTGGCAAATTCTTGAAAATCAAGGACATTTGGCTATTCAGGGGAACTAAATTAGCATGAATTATGCATATCCATATATGAATATGCATAATTCATGCTAGTTTACAGAAATGAATTGAACACAGGACAAGACTTCTGTTTTATCACTGCATATTCTTATATGGAAATTAACAATAGCATAATGTTACTGCCCATATCAAAACTTTTGCCTTGAAATAAAAAAGCAAAATCACTCTGTAATACCAGAAAATGCTTTATAACACATGCATACACAAAAAATGTTCTACATAAAAAAATGATTAATGTTACTGCCCATGTCAAAACTTTTGCCTTGAAATAAAAAAGCAAAATCACTCTGTAATATCAGGAAATGCTTTATAAAACACGCATACACAAAAAATGTTCTACATAAAAAAATGCCACATTCTGTGCTCCTACTGATATAAACATTATTGGTAATGTACAGACTGTCTCATACAAACTTACAAACTACTAACACCAACATAAGAAATGGTTTAAACTGTGGTAATATTCTCTCTGTGTACGAAGTGAAATACTGCAATCTGCTTCATCCTTTTCCAACGTACTTCTAACACACATGCAAACATAGGTGAATGTGTACATTTATACTTAGCTTCTGGTCTTTAGTGAAAACTGAACATTTCTATTAAATCAGTTTGCTAGCAATATATATATATATATATATATATATATATATATATATATATATATATATATGTGTGTATATAAGGTGATATATGTATGTGTGTATATATATATTTTTATATATATATATATATATATATATATATATAGATCTCTATTATATGACTGAAGTTTCAAAAATTTTAAATTCATATAATCGAGACCATGCAATCGAAGTTTTAAAACAGTGAACATAAAAAAAAAATAATAATTTTTTTTATATTTTTGCAGAAGGAAAAGCCCCCTTGCACCCCCTACAGCCCCTGCAAATTAAATACTCCAAGATCACATTACAGTGAGGAACATGGTAAATTTCCCAATCCAGGCTGTACTGCGATCTCCATTCAAAACATTCAGTGTTTCAAAACTTCGGTCATATGGTCTTCATCATATGAATTTCGAAGTTTTGCAACTTTGATCATATGATAGGAATCCAACATGTCTATATATATAGATGAAGAGCAAGAGATACAAATACTCACACACACACACACACACACACATATATATATATATATATATATATATATATATATATATATATTCAGAACAATGCATGTAATGGGTAAAACAAAGACTAAGGTCAGTTACCTTTTAGATGTATGAATAATATATATTTTCATCTGCTGTATTATCTGATTATTCAGTATAGCTTGTTTTGTGATACATCATCTATTTCAGTCCACAAAAACACAGAAGAGTGACTGCATGAAAGAACTGCAGCAGGTTTTACAAAAGAGAAAATTAGGTAGAGTAATTTCTTATTTTTCATGCACCTATAAAGCTTTTACAACATAAGTTGCATAATTGTAAGTTGCTAACAGGACTATCCTATTTTATAATACACAAAGCAACTCAGCTGAGTGTAAGAGACCATCATCTTTTGCAACATAGTCCTTTGATTCATAATGATTGTGGCAGCAAAACTCAAAAGGTCACTGCAAAATCATTGACTAGACTTAGCAGAGCCACAATACTTTGTGTATTTAACTTATTTCTTTATTATAGGAAATATTGACAAAATCTACATTCAGAAATGGAAGAAAAGGGACATTTTCCAATATTCTATTGCACTACTGCACTTTCTATGCTTTATGTTGAAAAGTTTAAGTTTTGGTTCGTAGTGGGTACATTCTGAAATTTGGTCATAACACTAAAGTAGTGGCCAAGTCATAATATCTATTAACCAGAATCTAGAACTAAACAATTAATCTGTAATGTACATAGAAATGCTGAATAATTTATTAAGCCATAACTGGCATGAGATCCAAAGTACATAATGGAGAATATATAAATTTTAAAAAGGAAATTTAATCTGAACAGTAAAATGAACTGCAAGAAAATAAAGTGCTTAAGCATAGTTGTAGGCTACACTGAGTAGTCCATTTTTTAACTTCAATCAAAATCAGTCTGTTTAGACAGAGTACAAAACCAGAACATATTTTATTTTCTACCTAAGGGAAGAAGAGGCTGAAAAGCATATTTTTGCCATCATATAATTTTAGCTGCTTTACATCCTGCCCAGTCTCTATGTATTTTAAACAAATAATGTTCAGTGGGCAAGATAGTCAAAAATCTTCACTTAACTCATTCCCTCCACTGGAGCTCAGGAAGTTTGCACTGTAACTTCCAATGGGCGGAGTCTAAGCCTTTTAACAGAATTAAATTATGCCCTCACATTTCAAACAAATGTTTGTATCTCTGGAAGCACAGGGGTTGTGAAAGAAGTATAAATGGCAAACTCTTTAGCACAAACTATTTTTATAGCAGTAGTATTCCTTAGGCTCTAGGTTTTAAACTGAATTTTATAAATCACAATAAGCACAATAACTATTACATTTGTAATATTTTGTAAACAATTTAGAATATCTCAGCAACCACAAAAGGTACACACATACTGTTAGCAGCATTTTATTCATCTGGCTGAGAGCTTTCATATGAGGCTAAGGAGCTCTGTCTGTGTTACTTTGTTGTTGAGATATTTAGAAAAAATATGAAAATTATATCTATATAAATTAATATCATAAAAGCAACAGTTAATATCTATTTACCTGCACTGGACAAAGGTCAAATATTAATGTAGTTCAGTTTGCCATTGTGTAAGCTTTAAGATGAAATCTTTTAAAACCTTGCACATGGCATGGGTTTGGAATTATTGATGCAAATATCAACAAACAATATTTGATGCCTACAGGCGTCAGTAGGAGTTAACTGCAAATGCACCTGGAGGTGTCACGCTGATGTAATGAGTTAAGTAGCAGCTTTTTTGATTTTAAGCTTTACCTATAAAAAGCAAATACTATCCATCCAATAATTCACTTGTGCCTCAGTTTTATAGATGCATTGGTAAAACAATGGGCCATATGCTAAATTGTTCCCTTTCACTGAATTTTTACTATAGTGTAAATAAATTCTTTTTTTAGTTTGGACAAGAAAGCCACAGTTTTGCAACTCATTTGGAAGAGCAGTCAGGCATGTCATACCTTAAAAACAGTAAACTCCTTGTGCAACCTGGTGTGTATGGTGTGAGGGCCCTTAGTCTTTAGGTGCATGCTTTGTTTTGTAAATATCAGTCCGCCATGCAGTACTACAAAAATAAACCTTCAGGCAGGTCAGACAGACCTGGACCATACCACAAAACAAATCTGCATAGTCCAGAACCACAGATGAATTGATACAATTATTAAAACTACATCTGACAATAGGAGGGACTTCCATCCATGCCATGGATAAGTTAAGCAGTGGATGTATGACTTGTGCCAGCACAGCTAGCTGGAATTTTGTAAATAATTGTATGCCATTTTTATATCAAACTGATCTGTGCAGATGCTTGTGCTAAAAATATATTTGTGAGCTTTGCTTGTGTTAATTGTACTAAAATGTATCAGCAGTGCACCCTGCTGAAATGAAGAGAAATGTGCACGTATTATGGTATCTGAATTGAATGTATATGTTTTAATAGAGGACACTGGCACAGCAATGGTTAACCAACTGGCTTATTTTAAGAAAAATAATGGAAATGTAAATGAGCTGTTAAATCATTAAATGGTACCCCACAGTGCTGAGCAGGACCGGAGGTGAGAGGTCTTGGAACAGCCATTATCTGTTAGCTTTTGTAAAGAAGGGGAAGTGTTGTAAATATCTCTAGCTTCTAGGCATTGGTATAAAAGCTCTAAATGTGTATTGTAGCAGTTTGCTCAAGTCCTGTCTCGACTTCAAAAGGACATAATGTGAGAACCTCGGTGACCAGATGAGGTAATTCTGAAAATCATCTTGGATATTATATTTTACAGGGAGTAAAATCAGAATATTGAGTATTCTGTTTGGGAGCCTGACTAGAAAGACTGCTCATGTATTTTATCTTGCATTGCCCTAGTAGGTTAACATGAAAAAGTAAGCTCTCTTAGATTCAGTCAGGAATATAGTGAAGCTTAGTTTAGAGATTGTTTTTCGTTATTTGTTTGAGTCTGTCTATCAATGTTGTTTTCAATATTTTCTATGATTTGAACTCTGTGGTTTACTGTGGATATATATTTAGTATTGTCTTGTTTGTTTATTATTTATTATTAAATATATTTACACTGTTCATTGTGACTGGTCCTTTTTAGAAAGCATTAACCGTTGAGAGTGCTTATATTTATTTGGTGACATTGTGTGAGCCACTTCAGAAGATCTAGCCATCTTGGACAACTACTACCATTTGTATTAGTATTAATATTACACAGTATAATTGGACACCCTTTGTTAAGAGCCTTAGAGATTGTGAAGTGTCTGGTGGCAGTGATAACTACCTTATACTCTGGGCAGAAGGGGGCACAGTAGGTAAACCTGTTCCAGCCTTTTCCAGGTGTGTGTGTGTGTGTGTGAGACAATTAAATCTCTGTGTGTGTTTGTTTCAGCTACTTGGGACAGAGACACAAAGCACTGGGTTTACAGAGAGAGTGCTGGAGGACATGGCTTGGACACTTGGCTGAGGACCTAACCCTACAGCTGTATCACTGGGGAGACTTATTGAGAATCTGGAGGGAGACAGATATAGAGACATCCAGACCCCGGGCTGAGTCTGTTTCCTGTGTGCTCTTAAGGGAAATTGTACTTGATGCAGAGAGGTCTGTATCTGGAAATACTGAGTGTATCCATTTGTATTTCAGGTGCACATCCCTCTCCAATGTCAGTGGTGAGGATTCAGGCTCCTTGACAACTGGCACAGCATTGGGGCTTCTCATAGTGGACCCCATCACATATTGGCAGCAGTGGTGGGCATCACACTACACACAGAGTTGAAGTATAGCAAGCTTTTGCATTTCACAACACAAAGAATGTGAAAACTTGTTCTGTTGTGATTCTCTATGTGAAGACTTTTATAATCATTTCATCCATGGTTCTGGACTACTTGGATTCATTTTGAATAAGATAATGCTATTTGGAGACTCTAAGAGGCATTTCTGCCAATATGGTTACCTAACTAATTTGTGAATAAAATAGGAATAAATAAAGCTTATTTTTATTTTTTACTTATATCGTAAATATAAAAGTCCTGAGGTTGTTGTACTGGTGATGATGGTGGTGGCTTGGTCATATTTCTCGAGTGAGTAATTATTCATATAGTATTCGTATAGAGGGCATGCCTGTCTATAACCTCTAATTAACTTTATGTACACACATTAATGCACAACTGATATCTCTCAAGTCACTTGTAGAATAACTTTTATTTATTTTTTCTTTCTTTTGTAATGCTTTTTTGTCTAGCCATAACCTGACCACCACTGTATAAGCTCAAGTTTATGTGCCAGAATGCATGCCATGGTTCATCACACAAATACTATATGTTCATGCCTCTGTTGGTTGTCATTACAGCATTGTACCCTGCTGCCTTTCTCCCATGAGACAGTCAGACCAGTGTCACATGATCAATCCCACCTCCCCCACTGGCTGTTCCAGCTCCAGGTCAACAGTCTGAGTCATAGTCAGGGCTTTATATCTCTATATTACTGAGCTGACTGTGTGTGTGTGTGTGTGTGTGTGTGTGTGTGTGTGTGTGTGTGTGTGTGTGTATGTATGTGTGTGTGTGTGTGTGTGTGTGTGTGCGTTTGTGGCTTGTGTGTAAACATTTAAGTTATTTAAGTGTACTATTGTTGTTTCCATGAATTATTTATTGCACTTATCTGCATTTTACAATTGTAAAGTGCTTTTGTTTTCTAGTGTCCTTGCTGTTGGATTAATTTCTTGAAAACTGACATAAAAGTGTTATCTTATCTAGTTGTTGAATTGTTTTATTGGCTTTTCACTTTCAGATAACCTTTGTGTGTTTTTACATTAAGACAAATTGGCATTACTCATCCAATGACTGTAGGGGGTAACCTGGCATGTCAGAGTTGGGAAACACACAAAAAGGCTTAAAATGAGGTGCCTTGTATAGATGCAGGCATTTAGAAACCAAATTTTACTTATAAAACTACTTGTGAAACGATACCCAGAACTCAGTTGCACAAAGAACAACCAGATTGTGCACTGAGGAGCACTGTCCTACAAATCTACTCATATATAGCCTAGTTTCTGTTTTTAGCCTCAAAAGCATTCAAACTAGCCTCCTATTAACCCTTTGAGTACCACCTCCTTGTAGTTCAAATAGAAGGACCTGCCATCCTGGAAATGCACTTTCACAATTTCTCTGTCACCAGGTTGGTGGATACAGGCATCATGAGACAACGTAACTATTGTCTCATGTTCTCTGACAGCCAACTAATTCAGAGAAACCTATACAGTATGCGAGAGATGTAATTATACAATGTCACTGGAGGCAAAACTTTTTCATACAAGCACTCAAAAAAACAATCAGGTTGTCAGCAACATACACACACACACACACACACACACACACACACACACACACACACACACACACACACACACACACACACACACTACACCCACCACACATAGTATACACCCAGCACATAGACCAAAATATGCTGTGGCGCTAAAAACAATCTTAAATTGCAAAGAGCTCCTAGACACTTGACCCAGAACATTTATCCTCAGCAAACCCAAAAACACCTACTGAAACAACACTCAACACCATACATACAGTCATACCCCATGGAGCCTCAACTACAAAGCTACCGTAAGCCAACACACTACCCATGACTCTAGTCATAGGATACTCCATTGTGGGAAGATATGGTCAACAGACCACATTGCTTTGCCAAGGATGGTCTGTACCTGCTCGCACTAGGCTTTTGAATATTGGCTAAACATTGTCCTCCCCTTAGTGGCTTTTTATGGGCAGTCAAACTGATAAACCATCCATTTTAGGAAAATTAATCCAAATGAATCTAAAGTTGTTACTCCTCAGTGCTAGGAACCTACATAATAAACTCCACTCACTCCAAGCTCAGCTCACCTTGGGGAATGCAGACATTTGTGCAGTTACTGATACATGGTGGAAAGCCACAGAGAGCATTCTCAGGTATACAATGCCTTTCACATGTTTAGATCAGCTACTGCACAGTCAGGTACTAAGGGTGGCAGTGTCTTAATCTACATAATAACAAACATATCTCAAGGTTGGCCAAACAGGATGGTCCTCTTTAGCTTCTCCATGTCCAAATTACTTTAGTTAGAGACCCATATCATATCCTTGCAAGCTTTAGATCACTCTGTATGACCCACCAAACCCATAGCTCATTCTTAGGCCTACTGGGGACATTTACCATTCAACCCAATACCATATTCATAGGGGGACTTTACCCCTCTATAATCTGGGAATCCTACATGACCCTAGACTTGCAGGCCCAGACATGTCTGGATTTTATAAACACAAGCATCCTGGACTAGTTAGTCCTTTTTCTAATAGGGGGTGCAGACATACTGGAACTGGTACTCACGATTATGAGGTATTGCTGCACAGCAGTCAGTATTTTCTGCCAAATACTCTCTGACATCATGGCTATACAACAATTTCTCTTTAAAAAATAGTTTGCTGATTAATGTAGAGAGGGCTAAGACTATAAGCTGCTAATAAGTTTGTTATTGTAGTCCTGAGTTTGATTACTTTAGTATTTGTTTGCCTGATGTGTGACTCTAAATAAGTCAGTTACACATAAAACCCACAAAATGCTATCTTTTTATATTTATGAAGAAGTGGGAAATTATTGGGTCTGAAGGGGGATAAACTGAAGAAGATGAGGCCTACAAATATGTAGGACTATGGACTCGCCTGGATCTTATCCTTTCCTGTTATATCATGAAGTATGATTTCATAGTTTTAAGGTTTTCTTGCAACCTAACATAAAACATCAAAGCTTCTGACAACATATGCAAGAGATTCAATAGCTAAAGTGGAATTTTTTTTCTATAATGGGGCATGCCATGCATGTTTTCACTGAGAAATCAAATAAGGTGTTAAGTGTACTAAAGACTACAAAGAACAAATTTTGTCATTTCATCATGGACATAAATGGAACATCACTGAATCACCTTAGCTGAAATTAGTTAGTGTCAATTACACTTACAACCCATGTGTGCCATTTATACATTAATTAACAAGCAATAATGTTAACCTCAACAAATAAAAACTTAGCAGAAAGTTATAAGAATGAAAACATCTTGCAGGTCATTTAGAAAACATTCCTCAGCAAAAGTCCTTGACATTCATTATCACGTACCTCTTTGTAAATATAAAGCTTCTTTAGTCCTTTCCCTCCAAGTGAAATGATATCCTCCCTCCATATTTTAGTAAGATATTAAAATGTTTCTCAAAGCTAGTTACGAAAATAAAATTGCCAAAGATTCCAAAGACAACCACAAAGCATTCTATAACTATGTCAAAAATCTAAATGGCAATGCTCAGATCTGTTCTGAGCTAAAACAGAATGGCATTAAATATACTGATCCAAAGGATATTGCCAATATCCTGGCAGATCGATTCAGTGCCAACTTCACCCCTCTCACCCCTAAATGGCCCATCTCAATACCGAAGATTGCCAAATTCCAGTAATAACGGCCACACAGGTACAAAACGCACTCTCTAAAGCCAAGAATACAGCATCCATGGGACCAGATGACATCCCGGGCTGTGTACTACATGAACTACAATATGAACTGGCACCTCACCTAAGTGTCATGTTTAATCATAGCCTCACCTCAGGTTTCGTGCCCACTGAGTGGCGAGCTACAGTTATCCCAATCCACAAGGGGATCCACCTTGGATCCCGGAAACTACCGTCCCATCAGTCTGACAAGCCTTATCTGCAAGGCCATGGAGCGCATTATCATGGAACTTATAAACAAAGACATTGGCAACCTTCAAACACTGGACCCCACCCAGTTTGGGTTTGTGAAGGGCCGATCTTGTCTCCTGAACCTGATTAACTTCTTTGAATCAGTCTCCAGAGCCATGGACAAGGGTAAGGTGGTCCACACAGCCTATCTAGACCTTGCCAAGGCCTTTGACACCATCCCCACTCTGGAATCATAGATAAACTTACTAAGTTGGGCATTAATCCCTATGTCACCCAATGGGTTGCTAAATGGCTTACTGATAGAACCCACACTATAAAAGTAGCTGACTCCAAATCCAGCTCCAGACAAGTGACAAGTGGAGTACCTCAGGGTTCAGTCCTGGGGCCGCTCTTGTTTGGCATCTACTTCTCTGAAGTACAGGTCAACACTAAGGGACTCTGGCTAACAAAGTTTGCAGATGACTGCAAACTGGGAGCCATTATTGAATCCCCAAATGATGTGGATACTCTACAAAAGGGCCTTACAGAAACAGATGCTTGGTGCCAGAGCCATGGGCTCAAGCTCAATGCCAAGAAATGTATTGTTATCCCCTTTGGGAAAAAACATGTATCCATGAATTACCATATAGGTGGCAGTACACTAAACACAGAAAGTGTGATAAGAGACTTAGGGACACAGGTGGACAGTGGTCTCACGTTCGATAACCACATCGCCACAACAGTCAGGAAATCCTTCTATGTGGCCCACCTCATCACGAAGGGCTTTTCATCCAGAAAAAAGGAGGTCATTGTCCCACTGTACTCATCCCTCATTAGACCCATTATAGAATACAACGCCCCATTTGGTATGTACCTCTCAAGACATCTGCAACAACTGGAAAGGCCTCAGAAATACCTCACTAAAAGAATCACAGGCCTAAAGCAGATGCCCTACGCTGACCGCCTTAAAAACTCCAGCTATACTCTGTCGCATATCGTCTACTCAGAGGCGATCTCTGCTTAACATACAAGGCCATGTCAAACCCAGAGCTGTTGGACATGCTACACTTAAAGAAATCCCAATCCCTCAGAGCTACACGCTCCAGGGATCTAAACCTTGTCATCACAATAAACAAAACATGCTGGAGGGATAGGTTCCTGACCCAGAGACTCCCCAGACTCTGGAATAGATTGCCCATACATGTCAAGCAGAGTGCCTCTTTGGACCTCTTCAAAAGGAACCTTGACGACTGGATGGGAGAAAGGAAATTCACCCCAGGGATCACGTCAGTTGCCCTGCTAGACAGGGGTCCAGGAAAGTAAATAATGTGGGAAGAAATAGCCAGGGAATTGTTATGGCTAGGCTTGTATAGGCCCTAGGGCTGATAGCCTAGTACCAACCTATGAACCTATGAACCTATGAACCTATGAACCACATGTAATTGTTATGATACAGTAACATAACTGTATATATTCTTTATTACTTATTTTTCATTCCCATATGGGTCAGTTGTTTATGACAGATGAATACCTATAAAAACGGCATTTTATCAGTGTATTGATTAGATGTTTTTCAAGGTTTACTATCAAAATGTCGAGATGATTTACCTCAACCATCCGCATCCCCAACCTGGAGCAACAAAAAAGCATCACGCCGATTGCATAGAATGTTAATTCTTTCGAAGGAAAGAATCAACATTCGACTGCTCACCATCCTGAAAAAAATACATCCACTGCAAGGCAGAAAATTTCCTACCATTTTGCAGTGGGGTAGGCCCCCCTGCACCCCTCTCACCCTCTGCTACTTATATATTTTAAATCCAAGATCACACTACAGTGAGGAAAAGGGTAATTTTCCCGATCCCCACTGTAGTCCAATGCACTTCAAAACACTGATGCTCCAAACTGCGAACACAGTTCACAGGAATTGTGTTCGCAGTTTTGCTTCTCTGCCACTCCGTGTTCCTCCTTCTCTCCGTTGAGGTAAGCCATCTCGACATTTTGATAGTAAACTATTTTTCAAAGGTATTAACTGTTAATGTACATCTCTATTTGTTTAATATATTTTGTGAGGTTTTGGCTAATTTATTTTAAAAAAGATCTTATCAAAAAGGGATATTGTTGCCTAATTTACTAACCTGTAAAATAAATATATGAATGAATGAATAAATAAACCAATAAACTAAAGAGGTCTATCAGGTCTTCACTGTATAGGCAATTGTACCTATATGACTTATCCAATTAATACATAAATATAAAAAATATACTCATTTGTGGGATTCTTTCAGATTACATAGACATGTGCCAATAAAGAAAGTGTGAAAATGAAGCCAAGATTTACTCATTTCAACTTGGGGTATACCTCCACAAACTAGTACAAACCGATGGTTAGGAGCTGTAGGTATAAATGAAATTCTCTGTTATATGTTGCTTTAATGTCTCAGATAATGATAACATTGAATTGGTGGTTTGGGATGGTTAACATTTCTTAAATCTAGGGTGGCCACGGTGGTGCAGTGGTTAGCATTGCCGCCTCACAGCAAGAGGTTCTCCGGTTCGATCCCTGGCTGGGGTGCCTTCTGTGCAGAGTCTGCATGTCCTCCCTGTGGTCGCGTGGGTTTCCTCCGGGTGCTCCGGTTTCCTCCCACATCCCAAAGGCATGCTGCAGGTGGATTGGACACTCTAAATTGGCCCTAGTTGTGTGTGTGAGTGTGCCTTCTGTGGAAGGTTGGGTGCCGGGCTGGCAACTCAACACCGTAAAACTCCACTGCCAATCAATGTGCGGACAAGGTGATCCGCTGTGGCGACCCCTAACCGGGAAAAGCCAAAAGAAGAAGAAGAAGAACATTTCTTAAATCTGATAATAATAATCTATCTATTATTTGGCATACCAAGCTACAGAAAGCAAGCAGAATCAGTATCAGTGGAAATCTCAGATGCCTTTTAGATACATTCACTATTTTAGTGAATCTGCATTCTTTATCACAATGTTTATGGTCAGGATTGATAAGGAAGTGTTCATTAGACTCTGTTATTGCTGGAGCTGGAAAAGAAGGATGCTGTAGAGGTGTTGTGGAGGATGTAGTATGCTAAAATTGACACCCTGCATAATGTTAGTCATGTCAGATACTGGAAAATGTCATAGGTACCACAGCCACACAATAGTGTTACACATTGGTCTCTAACATGGCATAGCTTTGGTGGAAGTCCATGGTAGCTTAAGGACCATAAATGTCACTGATATGTCAGGAAATTGGTGAAGAGTGGCCAGGTATTTTGGTAACTGCTGAAAAAGGAAGTATAGATAGAGCAGTACTAATCCCCACCAGAAGGGTGGGTTCTGTTGAAGGCTGTAACAGTAAGAGGAAGTGCTTTGCAGGTGAGGCAGTACACCTGATGACTGTCAGAGAGAGCATTGTTGCAAAGACTGTGGACAACATCCCCAAATGCCTGGAAATTAAATATACTAACTCTAGGGTTGCATAAACATGAAGAAAAGGGAAAAGCCAAAAAAATTTTTAGAGGTTGTAATAATAAACTTTGAACTTGCATAATCTGATGAGTTTCACCACTGATGAAAACACTGGCATTTCAGCATGCAATGAAATGTGTGCAGTGAATAATACTGATATATATATATATATATATATATATATATATATATATATATAATATGGAATACTGACAACTTGTCAAACCAAGAAAAACACCAGTACAGTTGATTAAAAATGAATTGATCAAGCATGACAGCAGTTGTTCTGTGCAATATTGTGAGGCAGTGAGGACCAGGGCATTTACCCTTTCTTCACCATAGTGCAGTCTCAGAGCTGATATAAACAATTTGCAGGGGGTAATGGGTGCAGGAGTGCTTACCCTCCTGCAATACATGTTGATCTTATTTTTTCTAGACAGGTTGCTAATCAGCAAGTTGCTTTTGATCACTTGCCTTACAATGCATTGAATTTTCAATGGATGGTCATCCATCCACACACACACACACACACACACACATATATATATATATATATATATATATATATATATATATATATATATATATATATATATATTTATTTATTTATTTGGGACACAGTCTACAATACCCAGCCAGTTCTTGAATCCAAAAAGAAAATTGTAATCCACACAGTAGAAACGTAAGGATCCAAGGACAGCAGATACGTCAAGTAAAACATTCCTTTAATATAGGACAACTAAGAACAAAGACATAAGTGCTTTCGTAGCGGTGCTACTTCATCAGATGTATAACATAAACTGCCTGATTCTTCCCTTTACTATAAACTACACCTCGGAAGTTGTGGAGGCGTAGTTTATAGTAAAGGGAAGAATCAGGCAGTTTATGTTATACATCTGATGAAGTAGCACCGTTACAAAAGCGCTTATGTCTTTGTTCTTAGTTGTCCTATATTAAAGGAAAGTTTTACTTGAAGTATCTGCTGTCCTTGGATCCTTACGTTTCTACTGTATATATATATATATATATATATATATATATATATATATATATACATCTATATCTATCTATGTATCTATCTATATGTATGTATGCATACAGTTTAGGTATACATGCATGCATAAATAGTCAACAAAGAGTTTATTTTATTTTGTAATGTTTTATTTTAAGATATTGCTTGTTCATTTGCTGTGTTCATTAATATAGCCAATAAGAAATAAATATTGTGCAATTGATTATACTCTACTTTGAATAACCTTGCAGTGACAGAGGAAAATGATAAATAAGGTAGTTCTTCTTTCAATGTCTGGCATCCTGAACATATGAAGGGCAGTATTCCTTCCGCAAAGTGGTAGCTCCACAAAGGAAGAATATATGAGTAGTACAGAATATTTAATGGCTGGGGACTAAGGCAGATACGTTGCTGGGAATAATATGTGAGTAGTCCAGAATATTTAATGTCTGGGGACTAAGGCAGACACGTTGCTGGGACTAAAGTTTGAAAAAAGAAATAATAAATAAAGATTGGCATTGATAATTTCTGCAGATTTCTTTGGTACAAACTTCTTTTCCTGTGAGACTTGCTTGGCAAACAAAGCATAAATACTCCTGGACTTGAAAAAATAAATGTCCTCTGAAGCAAGGAGGAAAGTAATGCAGTATTAGGTATGGATAATTAAAAGTTGCCCTCCAGCTCTTGAATGAGGACATACCCATATGTAGTTTGAGATTATCTTTAACTGACTTCTTTATTTAGATTATTTGGATTGTTTCTTTAATACAAATCTAGAATTTAACTATTTAACTCTGGAGTGATGTATAACTGAATATCGACCACTGCTTGACAGGTGCAATTAACCCATCATAAAAAAGCTAAAATGTTTTATTCTTGCAATAAACCTGATACCTAATTTGGTACCATTAAAACAGTTGCATCTGGTGACAATAGTGTCTTATTTACTGAGAGACATAAAATTATACAACACCAGGATATGCAAACAGAATTGCAGTAGTGCGAAATAAAGACATACAGATTGTTCCAACAGTAGTAGGATAACCAATTCTAATGAAAAAAAAAATTCAAGCATACTTAAACATGCTGCTAATACAAGTAGTTTCATAAAAATCGCAGAAGGAGGTAATTTTGGGTACATTGTAGGTACTGGCAAGAGGGCTGTTGGCAAACATCAATGATTAATGCAATACTAATTTCATGAACTTGAATTGTACCCAGAAGTAGAAATGAGGTCCATTCCTGTCATGTTGTAAGGAACCGTAAGTACTTGGGTAATTTAAGATAAAAGAAGCAAACCTAAGCATTTAATGTTTCATAGCTGATGTTAGATTTGAATACAAGCACCTTAGTACACGGCAGAGTTTGACTCCAGGTTCAGGTGCAACACAAAACAAAACATTTTTAACATTTTCTTCACTTCCTCCTTCATTTTATCTCTCTTCATGCATATTAATCTCTCTTCCTTTTCTTTCCTAGGTTTGACATGTGACATATTCAGTACACGAAGGTACCTAATGATTTACAATATGACATTTCAATATTGATAAATCTCATAATCAGGGAAAAAGATGATAGTCGAAGCAAGTGTCTACAGAGTCTGATCAGTAAATTCAATTCTAAAAAATCTTATCATTGTGCTGGTAAAATTTGCTAGCCTATTTCCTTAAATAAAATACATTTGTTATGAAATTCATGAAATAAATGCATACATTAAAGTAATTTTACGTTGTGGAAATAGCTTCTTTGAAATAAGGGGACAACAAATATCAGACACATATCAACAAACATGCTATGTGTTCCTTTAAGACTAAATTGCCAGAAGTCAAATGACAGAGTCTGCAACAAAACAGTATAATGACGCACACCAGCCACAATTTCAGATTTCCACCCTGACAAAAGTGTTAAAAAGGACACGTATTACAGAGTGACACTGAATGTTTTCCTGATTAATGAACAAAAATCTGCCATACATGACATTATCAGTTTGTACAGTAATAAATGATGAGTGACTTTCTTAGAAACTATCACCTCCATGTAGTTTCCATGAGTTTGTTGTCCTCAGCTGTGTAGTTTTCGTATCTGATTTGCTCACATTCTCATAGTTGCCTTGGAAACAAACAAAAGTATTTCTGTACACAGGTGCAGAGATGGCAGGGATTTCTTCCTATGCTAATAAAATAAAACTTACTCTATTTTTACTCGAGTCAATTCAGTTTTGAAAAATTAAATAGAAAAAGCAGTTAAATGCAACAGGTGACGTGCATTTCTAGAAGAAAATAAGCACGAATCTTAGATCTAACCAATTCTTAAAGTACATTAAGTGGTTAACTTGCAGCTCAAACTACCATCCAAAATCATGAATAAAATCATTTCACTGGAAACACAGCTACTTTCCTTGTACCATGAAAACCTTCAGATGCTTAAAAATCCATGCAGAGTAAATGAAACCAGTTGTTTATAAGTTGCACTATCATATTGTCCAAACACACATACATTTATCAAAAATCTTAATCAGTTCATTGGCTTCAGTTATAAGTTTGACTTTGCTTACACTGATGTGGCTCCTGCCTTTGCCTTCTGTAACCTTTTTTGCCTGTGCTATCAATTAGACAAGAGGGTATTTGCAAATCAGTGTATATAGTGGGTAGAAAATAGCTTGATGAACTGCATTTTAGTGATCAAGCTTCCTCATGACATGGTAAAACCCATAACTAAATACAAAGGGACTGTAAGAAATATAAACATCATAAAACATTTTTTGCATTGCGTGGTATATTACAAAAAGTCCTGTATTAAGTAACCGGAATTGAACAGAAATGGCATCATTGCATTAGTCATTTAACTTTCATGCTTACCTGACAAATCCTGATTTAGTGATGAAAACCAACTGTAAATCATATTTCCGAACCAGGTCCCCACTATCTGTTAGAAAGCACGGAAGAACACTTGTATAAAACTAACATTCATAGCATCAGATATTCAAATAACTTTCACTGCTGAGTAGCACAGTGGTGTAGTGGTTAGCACTGAAGTCTTATATAGGTAGTGGTTTTCTGGTTTGGTTTCCAATAGGGGTGTCTTCTAAGCTGTGTCTGCACGCCCCCTATCCATCCGTGTTGTTTTTTGCTATTTGCTGTATTTTCCTATCACATCCCAAAGACATTTAAGTAAGTGAAATGACAATGCTCTACATGTATTTTCTGTAGAGGCCTGTAGAGAAAAGCTGCAGAGTTTAATTAGTGGAAAACAAAATGTAATATCAAAAAATTCTGAACCAACTTCATCATATGTAGAATGCTATACATAGAAGTGAAGGCCCATCCTTTAGATATTAGCTGACAAAATGCAGCTCTAAGATTAAAAGAAAAAAAAAAATCCATTATTCAGGGGATAGCAGTAACAATGTGGCAACTTATAGGAGGCTACTTATATACAGGTTTTGGTCACAAAAGTATGGTCTGAATAGATTCAATTGAGGGGACTTAGAGATATTTCAGCAACAGATTCTATTAATAAGATATTAGCAAAGAGAAATATCTTTGTATTGCTTGTTATGTGGGAAACATGCACAAACTGTTTACAATATTAGGGACAGATGCAGGGAGGGAGTTAAGGGAGGTAAGGGGTCAGATGATGAAGACAAGAGTGAAAGATTGAAGGTATAATGCTTGTAAGCTAGAGGTTATTGTGGTAACAGTTGAAACTAGATACTGATAAAGTGGTGGATTCACAATGTTTGATACTCATTGTTTTAATGAGCACAAGCAAATCAATTGTGCTCTCAAGTAGGATTTTAGGGAGTATTTCATTTTTATTTTTGACTGAGAGTTTACCAGATAGATAATGGACTGGTGTTCCATTGTTTGGCAATGTATAGAATGTATAGGATGTCTATGTGGTGATTGTTTATGCAGCACAACAAGGTGATATTCTTGAGACAACAATTATCTTAGAGTAATATACCCTTGTAGTAATATTTGAGTAGGTATATATTTTTTGGATGAGTCTTTAGAAAATGTTATCGGTCATCATGAAATTTGACTTACATATGCAACAAGCTATCAAAAAACTCACCAAAAGCAGAGTCTCTTATAAAGTGTTAAACAATATCTCAGTGAAAGAAGCAGGACAGCCCTTGCCTCCTCCTATTTTCTTCCTACACTCTTATATGCCTCATCAATTTTCCCCAAGCTCTAGGCCACAGTGCTACAATAAAATAGCGAAATTTGCATCCAAGAAAGCCTAGTCTACTCTTTGTTGCATTGTCCTTAAGCACCTTAACTGGCTAGAACTGCCCCAATACTTCAGTCCCTCTCAACTACAAGAAGCACACAGTGTAGTGCATCATTTTGAGAGGTGCCTTAACCTTTTTCCTACAAAAGTACACCCCAAAACAGCAACTCCATTCTAGGGATAAACATCTTTGCATGGTACAAAAGTCCAGTAACATAGTTGGAGATGCTCTGTATTTCAGGCATATCTCTAAGGCCTGGAACTCTATCCCACTCCCTATTAGACTCAGTAAAAACACACACACACCTTCAAAGCAAAATTAAAAACAACTACTCCTTAACTCTTAGCTATGCCAGTACCACAATAACAAGTGTTTAAAGTTCTGTTGACCCACTAAAGTACTGCAACTACAGCATTGTTTAAGGCTCTCCTACATTGTACTGTTCCGAATATATATATTAAGTGCATCAAGAAGTCATTTGTATTATCATTTCTTACAATTATGTACAAATGTATAACATCTTATACATTACTATTATGTGCTTATCATGTCTTAGTGTTTGTGTAGAATGTGAAAACTGTGACTATACAATGCATTGTACTTTAACTTTTTTGTCCCCGTACTTCCACTGTAAAGAGGGTATTTTGCCTAGAAGGACTTTCCTGGTAAACAAAAATAAATAAATAAATAAATCATAACATTTGAATAGGCTTGGAGAATGGTTAGCTAGTCAATCGAGGATCTTAAGATGCTTGACATTGATGTATTAGATAATAAGATTTGTGGCAAACGTCATGATTTTATTGAAGCTTTGCTCTAGTTTTGTTAGTTGAGAAATCTACAAAGTTCAGAGTACTCACTATGTATAGAAGAAACTCAGAATTGAAGGTTAAAGTTTCAGCAGGCAGTAATTCAGACAAGGAGCATGTAAGTGATCTTATAAGGATATAAACTGTATGTCAAACTTCTATTAAATAGACCAAACCAAACCTCCAGAACCTCAGTCATGTAAATGAGGGAAAATGTAGTCCTGAGCTTATGCACAAAGCCCTTACTATGGCACAGTTACAAAGTCACCATACTGAGGCACTATATGGAGTCGAGAATACACAATACTTGAATGGTTCTGCTAAAGCTAGGCTGTCTTTAAATAACTGTTAAAAATAGTAAAAGTACTAAAATACAGCAACCGCAAAATACTTAAAATTTATAGCACAGCAGTCTACAAAACATATAGATAGCTCAGAGTCCTTCATACATCTCAAATTTGTCTGTAACCTACTTAGAAGGAGCAACAATAGGAATGTAACTAGAGTATAAATCAAAATATAATATGTTCACAGTTTCCATGGGGGTCAAAACCTGAGGAAACCTGAGGAAATCATCATTCATGACATGCAAAAAAAGTAATGTTGGGATATCCAATATTTTCTGGATAGAGAAAAAAATGTAAATTCGGTGAGACCATGCCTGTTATCTGACCAGCCTTTCTGTTAGGATTTAGTGCCTGTTATCTGACCAACCTATCTGTTTTGTTGCTTATTTGCACCTATTCATCTTAGGATTATATTCACCATTCAGGATGCTTTTCATATATCTAGCTTCTTTTAATAGACCTGTGCAAATTATAACCTCAAAAAATGACAAAACATGATTTGACAAAGACTGAGATGAGGGTAGCCCTGCAAGAACGTAAGCTGTTAATCAGAATCATGGGTACTTTCAAAGCCTTTCATTGCATTAGGCCTACAGACATCAATACACTAACTGAAGCACTGTTTAAAGACATTAACTCAATATCAGATTTAATGGTATTCACTTCATTACATTCTTGAAGACCAAACAGAAGTATTGTCTGTTACAGAGCCCCTTCCACAATAGCTTCAGTACAAGAAAACTACCTTAATAGCCTTAATTAGTTTTCTAATTCTAGAAACGGAATATAACATCATGGGAGATTTCAATCACCCAACTATAAGCTAGGAAAATCATTATTGCCTTTTGCTGCACAAAATAAATTAGAACAAAATTTTCCTTGTTCACCAAAGTGAATAACTTATCTGATATTATAATAACACTGACAGTTGCTTCTGCTTCCACACCCATGCACTTTCCCCCCTTGCTACTAAACAATAATAATTTCATATTTGACCTAAAGTCTGGTACACACAAACTATGAATTGCATCGGTTTTTAATGACTACACTAATGATAACTACATAGGCTTACACTCCTCACCAATACAGTCTTGGATGTACAATAACTTTTACTACACAATTTGCATTCAAGATACATATGTGTGTATGTATATATATATATATATATATATATATATATATATATATATATATATATATATATATAGGTGCATGTCATTTCATCTACAACTCAACTTATTAAAATATGACTTATCAAACACAAATTATCTGAACTAGTTTCATCTAAACCAGCAAAACTAAATAAAGTTTGCAATTTTACTTATAAATGTTTAACAAAACTCATAAAAGTAATCAAAAAGTCTTAATTAAACTTTCCTTATTATTAAAGTTATAACAGGTAAAATGTATAAAAGAATATTATTGGATAAAAATGTGATTAGATAAGTTTTTGATGATTAGATAAAGCAATAGATACATTGAATTAAATTCATGTCCCAGTCAAAGGTTAAAATAATACTTTTGGGACCAGAAAATATACCAGGCTGTATTCTCATCAGTGCCAGGTGTGCACAGTTTGAAGATCTACATAAACTGTTCAGTCTCAGCATATCTACATGGTTTGTTTCTGTGACTCCCCAACATAAAGGTGGTCCTTCTACAGACCCAGGTAATTATAGACCCATCAGCCTCAGCAGCCTTTATATGCAAAGACATGGAATGTATCACTGTATAACCCACGTTTAAAGACATAGATAACCTAACTGATCTAGACCCCATCAAATTGTTTTTATGAATAGTGGGTGGGTTCTGTCTCCTGAACCTAGTAAGCTTGTTTGAAAGGTTGCATGGGCTGTGGACAGTGGTTATTCTGGGCACACTGTTTACCTTGACCTGGCAGCTGGCCAAGGCTTATGATACTATCCTCCATGCTGCTTTCATTGAAAAAATAGACAAGTTAATGTAAATCCTTAAATTGCCTGCTGGATTCCAAATTCCCTATACAATCAATCCTAAGTTGTGAAAGTCGCTGGTTCTAGTTCTGAATGTAAAATCGCAACTAGTGGGGTGCCACAAGGAGCAGTGCTAAGCCTTTTCATGTTTGGCACTTATACTGCAGACATGCAAGCCAATATCCTAGAAGTGTAGTTGAGTAAGTTTGCTAATTACTGCAAACTGGGCACTGTTATTTGCTCACCCACTAACAACAGAATAACTTCAGCAAGGGCTGGAATAAGCAAAATGCTCTCAAGCTAAATGAAAAAAAAAAAGGCAGCATAGTAGCATTTGGTAGAAAAGGTACTCCTACCTCATATGTTATAAATGGCACTCCTCTTCAAGCAGATACAGTCATAAGAGGCATGATACTTATGTTTATAATGATCCCTCATTCAATCATCATGTTTCCATCGTAGTCATAAAATCCTTCTTTTTGGACCAGTTGATTTCTGAGAGCATATCTTCAAGATCTGAAGAAGATATCCTACCACTGTACTTTTCCCTTATCAGACCCATCAGTGAGTACAGTGTCCCATTTGGTGTGTATAAATCCAAGCAGAATGATCAGCTGGAAAGGCCCAAAATATTTTTAACTACATAAATTAAAGATCTTAAATGTTTCTACTATCCCAGCAGATTAGCATAACTCTTCTTATACTGGGTTGCCTGCAGGGTGCTGCAAGCTGACCCTTGTCTTGCTTTTTTTGAGCCATGAAAGTCCCAGTCCTATTTCTTAGCAAAATTGGTGGCTGTATAAACACCTGCACTAAGGACCTATACTTACACCAGCAAATAAAACTCGCTAGAGAGATAGGTTCCTAATTCCTAATCTTATGGAATAAATTACCACTACTGGTTAAACAAAGTATTACCTTGGATACCTTTAAGGTTTGTCTTGATGACTGGATGGGTAGATACAAATTTACAGCAGGTTTATCACGTACATCCTTGCTCAACTTGGGAGGTGAGCACTATAAAGTTCTTGAATAGGGACTGCTTAAAATCGATATATTATGTGAGGAGCCAAGCCATACCACAACCAAGACAAACCAGGTTTATTGAGAACAGTTTTAGCGCTTTCATCAGAGTGTATCCACATACTTCTTCAGTAACAAATTAACCACAAGACACTTTCAACACGACAATGACCCCAAGCATACATCCAAATCAACAAAAGAATGTCTTCGCCAGAAGAAAATGAAAGTTTTGAAATGACCAAACCAGAGCACAGACCTAAATTCAATAGAAAATCTGTGGGATGACCTGAAGATGGCTGTGCACAAGAGGTGCCCTCACAATCTGACAGATTTGGAGCACTTTTGGAAGGAAGAGTGGGCAAATATTGCCAAATCGAGATGTGCCATGCTGATAGACTCCTTCTCAAGAAGACTGAATGCCGTAATTAAATTAAAATGTGCTTCAACAAAGTATTAGTTTAAGGGTGTGCACACTTGGCAACCAGTTTATCGTATGTTTTTTATTTTTTATATTTTTTCCCTAACAGATTTGTTTGTTTTTCAGTTGAATTGTACAGATGATAAAAGTGGGAAAAGTTTTGAAATGATTTATTGTGGTCTCATTTTTTTTATATCACTAAAACCTGGCATTTTAACAGGGGTATGTAAACATTTTATATCTACTGTGTGTGTGTGTGTGTGTGTGTGTGTGTGTGTGTGTGTGTATATATATATATATATATATATATATATATATATATTTACATATATATCAACTGCATGGTCACATAACCTTAGGGAAAGGAGAAAGTCACTAAAACATTGATCAGCAATCTCAAGCAATCTTTTTTACTCTGGTAAGACAAAGCACATTAATTACAACTTTCAAGTACTTAGCACATATGTATGTATGTATATCAGTCATTTAGTTGTTCAAATGTACATACTATTGGATGTTCATTGGTCGAGCATTCAGAACATCAAACCAGCTTTTTTTCTGGTTGCTGGTATTTTTGGAGCTTGGGAGCTCTCCCTGTCCCCAGTGCAGTGCTATCTCAGAGTTGGTATATATAATTTGCAGAGGGTGTGTGGGTGCAGTTGGTGAGGGCATTTTTTTTTCATTTTTGGGGTTTGATATTTTGTGTTTTCAATCTTTAGTCTTTATATGACACTGTATTGATATGCACAAGCTTCAAAACACATGGGGTTGATGCCAGCATATCAGCAACGTAATTACTGAAAAAATAAAATAATCAAAATTGCAACCATATAGCTTCCTTTTGCACTCAGTTTATGAAAGCTCTACCACAAACTTCATACACACTTTGTCTAAACAGTAGTAATGTTAGGGAAAATGTTTTTAATAAGGTAAAATGTAAGGCTGGGTTTGGGTTGGCACACATTAGTAAGTTGGTACAGGAGGGCAAAGCTCTTTCCATTTTCAAGACATGTATCATAAACTGAATGTTGAAATGTGGTCACTGTTAATGATATACTTTGTTTTTTGACACATCTGACTGCTTATTTGTATGAATGCCTTCTATGTATATATATATATATATATATATATATATATATATATATATATATAATTTGCTCTCATGCTCTCATATCTCATTCCATGTGTGTTTACTTACTATCTTTTTACATTTACTCATTTTAATACTGCTTTTCTGTTATGAGAATTGAATACTTGTATATACGGGTCTATATTATAAACATGAAAGCTCAAAATAGTGAATACATCTACATCGACATATAAAGGTAGATGTACAAAAAGAGCGGAATATGTAATCGGCAAAAATGAAAACTCTGAATGTATTTGCTTGGCCAGCAGGGCGATTGTGGGGATGAGGAAATATATCCTTTTCCCCACTGTAGTGCGGTCTCAGAGTTGGTATATTTAAGTAGGGTGGTGCAGGGGGCTTGCCCCCCTGGAAAAGTGTGTTCATTTAATTTTATTTAGTTAGTTTGAGCTTACATGCATGGCACTGTTGGTTGATGAAATACGTTTGGCGTTTTCATTTTCACCGATTACGTATTTTGCTCTTTTTGTACATCGACCTTTATGTGTCGATGTAGATGTATTTGCTGTTTACAGCGTTCGTGTTTATAATATAGACCCTATATCCAACTTCCTTTATGTGTTTTTTTTATTTTTGAGTGTACACTCACAGGCTAGGAGGGAAAATGGACCTGTGAGGTGAGTTTCATATCCCAGTAACTAATTTCAAAAAGAAAGAAAGAAAGAAAGAAAGAAAGAAAGAAAGAAAGAAAGAAATTGTTAAGGTCCAGAATTAGAGCCTAGTTGCGTGATGTCTGATTTCCGTCCATATAAAGTTTATGGCAGGCACCTTCATCAATACGTGTACAATGTCTTGAGTATATCACATCTTGGACCCTACCTTCCAGGTTTATTTAACAGCACTGTGACCTGAACACCAGCAGAATGACCTGAGTTGGATCCTTAGGACAAAACCACACCACAGGGAATGTGACATACATGTCATGGTACCTGCGGTTCTTTATGTTATACCAGCTATTCTGCAGACTCTTTCCAGGTAATACTTAAAGGGAACCATTGCAGCAGGTAAATGTTTAGTGTCAGTACCCCATCAATAGCTGCCCAGTTAATGATGTCATTAGCACCACCCCCTTTAACAGAAAGTGCTACCTAAATCAATTGCATTGAAGACAGTCATTCAGAGAATCAGGCTTTGTATGTCAGTTCATGGAGATGCTTTTATTTCAAATATATTGATCCATCTATGTTTTTGAATAGCAGATAAGCTGCATTGCTTTGTTAGTCAGCACCGTACCTCATCTTTAATCCATCTAGAATTTTTATTCTGAGTAAATTATAATTATATGCTGTTCTGATTTCTTGTGTCGCAACATCACTGCCTAAACTGATAAACCCGTTTCTCCTTAATCAACACATTTTTATAATTAGGATGGTGCTCTTCAGATATCACATCTGCTTGTAATATAAATGAGTTCTGAGTTTCCAAGCAGATAAACAGATAAACAGACAGTATGAGACTAAAATGGATGGGAAAACAAAACCAGAAGAATGCTTTATTTTTCAAACATATCAATAGTAATATACAGTGTTGTCAGCCAGTATAGTTAAACATAAGCATAGTGTAGATAATATGGTTGCTTAAGTCTAGAACGTGATTTGTTATTCTCTTTTTGTCATTCATTAACTTTGTACTCTATAATTTTTACAAGATCTCATGTCCAACACAAATATGGCATTTATGTTGCCACTTAATGGCTAATGCTACCAGGAAGAAAAGATAGTGGTTTCAGGCCTCAAAACCTTCCCTTAGATTAAAAAATATATGTATTTTGTAATCAGGGATCCATCACATCCTATGTCATTAATCATGTCACTGACATTAAAATGAACTTAGTTATAATCAGACTGAATAATAGATGAAATCCTGCAGATGAGTCAGAAAACAAACATAAGCAAAAGCTCAAGAAAATAATTGTTTTCTATTTTTATGAAATGTCAAAAGAAAATTTTTAGATTACAACGCACAGACACAATAGAGCAGTGTGATAATGACTGTGTTCTGTTTGCATTCAGAATAAATGAAAGGCTGTTGCTTTCAGTCTGGCACATCTGTATACACAGTCACGCACACAAATGCACACACACACACACACACACACACACACACACACACACACACACACACACACACACACACACACACACACACACACTCAGAATAATAATCCTTAATGCAATGCCTTTACCCCAGTCTGATAACAGTAATAAAGTTCCTCACCCAGTCACACTGCCTATCTTCACCTCTTGCAGGCTTCTACAATTACTTGTATCCACCAGCTGTTACAGATGTCTGTCTTGAATCCAGTCTACCCTGAGTAGTCAACATTCAGATATAAAATACAAGCAAGCATAAGTTAACCAGCCCCTGCTCACATTCCTGGTTCACTTTTGCCCAGCCTGTTCTCACCCCTACACTTGCCTTGTTATTGGGTGCCATCCTATCGTAAGTGGTGTTTTGTCCCGATACAATAAACTGGAAACTACTTAATCCACTTGGTGCCTTAGCCTGATTTTTAATAAGAAAACTGTGCTTGCTTAATGATTTTGGTGGGTGGAAGGCATTCACCCACCCACCACCTTTATAATTATACACCTGATCTTTATTAAGTTTCTCTGAAACTGAAAAATCTGAATGTTTATATGAATTGCATAATTTGTTGGAATATCATTTTATTGTATGTGACACTTTATTGTTCTACCCTACAGATACTGTGATTGGTACAGTGCCACATGACAGTGGAGTGAGGTATGTAATTTGACAAGAAACTGGTTATAATATATTTAACATATACTCCTATAACATTTCCAAGTAGTGTTGCATCTGAAAAAAATATAGTTATGCAGCCTCATCAATAAAAGGATGAGAACAAGACCTCAGGAGGTACTGAATCTTATAAAGAAACATGATCTATCATTTTAATAGTACACTGAAAACAGGATCACAGGAGTTGCTGAGTCTGCCAGTAGCCTGTCCCATTATTTTAATAATGCAATGGGAAGAGGACCACAGGAGGACCTGAGTCTGACCGAATGCCATGTTCTTTCATTTTAAAAGCATAATGAAAACAGGACCACAGGAGGTACTGAGTCTGTCAGTAACTTGTGATCATAGGATCATAGGAAGTTACTACGCTAATAGCCCTAGGGCCCTTACAAGCCTAGCCAAGTTTTACCCTTATTTCCACAATCAGCACCTAATGCCCATATCCAAGAGGGACACAGGTGGTACCCTGGGGTGAATTTATGGTTGGTCTTGACTGCAAAGAAGTAGATGCCATAAAGTAGAGGATCAGCACAGAGCCCTGATGGATTCAGCAAAGACTGACCTTTTTGTGGAGGTGGTCTCCCCATCCTAATCTGGCTCTCTGGCATGTAACATATTATTATTTTATTTATTTTATTTTACATTTGTTGACCAGGATAGTCCAACTGGATACATGTCCATTTTCAGTGGAGGCCCAGGGAGAAAATCTCCACACAGTAATGTGTTATATACAATACAAGAGACAGATAATTTAAAGACTATATGAGTCAAACTGCTGTAAATATTCAAACTATCATAAATCAAACTGTTAATACAAATATATAAATCAGAAATTAGCACTAAATAAGTATGGGACAAAAGACAGAAGAAAGAATTAAAACAAATTCATACAGTCAAGAGTTAAGTAGAAAAGAACAGGTCATAAGGTCAAAGGTAAGTGGTGGCAGGAAGAAGTAAGGGGAATTGGAGGTTAGACAGGAAATAGGCAGGGAAGAAAAGATGAGTAGTAAGCTGAATGAAGGGATGATAGAGAGATATGAAGACAACAAGATGTGTACTAGGTTATAGTGGGGAGATTACAGGGGCAAGGAGTGAGGTGGGTAAGGTAGTGTTAAGAGAGATTTTGAAAGTATGAGTCTGGGATAGGCTTCTTAGAGTCAAGGGAAGCCTGTTCCAGAAAATGGCTGGAGAGTAGCTATATAAGTTTTGTCCTGCACACTTATTAGGTTTGTAAATTTGTAGAAGATGTTGATCCGAGCTCCTTAAAGATCGAATGGGAGTGTAATAAGAGACTAGTGAAGAGATGCTAGGACAGGAAAATGGTTTGTTGAGAATTAAGTGAACGGTGAGAAGTTGGATATATTTGAGATGGTTTTGAAAGTCAAGCCAGTGTAGTGACTTGAGGGCAAGACAGTGGTGAGATTTGTAAGGCAAGTTAGCAGCAAATCTAGTCACTTTGTTCTAGGTAGATTCAAGTTTAGAGAGAAGTGTAGACTGAAGGTTAGTAAAGATTTGTGCACTATAAAAACTATTAGGGAGGAGATATGCATTGGCAAGGATTATTCTAGTTTCAGGAGTCAGAATTTTTTTATTTCTATAAAGAAGACTAAGCATTTGATGGGTTTTCTTTATACTGTGATGTATGTGAAGGTCATATTTCAGTTGATCACCTATAATTACTCCAAGGAGCTTGGTAGGGGTTTCTGGAGTTATTATAGTGTTATTGAGTGAGGAGATGGTGAAGGAAGATTTAAGAGAGAGATGAGATTTTGGAAGAAAAAGTAGTAGTTTTGTTTTTTGGGGTTAGGTATAAGAAGGTGTTGAGTTACTCAAGTTTGAGTCTGGTTAAAAGATGTTTGTGTAAGGGTTAGTAGTTCAGTAGGATTGTCAGCTATAGATATAATGGTAGAGTCATCTGCATACCGTATGAGAGAAGACTGGGGACAAGAGTTGTGGAGTTCACTAGTAAAGATGTTAAAAAGGAGGGGTCCAAGGATGGAGCCCTTTGGAGCACCTGTATTAATAGGGAGAAAAGGAAAGAGCAGAGAGCCATTTCACACCAGTCTGAGAGGTAGCTACTGAACCAAGAGATAGTTGTTAGGGAGAGGTTAAGTTGAGAAAGTTTTGAGAGAAGGATAGAATGAGAAACTGTGTCAAAAGCTTTGGACAGATCTAAGAATAGACAAAAAATGAGTTTATTATTATTATGGGTTTTCTATATCTGTCAGTTTGTTTACAATGTCCAAGAGGGGTATAGTATCAACTGCCTTAGCAAGGTCAAGGTAGGCAGTATGCACCATTTTGCTCTAATGCATTGCCTTGGTGACCTTCTCAAAGAAGTCCATCAGGATGAGTACTCATGATCTGCTCCTGCCAAACCAAACTAGATTGGATCCAGTGTTTGAAGGTTTTCTATGTCCTTATTAATCATTTTCATGATAATTCTCTCCATGGTTTTGCATATGAAACTAGTCAGACTTATGGCTATGTTGATGGCCTGCCCTTATGGCCACTGCAGTTTTCCATTCACATGCCACAAAGTCTGTCTGGAGGAGATGGTTAAATAGTGACTCCAGTGGTCCTGACAGGTCATGTCTCAGGCTCTGTAGGAGGCATCTTAGGATAATAGGAGGTTACTAGACTAATGACTCTAGGGCTCTTTCAAACCTAGCCAAGTTTTACCCTTATTTCCACGATCAGCTCCTATTGCCCCTGTCCAAAAGGGGCACAGGTAGAACCCCGGGATGAATTTATGGTAAAACATCCAATTTTCCAGATTATCTTTGAAGAGGTCCAATGAGAGGCTCTGCTTCAAATGATGTGAGAGTTTGTTCCAAAGGTGTGATAACCTCTGTGAGACAAATTTGTCCCTCCAGCAGGTTCTGTTAATGTCACATACCAGGTTAAGGCCTTTAGAGCGAGTAACCCATGTACCATTTGACTTATGGATATGCAGCATTTCCAATAAAGCAGGGTCAAAGATTGCCTTATATGCAAGGCAGAGATCACCTCTGTGTAGTCTGTATGAAACAAAATAAAGTGACAGTGATTTCAGATGATCCTCATAGGACAGATGTGAGGAAATTTGTGGTCTCTCCAATTGCTGCAGGTGCTTGGAAAGGTACATACCAAAAGGGGCATTGTACTCAATTATTGGCCTCATGAGGGAAGAGTACATGGAGGTTATAACTTCTTTTGTTTTTCTGGGAGCAATGCCCTTGCTTATGAGATTAGCAATACAGAATGACCTTATTACTACTGTGGAGACATAGTGATCAAAGGTAAGGTTGCTGTCAACCTGTGTGCCCAGGTCTCTCACCACTGAGTGCATACTTAGGGTGTTGTTTTTGATGTGGTAGTTAGCAGGAGCATTGCTCTTACTGAAAGGGATTATAACACTTTATTTTTGCATTGCGTATAAGGCCATGACTTTGGCACCAATCATTTGTTTGTGTAAGACCCTTTTGTAGGATGTTGACATTGTTTGGAGATTCTTTGATTTCTCCCAGTTTGCAGTCATCAGCAAACTTTGTCAGCTACAGATCTTTTGTTTTAGCTTGTACTTCTGAGAAATATATTCCAAACAATAGAGGTCCCAGGACTGATCCCTGTGGAACACCACTGGTTACAGGTCTGTTGTTGGAGGTGGATTCTCCTATTTTGACTATATGGGTTCTATCAGTGATCCAGTTAGTGACGCATCTAATGATATAAGGGTTGATACCTAGCTGAGTGTGTTTGTCAATGATGCCTGAATGTGGAATAGTGTTAAAAGCCTTGACTAAATCTAGGTAGGTTGTATGCACAGATTTCCCTTCGACAAGGGCCTTGATGACTGTCTCAAAGAAGTCCACCAGGCTTAACAGGCATGATCTCCCTTTGACAAATCCAAACTGAGTAGGGTCAAGTGTTTGCAGATTGCCTATATTTTTGTTGATAAGGTCATTGATGATACTCCCTATTTCCTTACAGATAAGACTAGTCAGACTAAAAATCTATAGTTCCTGGGAAGCAGCACCTTTGTGCAAGGGGATAACAGTGGCCTTTTTCCATTAAGCTGGGATGAAGCCGGTACTTAGACTATGATTGAAAAGAGTACCCAGTGGTGTTGCTAATTCTTGTTTGAGCCCATATAGGATGATATAGAATGAAGCCTGGGATGTTATCAGGTCCTATAGATGTTGTGCTTTTGACCTTAGTGAGGGCATTCACGACCTATCTTTAGAGATACAAGGTTGAGGACAAGTGGTAGGGATGTGATGGGTACAGGAGAGTGAAGTTTTCACAGAACTTGTTGGCCAGCAGGTTAGCAATGGCCACAGGGTCAGTGTATGTGGTATCATTAACTACCAGTCTGGCACAAATCTGGGCCTTTCCTTTTAGGTTATGGATGTGACTAAACAATGCCTTATGGTTGTCCTTAGTTGAGGAATTTGGATTCATAGTTAGCTTAGGAGGGATTCACAAGAAGTCTTATTTGCTTGTTTAAGCTGAGGAGGGAGTGTTTCCAGTTTAGTGTTCTCGCCCTTTTATTCTTAGACAGCAATTTCTTCCTCTTATTGTAAAGCCTGTTAATGACATTTGTCCATAAGGTAGATTTGCTCTTCCTTGAGGATCTTGTTTTGGTCCTATCAGGTATGGCCGAGTCAATGCAGTTATATAGGTGTTTGCATAAAGCATTTTTGTAGAACTCAGCATAGTTGCTAGTTTCATCTGAGGGGAGAGGTGCAGTGAAGGTATTTATACCATCCCATAAGAGGTTATAATCTGCTCATAGCAAGAGGTTTTGTGGTTCAATTCTCAGATGGGGTGTCTTTTGTCTGGACTCTGCATGTCCTCCCCGTGTTTTCATGGGTTTCCTCCAGGTGTTCAGGTTTCCTCCTACATTCCAAAGATATGCATCTGGAGCATTTTTCCCGAGGCCTCTGCTGAAAATGGGCCCTTTCTCAAATGGACTTTCCCAATTAACAAATGATAAATAAAGTTTTCACAGAATCTGGACGCTGACTTCAGATGCAGATGTTATAAAATGCATTGGGGGAAATTCAATGAGAAATAAGATATATGAAAAATAATTTCATTTTAATGTTCTTAAGAAAAAGCATGGCATGCAGTCTAGCCCCAAAATTGCATTTGATGTTTATGTTACAGTTAGGTGTGTACTTGTGTGCTGGTATTTGAAAAATATTGTTTCAGATACAGTATGTGAGTTAAATACCTTTTCAGGCAGCATTTGCATTCAATTATTAGATTGCTGTCCGCCAAAGTTTTTAAATATTTCCATGTTTATCAATTTTCTTAAGGTGCCACAGTGGTGCAGTGGATAGTATTGCTGCCTTGGAATGCTTTCTTTGAGGAATTGTTATAGTATCCCCTGTATTCACATGGATTCTTCCCACATTCAAAAGGTATTTTGACAGGTGAATTGGTAATTCTCCAGCTTGTCCATGTATGTATGTATGTGTATTTGTGTGCATCCTGCAACTTATTTCCAATCCATAATTGTTACTATGCCTTCCTTCCATTGATTGATTTGATAGGCTCCAGTTAACCCTGAAACCCTAAATAAGATATAATAGCACTGCAAAATGAATGAGTTACTCTTTTCCCCATACTGCATCTTAGTGAGTGGGGCAATTAATACAAAAAAAAGTCATTATATCATAAAAGAGATGAGGGTCTCTGAAAGTATAACATTGGCTATGACATTGGTTCACAGCAGAAATTTCATGAAGATATGAGATTACAGACATTGTAACACTGGAAACTCAGGGTGGTAAAAACATTTGCCCTACAATGCAAGACAGTCAACAAATCTGCAAATCCACCACTTTCTGAAATCTGAAGAGAACACCAATTTTACATTGTAAAGCCTTTTTTTCCAAAGTCCTATTTGGGATATGTATTGTGAATAACCTAATCTTTCTCTCATAGCACAGTGTTTGCCAGTATTGCATATCAAAGGAGCATAGTAAGGTATGTCCGTTCACTGCTGTACAAGCAAAACATGTGCCCCTCTGCCCATGACCTTAGCATATCCTTAGAAGTATTTTGTTATTATGATAATGTCATCACCATTGTCACAATTACTTGTAGTCACAACTGTGTTGTCACAGAATTAAATTAGAAACTGGCATGTTATACACAAAAGCAAACTGCGTCCATAACATTCCCTTTCCATTTCAACTGTACAGTTTTTCATATATTTATAGCCCCGTTCACTTGGGTCTTTCCTTATTAACACATAACCAATATCCTCCTTAAAGGACAATGTAATCCTTTCACTGACTATACCTACCCTATATTTTATGTAAAATTTCTATCATCATAAATCATTATCAAGTCTGAATTTAATGGGAGCTGAGGGGTTAAATGTCAGATGGAATGTTTTGGGAGGGTTGTAGTGAGAAAAAAAGTGTGTGCTGTATTGCTTTTAAATTGATCATGTGACTAATTTAATGTGTATATAATTTGTAGCATTGAAAGTATGTTATTTGAAGAAATCTTGCTAAAATGCAAGACGAAAAGCGCCTCATATTAAAGTTTTTAGGAAGTACTTGGTCTGGTTCTTTGGCAAGTAATTTGATTCAGTTGTTTATTCCATCAGTTTGTCTTCTTGAATTTTTATTTGCTAAGGTCTCTATTAGTGTGGCAATATTCACTTTCACTATGCTCAGAACCATCTGAAATTAATGTTTTTTATACACAGCACTTTTCATTTTACCCACCATAAGATTAGTCTATTATAGTTGACACCTATATTAATCCTCTCTTTTAGTAACTAATTCAAAAACATTTCTTGTTTAGTCTGCTTTTACTGACTGTGAACATTTTCCATTTTTCCACTTTAAATCCATTGCTTTCTTAACATTCATGGCTATACTAACCATTAGCATTACTCTTCATCAAAATAACTGTTTTTACCTATTTACACCCCCGTTCACCAATATGTCCACATCCTATTAGCATACACCATTCTTTTAATGATTAGTTAAACTGGCTTGCACTCATCTTCATTTTATCTGCTAATGTTTAATGCATATATTGGCCAGCTGTTTAACTTCATTGTAACAGTAGCAACACTTTTAAGCTCAGATCATTCGTATGAATGTAATTAGTGTAACGTAATATACCATGTAGGGAAAGTACACATATGTAGGGACAGGTAGCACTGAAAAAAATTTAAGTTAAAATATCTGCTAAGTGGAGAATAAGGTGTATTCAGGGTGTTTTGTATGAGGAATACACACAGAAACAAAAGACTAGGCCTGGCTCTTTAAAGCAAGATACTTATAGCTTAAGTCAGAGGTATCATCTGTTCTACATCTTTTTACAGGCAGTGTAATTCCAGTATGACAGAAACAGTGGTTGCCTGAATCAAAAAGAGTTAGGAGCTTTTTTGTAAAAGAAAGAGACAAATCAATGCCACAGAAGTCAGCTTCAAGATGAGATTCTTTGAGTAAATTCCGTTTGGTCAGAAGTCCTGGGTTGTTTGATCCAAGAACCTTAGCCTTAAAGGATTTTACTTTTTCCGATTGTTGATTGCCAGACAGAAAGATATTGGTGCAGATTTAATAAAGCCTACATGGAGCACTAAAACCATGTGTGCATTGTGGTGCAACATGGACACAGTAGTACACTGTTTTGTATTCAGTAAGCGACTGGACAAACCCTGTAGAGCCACACAAACACATTAAACATTGTGGCATGCTAATTACAGCATAAAAAACTGAACTGTATGCTAATTTACCAATCCAAGATGGAGGAGCTATTCAATAAGGTATAACGCAATCATGTAGACTCAGTGTAGGTTTTGCCCTCGAAATTTCAAAACCTTTTGGAATACAGCCAAAGAAATTACTCTACACAGAAAGAATGTTAGGGGCTGCTTTTGCTCTTATACATGTGTATGTGCAACAGGCCCATGTCTATGCTGCTGCTACTGCTAATAGTCCTCAGCCAAGAAGGAGAAAGGTATATAGACCCCATTTTTTCATAGTCTGCATGAGCTGGAAATTGCAAGCACTATAGGGTGGATGGAAACACACTGCAGGAAGTCTGCAACCTCTATCGTCCTCAACTGAGAGCAAGGGCAAACCAAGGAGAACCAACACTTGTGGAGACTAAGGTGTGTCTGTAGCACTTAGAATATTAGCTACAGGAACCTTCCAGATGCCAACAGAGGACATGCTGGGGGGTGTCATAAACATCAGCATCCAGGATGCTACATCAATTTCTGAATAATATGCTACAACATGCCAGTGACTACATACATTTTCCCCGTACACCTGAAGACAGAACTACAATTATGCAGAATTTCTACCCTGTAGTACACTCCTCTGAAGTCCTAGGTGCCATAGACTGCACGCACATTGAAATCAAAACACCACCCAGGGAACAGGGAAGAGTGGACATAAACAGAAAGGGCTTGCAGTCTATTACCTGCCAGGTCATGTGTAACACTAAGGGAATCATCCTGAATGTGTGTGCTGGCAACCCAGGCAGTTACCATGACTCCCATATATGGCACAATTCTCAACTGTATCAGACGTTTTCTAGGTGGGCTATCCTAGAAAGTAATTTACTGAGGGATGCAGGATATGCATATGAGGTGTGGTAGATGATTCTCATAAGAAATGCTCACCCATCCACAGAAGAATGCAACAATGAGGCACACGCTCAAACCAGAAATATTATTAGTATGAGTTTGGGCTGCTGAAGTCATTGTTCCAGTGCCTAGATATATCAGGGGGAGCTCTGCAGTACAATCCCAGTACTTTTATGGAAGTGTTCACTGTCTATATCATCCCTCACAATATTATACTGAGAAAACAGCTTCAGCAGGAACACCAAGGAGAAGGGCACACACCCCACCACCACTATTGGCAAGTTCACCACAGCCACACACAGGTGAGGAGTCAGAGGGGAACTATCAGCTGCTGTGGGTGTAGGTAGACATAGGCATGCACAATATGCCCTCACCCTTGCCAAGAGGCAATGGATAGGACACATGCTCACCACATAAGGGGTACACTTTTCGTGCTATGCACATACATACAGTAACATTGATGCCAGGCAATGCTCACAACCTTTACTTACCCATGTAATGGCTGTGTGCTAGCATCATACAGAGTCAGCCCCGACTTAAAACACTTGCAACTGCCACACTTGAAAATAAATGGCTATGAACACTGATGAATGGCATATCCTTGTATGCACAAGCACATATATATATATATATATATATATATATATATATATATATATATATATATATATATATATATATAGTAAGCACTCAGTCAGCTATGCATCCTGGACATCAGACAAAACACTTGTGTATCTCTGAATCCAAAAAATAGAAACTCAAGGATATGGTACAGTTACCATCACTTGCACAGGGTCTATTAATTTAGCAATAGGTTCATCCAAAAAAAAAAAAAAAAAACATGAACTATTAGTTACAATATTTTACTACACAAGAAAATCTTACAACTTGATATATGTAAGCTTAGCTGGGAGCTCCTCCTGGTACATACTCATCCTCCCTGAGACATCAGCACTGACATCAATCACATGTTGGTCTACAGTTTCCACTGAGCTCTTTGGAACTCTGACAGTGGACATTTGGTGTCAGTGGTGGCAATGTAGCAGGACCCCCCCCCCCCATAGCCAGCTGTTCATGGCCAACTGCAGCAGCTGTCCTCTAGGCTGATGAAAATATATCAGTGGCTCTATGATGCACCTGATCATAAGTCCTAGTGGAAACCCCTATGGCATTGACATCACTGAATATTTGGTTCCAAATCTGCATTCTGTCAGCCATATCGCCATGTCCTCTCCAAAGCAGAAAGGTACCATGGAGCCTGAATGCCTACATTATGACATAATTTATCACATAAGTAAATTCCTGCACATATACGCATATTTTTGAACATTAAGAACAGGAGACACTCACTTCAATTCTTAAAATTGAAGTTTATGTTGTTGTACAATATCACACTAAAACACAAACAAATGTTTGGTCCAAGACAAGGAATTCTGCTCAAGTAATGTATTGTTTACCATGGAAATAGCAGGATGACTACACAATTTTAAGGGCAACACACAAATGGTACTTGCCACCCCCCTTAAAACAACAGTCAAATGACAGTTTGTACAAACAAAGGAATGCCACATAATTCAATTGTTAGAAATGCTTTCAACATAATTCTCACCTAATTTGTACACATTTACAACAAAAATTCAGTTTTATATGATTGCCAGTCACATCTCACTGTGCTCTGTCTCTACTGGTCATCTTAGAAGCATAACACCCTTGTGTAATTGACAATATAGTATATTACATTTTCCTGAAATAACAAAGAAGATTGTACGATAACTAGTTTTAACAATAACACTTGTGATAAATGTTGAGCTGTCTCTTTAAGAAAGTAAATGCCTGCCAAAATGCTTTTGCCCACAGTGAACTATAAGAAGTGCATACAGATAATGCATACAGATAAAAGTTCCATTTTCTAATGCATATATGTGTATATATTTTTTTCTTTGTAAAATGTTAACAAATGTAGAATGTACTTGAAAAATACAATCATATCTTAGCAAGATCAGAAGCCGTCTCTGCAGATAAATCAAAAGGAATAGCAAACTACATTGTCCTCCAAATACACGTCTCCTCACCTTCAAGTTTCCTAGTTACACGGTTACCTTTTTATAGTGTAGATTCAGGCCTCTGAGCATGGTAAAGATGCAAATGATGAAATAATACAAAACAAAAACTATCTGTTGAAATACACCAAACACTGTAGCCCGGACTCTCAGCAGCTGAATAAATACATCCAACACAGTGCACCAAGTTGCAAGAAACTCATACGAGCCAAAAATGGTTAGTGCTTTTGTTTAATCCAATATTAAACTTCTTCAGACATCAAATACAATACATCACTTCCTTAAATAACACTTAAAATCATTTCATTGGTTAACAATATTCCTTAAAGCAATACGTTCATGTATATAAAACATTTAAATAGAAAATTAACCACTACTTATATTATAAAACTGCGGTGGTGGTGCTGCGGTAGCATTTTCGTCTCACAGTTAAGACGTTGCCCTGTTCGATTCTCAGCTGGAGCGTCTTCTGTGTGGAGACATGCATGAACAGGCGTACCTTCATTGAAGGTTGTGCGTCAGGGCCGGCAACTCGCACGTAAAAATCTACTGCCAATCATTAGCGGACTGGAGTTCCGCTGTGGCGACCCCTAACCGGGAAAAGCCGAAAGAAACAACAACAACCACTAGTTATAAAGCCAAAGGGTGCCAATGAGGTGTGAACTGATAAAAATTGCTGAATACCAAACTTTTGACTTTGTGTAGCAGGTGTAAACATACTGTAGGCACTACCTCACTGTTAGTTGATAATAGATTGCAACTGTCAATCATTAGTGGGAGGGAGAAGGAAGACACAACAGCAATTCAGACTACCTTCCCTGCAGTGGGTGTGCCACCCAGGATACACTTACAAAGTGTAGAAGTAGCTGTAGTAAGCTTTTAAATGAAAGTGAGCAGCACATATTTCTCAGTTTTGTTCACTAATAGACAAAATCTCCTCCTTTGCTGAAAGCTGACTTTTATTGGCATGTAATTTATCATCCATTTAAAGGACGATGATACAAAATGCTCCATAGATTGCATGTCAGAGGACATCACAGATAAGAGAAGAATGAACACAATGCAAAGAGAAGACAGAGCTGCATTGGTGCAAACAATACTCATAAGTGGTCATTGGCAATAAATATGGAATCAACACATGTACACACAACTGAAAGTGTACAACTGTATATGGCTTGCTAATACTGTGGAGGAATTGTGACTTGTATGCACAATGATTTGTATTCCTGCAGCAAAGTTGTTTCTGAGGTAAAGAGAGATAAGACATTGCAGTGTATGTTTAGTTGGACCATTAGTATAGCAGTTCAGATCCGGAGTTGTGTAAGAAAACTGTAACGTGTGCTAAAATGCATTTTATGTTGTTTATTTTTATTTTTTTTAATATTAATATTTGCACAGTGAGTGGCTAAATGCAAGTACAGTGAAATGGATAAATAAATTACAAATAATGGAAGTTGCTTCTATGATAAAGATAGCATAAATTACAGCTATGAATCAATGTGTATATAGCATACCTAGTAAACATGATGAAGCGCACAGTATGTAGTATATGTAGATCGTGGTTCAAGTGCCACATTTATCTTTTAATGATGAAACTTAATAAACATTTGGTACAATAATAATACATATTGAGCTTTTCCTGTCTTATCTGTGTGTTGCTCATTTCTGAGCAAACACACTGTAATGGCCTAGACAACAAGCAGACATTGTCAGTTTCATGATAGATACATTGTTACATGTTTTGCCTTCCATTGTGCAACACTGCTTAGCAGAGTTGTCCAGAGATCAGCACTCTTCTACACCATCTGCACTTCCAGAACACCTGTAGACAATAGGCAGACATTGTTAATTTAAAAAATGATACATTGTTGTACCTTTTGCCATCCATTGTGCAACACTTTGCACAGTGATCAACAAGCTCACACAACTGTAGACTGGTCAATTTCTAAAAGATACATTGTAACATGTGTGGTCTTCCATCATGCAAACACGCTAAGTGGTGTTGTACTGTGGTCAGCACAAATACACAGTACTGAGTGCAAAAAATACACCTGTTCCTAGCTCTCCCACTGGCAACAGGTGTTAAGGGCCACAATACAGAAGAGCCAGGTTTCTACTACAGCAAACTCAAACTTTTATTACTGGTGTTCCACTATAACTTATATAAAAATTCACATGCATGCAAGCAAGTCACAATTCCTCCACAGATAAAAATAACTATGTATAGCAGGTGTATATACGGATTCACTATATAATCTCGAAATACTGAAATGTCCAACTATACATGAAAACCCATACTCACAAATACCACAACCGCGACCATTCACACACACACACACACAAACCAGGACGTAATCACACACATACACCTACCTAACTAAACAAACATAACAACACACACAAACACAGCTACCCAACCTATAAGCAGGAGGGCAAGCCCCCTGCACCCCCCACAACCCCCTACTTATATATTCTAACTCCGAGGTCACACTAAACACACAAACACACAAACAACACCACTGCACACACTAAAATCCCCACCCAATATCCTCAAACACACAACACTTACCTAAACCCCAGATAAATCCACAAACCGCACCACACATCAGGAACGCGACACCACGATAGCGGCGGATTCGACATTTGCAGATTCGGCATAGTGAAGTTTCGGGTAACTGCACTTTCCACTATTCGGTTTTGACTTACTGAATTTCGACATTTCAGTACGTCAAGATTGTCTAGTGTATACGTATATAGATATATATATTCGATATCACATATATATTATATGTCTAACTGTGGGTATCAGTACAATTATGGTTCTACAATTACACATTTCTTTTCTGAACTTTCACTTCACACACATACATGGTTAACCACTCAGTCCTTTAATGTGTATGTATAACTAATGAGCACGTCTGACAAGTAAGTTCTCAGTTACAATGAGCACTCTGGACAGTTGTTGTGTCTTTCGGCTTTTCCCGGTTAGGGGTCGCCACAGCGGAACTCCGGTCTGCTAATGATTGGTGACTGTAAATAATGCACCAGGTGCTAAGTTTTCCCTGTGGCAACTCTTATAAATTCCTTCCCTCAATACAAGTGACACAGGGTTCTAATCAAGCATACTCCAAATTTCATTAATGCTGTTCCACTCAATTTTTAAAACTAAAGATCAATATAAAGAAAAGTATGAATAATAACTATATGTGTGACTAAGGGTAGAGTGACAATTATGTTTCTGTGCATAAAATTGTATTTTCTCTCCTGGGATAGATTTATACACATGAATGCATAAACCAAGACATTGTCAGGTCACTTACATACATGGTTAACCAATCAATATTTAATGTATCTATATAATTAATGAGAATGTCTGAAAGGCATTTCTTCTGTGGCAAGGATGGAAAAACACCTATGTGGAAGAATATGTATTCTCTATTTTACATGGTTTGAATCTCACATTGTACAAATTACTGTTATCATTGTGTAAAGCTATACAAAATTGTGCCAGGTCATATAATTTATACCCCCAATATGTATCTGCAAAGTTAAATCAAGTAACAGCAGCGTCCAAACCAGAAACTAATGTCAGCTGTTACATTACCCTTCCTAAATCATAAACTGCCTTCCTCTCTGTTTGGCATTGTTACTTTCTGCTTAATATTGCACAGAGTTGGTTGGCATGGTTGTTTGGGTTTGCACACTAGCTGTAAAATACGATATCTCAATTTGGTGGGAAAACACTTTAGCTGTTGTTGTTTTACCTGTGCAGACATGGCAGGAGCAAGAGAGGAAGATGCCCAATTAAGGGCTCAAAGATGGGGTGTAGAGGAGTCAAGAATATTCATTGGACTCCTTGTAAAGTGCCACAGCCGTAGGCTATTGCAGGGGGGTTATATCAGGTTTCAATATAAATTAGAGGCTATCTCCAGTGCGACTGGCATTCCACACAGTGGAGAGCAATGTAGGCACCACTACAACAACCTGAAAAGGCACAAGCAAGCACAACTCAGCCAGTGGCTGGATAAGTTTAGAGCTGCTGACATCCCACAGTTGTGTACTTATACAGATAAACATGCTTTACGTTATAGTCAAAGCTGGAGACAGACAAGACCGGTATGTTTAAGGCCCTTCTCTTTTTCTTTCCCCTTTATTTTACAGCTGTCCTGGAGATTGCAGTGAACAGGCCCATGATGAATATTTAGAAGGACTAAGATAAGCAAGGTGTATGCATGCAGCACAAATTAATTAATAGTTTATCAAAAGTATTGCTCTTGTATACATTAGTAGCAAATTAGACATGCATATCTTAACTGTAAACTCAAGCATGCATGCTTCATTCTGTAGCTCAAGGTAATTGTAGGGATCAGTTGGAATAGTGTATTCAGATTCATAGGTTCATAGGTCCATAGGTAGGTACTAGGCTATCGGCCCTAGGGCCTATACAAGCCTAGCCAAAAAGGTACCCTGGCTTTCGTCACCCAAGAAAATTATTTTCCTGTGCCCCTGTTGAGTAGAGCCACAGAGGTGATCCTCGGGGTGAATTTCCTATTTCCCATCCAATCATCAAGATTTTTCTTGAAGAGTGCTAATGAGGAGCTTTGTTTGATATAGATAGGTAGTTTATTCCAGCGTATGGGAAGTCTCTGCGACAGGAATCTATCCCTCCAGCATGTTCTGTTTATTGTGGTGACAAAGTTTAGGTCCGTAGAGCATGTAGCTTGGAAGGATTGAGATTTCTTTAAGTGGAGCATGCCCAACAGTTCTGGGTTTGACATAGCTTTGTATGCTAGGCAGAGATCACCTCTGAGTAGGCGATATGTGATGGAGTAAAGCTGGAGTTTTTTGAGACGGTCTGCGTAGGGCATCTGTTTGAGGCTGGTAATCCTCTTTGTGAGGTATTTCTGCAGCCTTTCCAGTTGCTGTAGATGTCTTGTGATGTACATACCAAAAGGGGCATTGTACTCTATAATGGGTCTAATGAGTGACGAGTAGAGGGGAACAATGACCTCTTTTTTCCTGGATGAGGAACCTTTTGTGATGAGGTGTGCCATGTAGAAGGATTTCCTGACTACTGTGGCAATGTGATTATCAAAGGAGAGACTACTGTCCACCTCTTTCCCAAGGTCTCTTATCACACTTTCGGTGTTTAGTAGACTGCCACCTATGTGGTAGCTCATGGGTACAGAATTTTTACCAAAGGGGATGATAATGCACTTTTTGGCATTGAGGATGAGGCCATGGCTTTGACACCAGGCATCTGTCTCAGTGAGGCCCTTTTGTAGGATATCCACATCGTTAGGAGTTTCAATTATAGCTCCTAGTTTGCATTCATCTGTGAACTTCATTAGCCAAAGACCTTCTGTGTTAGCCTGTACTTCAGAAAAGTAGATGCCAAACAGGAGAGGACCCAGGACTGAACCCTATGGTACTCCACTTGTCATTGGTCTGAAGTCGGATTTGGAGTCTGCTACTTTCACAGTGTGGGTTCTGTCAGTGAGCCAGTTGGCAACTCATCTTCTGACATAGGGATTTATACCTAGTTTAGTGAGTGTATCTATAATTGCAGAGAGGGGGATGGTGTAAAAAGCCTTGGTGAGATCTAGATAGGCTGTGTGAACCACCTTACCCTTGTCTGCAGCTTTGGTGACTGCTTCAAAGAAGTCAATCATGTTTAGGAGACATGATCTGCCTTTTACAAACTGAACTGGGCGGGGTCCAGAGTTTGGAGATTACCAATGTCTTTGTTTATAAGTTCCATGATGATACGTTCCATGGCCTTGCAGACCAGGCTCTTTAGGCTAATGGGGCGGTAGTTCCCAGGGTCCATGGTGGCTCCCCCTTTGTGGAGTGGGATAACTTTCACTGTGCACCATTCAGTGGGTACAAAGCCTGAGGTGAGGCTATGATTGAACATGGTGCTTAGGTAGGGTGCCAGTTCATTCTGTAGTTCATGTAGAACGCAGCCTGGGATGTTATTAGGTCCCATGGATGCTGTGTTCTTGGCTCTGGAGAGTGTAGTTTTTACCTGTGCAGCCGTGATTACAGGAACTTTGCATTCTGCCCGGTATAGAGATGGGCCATTTAGGGGGTGGTGGGGTAAAGTTAGCACCGAACCTATCTGCCAGGATGTTGGCAATATCAGTTGGTTCTGTATATTTAGTGCCATTGTGCTGTAACTCAGAGCAGATCTGAGTGTTGCCATTGAGATTCTTGACATAGCTATAGAATGCTTTGTGGTTGTCTTTAGAATCGGTGGTGATTTTGTTTTCATAACTAGCTTTGGAGGATTTTATGAGGGATCTCAGTTTCTTACTGAGGCTGACCAGGGAGTTCTTCCAGTCATGGGATTTTACTCTTTTTTTGCAACAGTTTCTTTCTTCTGTTGTAGAGTTTGTTTATGGCAGGGGACCACCAGATTGGTTTCGGCTTTTTTGAGGATAGCATCTTGGTTCTGTTAGGGATAGCATGATCCATGCACTCGTGCAAGTGCTTATAAAGTACATTTGTGTAGGATTCAGCAGTGGTACCTCTATTGTCCGTCTGCATGGGTGTCATGACGTTTGCCATTTCTGTCTTAAGAAGCGTGAAGTTGGCTTTGGAGAAATTTTTTACAGTGGTTTCTCTAATGGGGGTTGGGGTGAGATGTGGATGTCTAGGCTGATTAGCTTGTGGTAAGATCTGACCAACGAGGAATTGACCTCTGGTGTGGAACACCAGTCACCCATGTTGGTAATGACCAGGTCTAGGATATTGCTGCCCCTGGTGGGGGTGTGTATAAGTTGATCCAAGGTGTTGGAATTTATGAATTCCAGAAAACGTTGAGCAAAAGAGTTCGTACATGAGTAGTTTTCCCAATTAATGGTGGGGTAGTTGAAATCGCACATTATTAGGGTGTTTGGTTGTACCCTAATATTTTCAAGTGTATCAAGAAATGAGGAGTGAGAATCCTGGGGCATGGTGGGGGATCTGTAGCAAGTTACAATTTGGATTGTGGTCTTGCCCAGAGTTAGTTGCACTTGGATAATCTCGGATGCGTTATGCTGAGCAACTAGCCTGGAGGTGTGGATATCCTTTTATGGATATGGACACGCCTCCATATTTTGGGACAGATATTGTGCATTCAAATCCCACAGGTATCAAATATATTGTAAAATAATTAAAAAAGTGTTAAATATCAATTTCAACAAAGCTGGCATAAATGCCATGTTGTTAACTTAATATGCATTATTTGTAAAAGGATATTGCAAGGATTACTTAGAATGATTATCAGTCCTACTTTGTAGATTTTTTAAAAATGTAGTTAACATAAAAATGAAATGTTATATTTATATTGTAGTAATTTATTGTTATGTGACACATAATGGTTATATCTCTTTTATTTGTCTATTACCACGCCCATTATGTCTCTTTTTTTATTTTCATATGTGTGTTCACAATATTCTGATGTTATCAATCTCTGACAAATGACAGGATGATTTCCAGCACAGGGAAGTAGACCAACCAGTGTGGCTCATCCTGCCAACCTTCTAACGACTGCCGCACCAATGCCCAAAACATGTGGGATGCAACCTGGCAGTACTGCCTCTGCAGCCACTGCACTGTTTGGGCTCTCAACATCAGGTAGCATTACACACAGCAGCTGGTACAGTGGTACCCTCAGAGAGTATTGGTGGAGGTGAGAATTTTGTCACCTGACAGAAGCTGCCAGGCATGGTGCGTGAGGTTGTAGAAGGTACCATTGGTATGTATGCCTTGGCTGTATGGAAAAGATGCTCACTGGAATGTTGCAAAGTCAAAAACATCAAGTACTCCAACAACAAGCTGAGGAAGGGGATGGTGATGTCACTTCTGAGAGTGAAGACTAGATTCTCACTGTCCCCATGCTTGCCGGGCATGGACATCTGATATCCCATCCCTATCGCCAATCATGGTGTCCTCCAAACTTTTGTGCCCCTCACCATCCCTGTCTCTATGATATTTGTCCTTTTGTCTGCACCCGCTTCCTCACCTACTTGAGTTAACGGACCCTGACATACCTAAGTCATTTACCCAAGATTCCTCTCTCACTGAAATAAAATTAAAAAAAAAATGTGCACCTGTCCCAGAAAAAAAAAAATTGTTCCATGCATAGCTTTCCATTTTGCACGTGTCTTCTCGACACACTTGATTTGGTCCAACAGGACTGCATTGTTAGCACCCATCTTTGTTGAGGTGACAGTCCAAATTCAGCCAATATTCTATATATGTTCATTTTACAATATTGAAGAAGTGGATAGCTACAGATCTTTCCTAATTCCCTTCTGCACATTCCTATATTACCTTCCCTTTGTTCTTTCCCTTGCTTGCCCCACATTTCACCAGTTTTCTATCTACCCCATTTTCACGTTTAATCTGGTCAAAAAATAGAATCACACACCACTAACATGGCAAAAATGCTCCCTAATGAAGCCCTTCACATTTTGTCCTCTGTGTTTGCTCAGAGTTTGGCATCATGCATTAATGCCAAGTGATGGTGAATGGCTCGTCATGTCCTATGGCATGGTTAGGTTACTTCTGCACAACACTGTTTAACCTCACTGTGCAAAAGAAACACACAGTTAAAGCAGTGTAAAGGTACTCATGTTAAATATTTACTATAATTTTTGTTTACACTGATGAATATATAAATATACCAATCCATATGTATACTGTTGACATAAAGCAACTGACTGTTAGTTTTATACAGTACTTCAGTGTAGTCATTCCATCTCACATTTGCAAACTTATCACATTTAATTATTTAATGCCATCCTGAAAACATATATAAAAAAATTGGATTGATCTGGATTTGAACCCTGTATCATTTGTACTCAAAGTAATATTTCACTGCTGTTATACCTGTTGCTACAGAGACAGCTAGGCAGCAGATGTTTTTATTCTACTCAGTACTGTCCAAATGCTGACTGCCACACCTTGCCACTTAGTGTGTTTGCATGGAGGAAAGCAAACCAATACAATTATTTGTTATTTTCCCATTTAAGCAGAGAGCCATGTTTGCTCATTGCTTAACTCAGTGCTAACTTGTAAGGGAATACCAATAGTACTTAATATCTTAAAAGTTATGACACAACATTTCCAAGTACAGTATGAACAACATAGTATCTGGCAGTTCTTTCTATCATAGCCTATATGCAAATGTACTTCTCAAGTTCAAGTTGTATTCATGAAATGTGAATCTTGTATACAGATACACTGTGCCATCAATTGAGCAACCCAGTTGCTCATTGGTGCATAATGGAAAGAGGTGATAAGCATGCATTTCTATGTTTATTGTCCAGTTAGTCTTCTTCACATTAAAATCCATGTAAAACACAACCAAAGGGAAGAGACTTGTTAGTGACTGAAAACATATTTACTCAGACTCATGCATGCCATGCACTTGAAAATGGATAGTAATAGTTCCCAAATGTCAACCAAACTAACCGAAGACTCTACTGATAAAAAATTGTACCGCAAAAACCAAAAATCAGTCCGTGGGAGACTGCAACCACAACAGTTTATTGTATAAACGTCAATAAATACCAGTACAACGTTTTCGTCAGCTCTACTTGTTGACTTTATCAAATACACTGATGAGTTGCCCTAACAAAGTATATATACTGTGCTCAGTCAATTGAAACCATTATTTAATTAAAATTTAAAGCAATAAAACCATACTTTCTTGTCAAAGCTATTGGAAACTATATAAATATTAGTATAGCATAAAAACTTGTATATAATTAAAACAAGTATATAATGAATTATATTATTTCTATTGTTTAAAATAAATGTATATTGCTAACCACATACATATATTCATAAACCTTTTGAACAAAACTGAATCACAACTTAGCAGCTTTTAATTTTAGCAAAGGTGCAATGGATATAGTATAATTCAAGTCAGGAACTTGATTTGCTTCCAATAAGATCTGCCAATAAGTTTCCCTGTGTGGCAATCTAATCTCCCAAGGACCCCCTCTGCTATCTCGATGTATAATCTCTAATACAAAAAATTCAAACCTAGCCTGGTTGCATGCCAAAGTGTGCCGAAACAGAGCATTGTTAGAATTTTGTCTCTGTATTTCATACAAGTGTTCGTATATCCTTCGCTTCAAGTGTCTTTCGGTTTTACCAACATAAAACCCTTGGCACCTCTGACATGTAACTAAATATATCAACCCTTGACTGTTGCAGTTAGAATAGGTGGATGCTGTTATCCACCTATTTCTAGCTGTAATGTATACTTTATCAGTGTGTGATATATACTTGCATTGTGTACAGGCTCCGCATCTGTACATTCCTTTACATTGATTAGAAGATTCATAAACCCAAGGTTCATACTCTAAAATGTTTTTGATGTTACTGCCTTTATGAAACACTGTTCTTACTGTTTTTCCTTTTAAGTTGTTAAGGTCAGTAATGTCTCAGAAGCTTTTCCATTCATTTTCTACTATATTCTTTATCACACCAGAATTGGCACTATATTCTGTGACAAAAACTCTGTTGAACCCGGCTTCAAGTTGATGTTCCCCACTAACTCTATTAAATGTTTCCATCTTTCCTATACCTAGAATAGGTTTGTATTTAGTATTCCTGCCTTCCATGACCTCCTTACTGATACTTGAAATAAAATCCTCAGGATACCCTCTCTCCCCTGAAACATCCCCATGAGATTTGTACATTCTTTTCTATAATCTGAATCATCAGAGGTCATATGGGATGCCCTGACAAATTGCCCCTTGACTATGCCTATCTTCTGATGTCTAGGGTGGGAACTATTGTAGTGAATATAACTATTTGAAAAAGTGGGTTTCCTGTAGATGGTAGATTTAAAACCTGTATCTTCCACCCTCAAAGATACATCTAAATAATTGACCTGTTTAGTGTTTACCTGATATGTAAAGGTCAAAAAATCAGTGGTGGAAGTTATGTATTTTAAAAATTCCTCTAGTAAACCTGCCGTACCTATCCAGAAAATACAGATGTCATCCAAAAACCTTGAATAAAACTTCCAACATTTGTTGTGTTCTCTAGCTTGTGTAACTAGTTAGATAGGAGTTCTAATCTCACTGCAGTCAACTGGTTTGTGTATGGGTAGTCAAAAGAGCATGAGTCTGTATCCTAATGTCACCAATTCAGCCCTATGCAGAACAAATATTTTGATAGTCATACCTGCCTAAACAGCCATTTCATACATGCCTCCCAACATTGTCTCACAAACCTACACTGCTGATGTCATCAGCTTTAAAGTGTTATCTGATACTACAAAAGCCAGATTTGTGCTGTGGTACTTGCTTTAAGTACTGTGTTTTGGACATAGGCAGTGGTTCTAGTCTCACTGCAGGCAACTAGTGTTTGTGCTCAGCTAATTCACATTCTGGAGATCATTATAGAACAGCATGTCAGACACTCAACACTGCTGATCTCATCACCTCTAAAGTCTGACACTGCAAAAGTCAACGTGTGCCATCGTGCTTGCACTGAGTATTGTGATCTGTAGGTAGTTATGTAGAGGTTCTAGTCTCAGTGCATCCAACTAGTGTGTGTGTATGAATTCAATAATCAATATAGTGACAGCTTTAATATGGCATTTGAGTCCACAGCACACTTCTCTAAACATCTTCTTGTAACATACACTAATGACGTCATCCTGTATAAATTGCACTATGACAGCATTTAAGTCAAACTTGTGCTGTGACAGTAATGTTAAATACTGTGTTCTACAGACTCGATTGAGTATACATTCACACATATTTCTGAAATAATTTTATACTGAGATGTGACTTCATATCGATTTTAGACACTCCTTCCAACATCTTTTTCTCAGCATACAGTGATGCTGTCATACTGTATAAAGTGCAACATGACACTGTTAAAGTCAGACATATGTGGTGGTGTTAGTGTTACATTGTAAGGAATTCAGCTTCTATACCTACAGAGGTGTAGTATTCAAATCAGACCCAGTTTACTGATGTCTTTGTGGTTGGTGGTACATTATGAACATAAATTCAAATGCCCTTGAACAACTAGTATGTTCCCCCACTAGAGAGGACAACATATTGGATTTAATCATCACAAATATGGGTGCCCATTGTACCACACCGGTTATCACTCCCTCCTTGGTCAGATCTGACCACAAACTGATAACCCTGGACATCCTCACCCCTCCACCTCCCCCAGTCAAAGAAACCATAGTCAAAAACCTTTCCAAAGCAAACTTCAAACTACTTGCATCCTAAGTGGAAAGCTTCACTATTCCCTTGCAGAAGGATAATGATATCCAGGATGCGGAATCCTACACCAAGGCACTCTATATGCATCTTCAGGATTGCATGGACCATGCTATCCCAAATAAAACCAAGACTCCTTCCTCAAGCAAGAAGAAACCAGTCTGGTGTACCCCGGCCATAAGAAAACTTTACAATAAAAGGAGGAGACTTATACAAAAAAGTCCAAATCTCAAGTAGAAAAATCATCCTTGATCAGCATTAGTAAGAAATTGAGGGCCCTCATCAAGTCAACTAAAGCTAATTTTGAAAAGAAAGTTGCCAAGGATAATCATAAGGCCTTCTATGGCTACGTCAAAAACCTAAATGGCAATGCTCAGGTCTGTTCTGAGCTAGTACAAAATGGAACAAAATACACTGACCCTTCTGACATTTCCAACTTCTTGGCTGACAGGTTCAGTGCAAATTTCTCTCCCCCCCCCTCACCACCTACAGAGCCTATTACCATTCCAGGGGATTGTGTAAGTCCAATTATTACTGATACGTTGGTTAACAAGGCTCTATCTAAAGCTAAAAACACTGCCTCCGTGGGACCAGATGGTGTCCCAGGCTGTATCATACGTGAGCTCCAAAAGGAATTAACCCCGCATCTTAATACCCTGTTCAGTCTCAGCCTCTCCACAGGATATGTGCCCATAGAATGGCACATGGCAATGGTGGTCCAACTACACAAGGGTGGGGCCACAACTGACCCTGGGAACTACCGACTAAGTCTGACCAGTCTGTTCTGTAAGGCTATGGAGCAAATCATTATGGAACTCATAAATGGAGAGATTGGGAACCTCCAGTCATTGGACCCCACACAGTTCGGCTTCGTCAAGGGCAGATCATGCCTCCTGAACCTGGTGGATTTCTTTGAGACAGTTACTCAGGCTATAGATAATGGAAAGGAGATACACACGGCTTACCTTGACCTTGCTAAAGCATTTGACACCATTCCCCAGTCAGGTATTATTGATAAGCTCACCAGCCTCGGCATAAACCCTTACATCACAAGATGGATCACAAACTGGCTCTCAGACAGATCCCATAAAGTAAGAGTAGCGAGATCTATGTCCGAATCCTCACCAGTAATGAGTGGTGTGCCTCAGGGCTCTGTCCTGGGGCCCCTCCTGTTTGGCATATACTTCTCAGAAGTACAGACAAGCACGGCAGGGCTGTGGCTGACTAAGTTTGCAGACAACTGCAAACTGGGTGCTATAATAGAGTCTCTGGCTGACATGGAGATCCTCCAGAAGGGCCTAAATGAGACTGATGCATGGTGTCAAAGCCATGGTCTCAAGCTAAATGCAAAAAAAATGCGTAGTAATCCCCTTTGGAAAAAACAGAGTACTCGCAAACTACAGCATAGGAGGTAATCCCCTCAAATCTGAAGAAGAAATAAGGGATCTAGGGACCCAAGTTAATAGTCAGCTTTCCTTTGATAACCATGTTGCCAAAGTGGTTAGAAAATCCTTCTGTGTGACCCATCTGATCACAAAAGGGTTCGCACCAAGATCTAAGGATGTAATGGTGCCCCTCTACTCTTCCCTCATCAGACCCATTATTGAGTACAATGCACCAATTGGAACGTACCTGGTTAGACATCTCCAGCAGCTGGAGAGACCACAGAGGTACCTAACCAAGAGGATTACTGGCCTCAAACAGTTGCCCTATGCAGCACAATTGAAAAAGCTAAGACTGTTCTCTGTTGCATACCGCTTTCTCAGAGGCGGTCTCTGTCTAACGTACAGAGCCATGTCCAACCCAGAATTGTTGAACATGCTCCATCTTAGCAAAACCAAATCTACTCGAGCTACACGCTCTAGGGATATAAACCTCAACACAACAATGAATAGAACATGCTGGAGGGATAGATTCCCTTCACAGAGACTTCCCTTACTATGGAACAGGGTCCCAATCTACATAAGACAGAGCCCCTCACTATCACTCTTCAAGAGGAACCTTGATGAGTGGATGGGTAACAGAAAGTTCACACCGGGGATCACAGCAACAGCACTACTAGATAGGGGCCAAGGGTACTAGCTGCTAGTACAAGGGTCTAGGGAACTACTAAAGGGGCGGTGAATACCGTACAATGTGGCTGGGCTAATATATGCCTTCGGGCAGATAGCCCAGTACCAACCTATGAACCTATGATGTTTGGAATTGCTTTTAATTTCAGTACCACTTAAGAAAACCTTTAACATAGCATCATGCATCCAACATCCTATTTTTCCTCTTGCCACATGACATCCTTCCTGCAAAGGAGTGGAGGATGTCCTCATCTCAAAGATGCCTATACATATAATGAGGCAGAGTCCTTCCATGAGCCTTTACAAGTCATCTCCAAATCACTGGATGTGTGATTGCTAATTCTGTCATGGGTCATGCACATGTCACATATGGCAGTACGTAATACACTCAAGCAAACACACACATATGCACATAGCCATAATATATTCAATCACATAACTATAGGGAGTTTGGTACAAATGGTATAATAATGGAGAGGATTTTATGGGATGTTGGCCATTAGCTTAGTAATGTCATATGACCCTATGAACAGATCACATGTAAATATTTCATGTAATCAAAATATGCTGTGTTGAGGTGTGGATGTATGGTAGGCCTACTAGAGGGAATTACAATCTGTGATGTGAGGGAATGTATTGATGGTTACTGCTGTCATTTGATTACATGTTCTTTCCATAACAGCTGTAGTAATATGCCTCCTGACAAATGTTGACATGAGATGATTCTATGTATATTGCCGGCTTAGTAAGGCATGTGTTTTTGTAATGGAGCAAATCAACATTCTATGCATTTTTCATTCAAACATGACAGTGACACTTGCAGTATAGCACATGTATGTATGTGTATACCTACCATCATTAGGCCGATAGCTTAGTACCAACCAATGAACCTATGAACCTATTAAATGTTCTGTGACATACATCAATATAAAGTCATACTGATTACATGGGCACATAAGTGTTGTTTCATCCATGTTATAATGTTATGATACACACAAACCTTGTTGAATTCATCATATGCACAATTGTGTTGCTATTTCCAAGGATTATTGATGTAGTCGCCAGCACCATTGTGTGACTATCAGCATTTGTGTCAGTAACTGTTCTGCATGATCCACAACCAGCTCATTTGTAATGTGCCCATATATGGTATCAGGCTGCTCAAAAACAGCTTTCCAGTGAAAAACATACATGTATATGTTGTGCAACTGATGTAATTACATGTCATTACTGTGAGAACAGTACCACTGTGTGGCATGTGATGCATAACCACGGATGTATTTAGAGGTGTTATCACAAATCATTTATTTAAATAAGTGTGAAATGTTAAGGGGAATACACAACTAAACACAGAGTTGTTTGTGGATGCCACCAGCCATACACAATCAGAGAAAATAGACAATCTGCTAGCTGACAGTTTGTCTCACACTTCACCACCCTGTCCCCACTAGCCATCGGCCACAATATGCATGCAAACATTACTCAGTTTATTTTCTCAGGAGATCAGCTTATTTGCCTGCTCTCAAAGGCTAAAAACACAGAATCAATGGGCCTTGACAACATGCCAGGTTGCCTATACCACGACTTAAAAACTGACCTACCAGACACAGTTAGAGCCCTTCTTAAACACAGCCTACAGAGAGCTTATGCTCTGGCAGAAGGGAGTACAGCAATGTTCATCTGTCTGAAAAAGTGGGGACCATCTCCTGATGCAGGAACATACAGACCCATAATCCTGGCCTTCCTCATCTGTGAGGCAGAACAAAAACTCAAATCTTAGACCTTATCAAAAAGTATAATGGTAATCTCCTGACTGTGTACCAACCCCATTGTTGATCTGTTAAGACTATATTATGTCTGTTAAATTTGGTTGACATCTTCAAGAAGGTCACTAAGGGCATGCATGAGAAAAAGACTATCATCCCACATAACTTGACCTGGCCAAGGCATCTGACACAAATCCACAGACAGATATTTAACTGTCTGAAGTGGGCATAAACACCTATGTCAACAATTGGGTAGACAGGTGTATCACAGACAGGACACATGCTGTCAAAGTGAAATCACCTCTAGCTAGGTCTGTATCTCAAGGTTCTGTACTAGGCCCATTCTTGTTCAGTGTTTAAGTCTCTTAAGTCAAGACAAATGTACACATTCTTTGTCTAAGCAGTTTTGTGTATGACTGCAAATTGTGGACAATCACTGAATGCAAGACTGCTACTGATATATTCCAGAAAGTATTAACACTCACTAATGATTGTTGCCACAGTCATGCAGACACACTAGATGAACAAGGAGCATGAATACTTCCTTTTCGAAAGCAAATATACAAGCTAATTAGAATATAGACAGCTCACCTCTATGAGTAGACCAAGTGGTCCATGACCTGGGTACTCAGGTAGATAGTAAGTGGAACTTCAACCAGCATGTTACCACAGTGGTGACAAAACCTTTGTATGTGGCACAAATCCTGAGTATGGCCAGGCCACCCACATCAAAGGACATCATAGTCCCATTGTTCTCATGCCTTACCACACCAATAATTAAGTACAATCCACCCTATTGCTTGCACATCACAACACATCTTCCAGGGATGATTTACACATGTATATCACTCTTGCTACAGTGAGCTCACCTACATCTTTTTGGCCAAACATGACTATTATTTGTAATGCATAGCAATTTTGAGTTGACCAAACAGACTTCCCTTCAAGGTGTTCTACAAGATTCATGTGTGATATGTCTTCCTGTGATGTACCTAGTAAATACATAGCTCATTGACAACATTGATGGCATGGGTTACATTCTTGCAAGTATGGATTGTGACACATACGTGTCATGCAAACCTCTCAACTAGCCAGGAGTTCTCATGATTTAAACTACAGGTGTAAAAGTTTCCCTCTTAACACCTCCCAAAAATGGTAATTTTTGAGGAAGATGTGCTTGATTCCCCTTAAAGATTACTGGCAAATCATTATAGTTGTACAAGTGTGTTCATGCAGAACATGTATAATAACTCACAATCACATATTTATGCCAATGTCACAGACTGATAGTGGTATTATTTTGATATTGTCTATTACTGTGCATGCTTCTGTCTACTATTGTCCATTAGTCTGTTGCTATGTGTCCTGATTGGTTGAGACCTATGCTGAAATTGCATTCATATTCAAGTAACTCATTTTGCACATCTTCACAATACGCATATACCCTCTACTGTATATACTGCCCATGCTAAGTGACCTCTCCCAAGACCATGTCAATTACAAACAGACATCTCCATTGATATGTAGGCAGCACAGTGGTGTCCCACAGCAAGAGTTTCTGTGATTTGATTCTCAGCTGGGGTGCCTTCTGTGTGGAGTCTGCATGTCCAACCTGAGTTCACATGGGTTTCCTCTGGGTGCTCCAATTTCCTCCCACATTCCAAAGAAATGCATCTGTAGTGTTTCTCCCCAGGCCTCTGCTGAAAATAAGCTCTGTCCTAGTCGGACTCTCCTGGTCAACAAATAAATAGATAAATACATATGTGACCTTGTGTGACAGTCACACAATATACAATGACTGTGTGATGATTTGAATATACCCATACAGGAGGTGTAATCAGCAGTACATACTGTATTTTGTAAACATGTGATTACTGATCATACTACAGCTATCTTGTCTTTGGGGTGTATGTACATCGACATATCCTTATATGGATTACATTGTCACGTTTCACTTGTCCTCTTCCCCTTTCTTCATTCCTACCATTCATGTCTGGTGCCCTTTTCAATACACACACTTCCTCAAACTAGTGTATTTATAATGCATTCTATGCATCCTTGATGTTTACCACCAAACCTTTATTTTAGTACACCTAAAACATGTTTGTAGTTTACTTTGCACTGACTACACTTTCCTATAACATGTCAGAACTGTATTCATCGCCTTAAATTAAACCATGGTAGTCATTGTGGCTGTCCACGCAATCTCACAGAACAAGTTTGCCCTTAAGTAAACTTGTTTACCTGTCTGAATGTGTTCATGCTGCTTTACCATTAATTCTTGTTGCTGGTCATGAAACTACACTTATATCTGTAAGTGAAATGCACAGCATGCATATGCAATTAGCACTGCTGCTCGTCTCACAAAAATGTAAACTTCATGTGGGCTTCATGCTAAGCCAACATGGAGTTTATTGAATCCCTGGGATCATCTAAAGATTTAATTTTACAGCAGTAAAAATCCTGGAAAAAGGGACTTTGAACTGCCCGTTGTCTGTCATATTGGTAAAGAATTTTCTTTTTTTCTTTTTTTTTTTTTTTCTCAATTGCTTTTATTGAAAATTTTAACAACAAACATTAGTATATGTTAATAGAAATATAAAACAAATATACATATCTATAAGAACAATGATAAATAACAGCTAAAATAACTATTTACAATGGTTTCTACATAGCTTTGTAAACAGAAAAAGAAATGTGATGAGTAGTTGTTAGTTAATTATTAAAGTCTGTTTTTCCAGCATTTCTTTGAATTTCATCCATATATTACATGAAGAAGTGATTCTAGATGTTCTTGTCTTGGTTGTGATAAGTTGAAGATGACAGATTTCTGTTGTCAAGTATACACATTCCTTCATAGTAGGGGTAGTCTGATTCTTCCAGTTCTTGGTGATGTCTTGCTAATGTTAAGATACTCCATAAAAGTGGGTATTTTATTTTCGTGACACATATGGGAATAAGAATGTGAAATAAAATAAGAGATCTGTCAGCATAAATTTATCAGCACAAACAGACTGTAAGAGAGTTTATATTATTCCAATTTGTTTTAAGTTTTATACAGTTGTAAAATATATGCTGCCAGTCAGCTTTAACATTTACATCTCCAGCATCCTGTCTTTATTAAACATCAATTCACCTTTATATAATACAATAAAGGTTCTGTGTAAGAACTTTCAAGAGAATATCTTCCACCTTAGTGATGAAGTAGCTTGTTTTGAAGACTGAAGACTTTGCTAGACAGTGGTCCAGGGAAGTAAATAGTGTGGGAAGAAACAGCCAGGGAATTGTTATGGCTAGGCTTGTATAGGCCCTAGGGCCGATAGCCTAGTACCAACCTATGAACCTATGAAGTATTAGTTTTTCATCATCGTCACTTGGGGAGGCATTATTAACAAGGCTAAAATAATCCCAATAGCTTTCTCTGTGACATACTGTTGATTTCATAAGTACCTTATATATTTTAGATAGAAGTCCCTTTCCAATTATATTCTGGTACATTAGAATAATGAGTAAATCGATGAATTGGGGAAAGAATGTCTGACTATTGGTTGCATTATATTAAAGTGATGTTCAGTTGTCTGCAATTTTGAATTTCTAACAACAAGGTTTTGCTTAAACTTATTAATGATGCAGTCAACATTTTATAACTTCCCATTGTCTAGTAATCTATACCAGTATAACAGGTTTTTGTTTTTAAATGTTGTCATTGTTGTTAAATTAAATGCATTAATACTATTTTGAGTGCAGAGAATTTAAAATACAAAGAAAAAACATGCGTTATATTCCTGAAAAATCAAAATTTTAAAGGAGGTTATTATCATATTAATATAATGAGTTAATTGGTTTGTTTTTGGTTTCTATAAACTAGTCTTTTACTAACCAATAAAACTTAGTAGCTATTTTAGTATGATTTGATTTTGTTAAATTATTGGATTTACACCAAGTACCTCTCTAAATATCTTTCCATTTGGCATTATAATTTTTATTTAACCAAGAAATTATTGTCTTAACAATTGAGGATAAGGAATGTAATTCTAAATCTGGAAGACAAATACCTCCTGATGTCCAGTCTCTAATGTGATAGTTTAAAGTCAATTTAGGCTTATTAGGAAACCATAAATATCTCAGAACCAAAGAATTATATACTCTTTTATATTTTTGGACGTGGATGGGATAAATATTATATTATATACAGAACTTTAGGAAGGACAATCATTTTAATTAAGTTTATCTATTCTTTGAAATATCACGTGTTTGCCAGAATTTTATATTCTTGAGTGCTGTTTACCTGCAAGGTGCACTTACAAACCGTAAACCTGAAAACTGAGTATGCATCTTGAGTAGGCATTGCTGTTGAAATGGCTGGCAAACTGAACTGTTTCTTGTAGTGAAGTCCAAACTATGAAGCTGCATTTTAGTGGTTTTCACAATGCCAGCCAGTTTTTGTATGCCCTGTGAAAAAAGAAACTGTGTGTGCTGCTTGAAATATCTCTTATGATACACAAAGAACCTTACCTTCTTGTAATAATCCTCCACAAAAAAAAAATTCCCAGCTCAAGCTAATGCAAACTCTGGTACAGCATGTCCCACAATACATAATAAAATGATTTTTACATCACCCTAGTTACATCATAATAGCATTTCTATTTATTATCACACTGCTACCTTCATTACCTCATCACACAATTTTTGTCTGTCTCCCTTGGCTTTAACTTTTTGGCTTTTATTTCTTTTTTTCTCTTACAGTTTTTGCACCCTTATATTCCCCTCCCTCTGCAAGCATATAGGATCACAGGATCATATGAAGTTACTAGGCTACTGGTCCTTAGGCCCTTATAAGCCTAGCAAAGAGTTTAGCCCATGTTTAGACAAGTACTGAGCAGACATACTTTCTTATTGCTCCTTCTGCCCTTTATCACTATACTATTTATTTAATCCATAGACTCTCTCTTGTAACAACCCGAGTTTTACTCAGATTTTCAATCTGTCCCACAACTTCTCTTTCATTATACTTTCCTCTCTCTCTCTCTCTCTATATATATATATATATATATCTATATCCGCTATAATTTATATTCCTCTCTCCAATTAGTGCTGCACTTTGCTGTATACTTATATGATTCCCCTGCGTTACCCCAGTAATGCTTCCTGCACACATAACCGATGTCTGCCCCTTAGCTTTCCACCTTCTTCTCCTCGCTCTTCCTCATCTTAACTCTCCTTTAAATCTTTTCCCCATTCCCGTCTCCTTTAATTTCTGCACACATTTGTACAATGTACACATTCTCTTCTGCAGTCGTATTTTCCCCATTCCCGTCTCCTTTAATTTCTGCACACATTTGTACAATGTACACATTCTCTTATGCAGTGGTATAGCATTCTTTATCATGTCAGCAATATTCTCATTATCCTTGTTATCTCATTCCCAAAAAACCTTAAAGGTCATCTTCCTATATCATTAACAGCCATATTTATATCACATCTAGTATTTGATCCCACGTTTTCCCACTCACTCTTTCTGCCCTTTCAACACAGCTATCCTGTCACATCTGTTTTTCTATTAACCCCATCATTTCATCCTTCTTATAAAATGTTGCTTACGTGTGGAAGTGTAATAACATCTTAACTCCATTAAACCTAACACATAGTCTATAGTCCCCTCTTATAAATCCCAAAGTCATATTGCTTTCCACATTCTGCACACTTAAATTATCTTTTGGCCCATGGCTTGTCTCCAGTTCCTGCTAAGCTTGTGCTCATAACTCTCAAATGATACTATAACAGCACCTTCAATTAACATCTTTTTTGAGTGCCAAAAATCAGTTCTACCTGCTCTATCCCAGTACCAAATCCAACGTGCAATTGCAGTCAGCTTTGGAGATTTGTATTTACATTTATACTAACTGCCTACTTTGACTTGGGCAGATAATAATCTACTAAATCATTTTTTATAATTACACAGAGTATATTCTTATACCGAGTATAATATTCACAGTGTATAATATTATTTTACTGTGTTTATTATTGTGTTACATACTTTACCTTGTCAGAAAAAGTCACAGTATGTACTTGAAGAATACGGTATAGTTGAGCTTACTGTACTAAAGTTTATCAGCACATCTCGCTTGCATTGTGAGGCATGAGGCAAAGCTGATTACCTTGCCGTCCACCAGATATGTGTCCTTATCATAATATCTCAAGTGTCTAACTCTCATAATGCAGTGGTTTACATACTTCCATACCTCTCAACTGTCCAGATTTTTGCTTCATAGTTTTGTTCTGTTCTTCATAAAATTTGTGGTTTTCTGGATTTTAGTGGCAAATCAGTGAGGACTGAATTCACTAAATAATGACAGGCATTTGAGTTTCAGACTTGATATCCTGCTGAAAAATGCATGACGACGCAATACCTTTTATTCTAGCAATTTTCAAAGTTTATGAGAGCAATATTCAAAATTTGTCTCTATTTTGGGGGCTTTGTCCCCCCATTATTTTTGGCTTTGTCCAGAATTTTTGTGCTAAGAGGTGGGAAAAGTAGTCTAAGAACTATGAAAGTTGTAAAATTATTTTATACAGTTAAAGAAGTACATGTGCTGAGACATTAGTTTCGTGACTGTATTAAACATTGAGATCAGTGAGGAACAGCATTTATTAATTCTTGCCATACATATCAACAGAGTTATTAAATGACCATGAAGAAATAAGAAAATGTGTGATACAGTATAAAACGTTGTGAGTGACATTGAGAATCTGATCGTTTACTAATAAATGAAGAAAAACAATGCATATACTATCACAGCACACATTAGCATATGTAATAAATAACTATGAGCAATATGAAAGCACATGCCAGACAAAATGACATATATTTAACAACTGTGCTTGAATGTGTGAGATGAAGTAAGCAACAGTTTAGGTTTCATTAAGGCAATTAGTGTGTCTGAATGTGTCAAACAGGACTGAGTGTGTGTGCGTGTTTATGTGTGAGTGTGTGGTGTGTGTGTGTGTGTGTGTGTGTGTGTGTGTGTGTGTGTGTGTGTGTGTGTGTGTGTGTGTGTGTTTTGTACTATTTAATAGTTTATGATTCTGAAATACATATGGTAGCTGTACTTCTGTATTGGCAGTTTAAGATGGAGACAGATTCATTTGATGCCAGTGAATTCTATGTCAGTCAGGAGCGAGAGTTTACAGAGACATAGGCTTATGCAATGAGGTGGTGGCCACAATCTTTTACTGATTATTCTAATACAGTGTGATATCTAGATGGCCTCAGGCCAGTTAGCTGATCAATTTGTTTCTGCCAGTGCATAATTTTCCATTAAAAGACAGTGCCTCACAGTATTTAAATCATAGTTAAATGAATTACATACAATGGTTGCAAATCACCTAAGGTAACAGCTATAAAATCAGTTTAACACATTAAAACATACAGCTGGCACTTAAAACTATGCATTATCTTTCTCTAAATGCAGTTTAATATCTACATTTTCATTTTACAGCATTTACCAAATGCAATAATTTAAAAATGCATTCTGTATTCCTGACTTAAAACCAGCGTAAAATACTTATAATGACAAGTTACCTAGCTGCAGGTTATTTATGACTGCATTTAGTAAATTACCTCTCAGTAACTACAGTATAGAAATATACTTTCTACATGCTTGAATATAAAAGTCATGTGTAACTCTGTTAAAGAGCACATGATTTATGTAATGGAAGTGCTATGGCTAAAACAGTAATTGTGGCCTCAAAAAATCCCATCTTTTATAAAAAAGAAAAAACAAAAGCCTAGCATAACTGAACAACTTTAATATTCATTAAGCATACCAAATAGATAGCAATATTATGACTGTTACATGCACCATTCATATTAGTCCTTTATAACTAGAAGACCAAAGGATATAAAATTTGATTAACTGATTCCATGATACTTAATAGGGGCTCAATTAATACCTAACCTGAAATGCAGCAAAAATTGTACAGATGGAAACAGTGGGAGGGTTAGCAAAAACAGATCTGGGAGTATGTAGTTTGTGGTAACATATTGATGGTTTGAGAATCATTCTGTGTAAGTTTTGCTTTATTCAAAGCTGCACTTCATAGGTTCACAAATTCATATAGCCTTACTTAGCTGACTATTAGTAGCCTGGCTAGTGGAAATCCCAGCATTTAGCTTCCCCTGTGTGTAAAGGCCTGATTACCTTGCTCTGAGGTAAATTCAATAATCACTATCCATTCTTCAAAGTGGGTTTTAAATAGGGTAAGGCAGCTTGAAAGTTTCTCCCATAGGTAGGGCATTTGTTGAGGCAGACAGCTATTTTCTAAACAGATTCTTTTGATAGTGACATAAATATTTGGAAACCTAGAGTGAATATTTATGGTAATAACACATTTTCAAAGGTATAGGGGGTCAAACAGAACTGGGTATTTCACAGCCCTCTAGGCTAAGCAAAGCTCGTTATATTGGAGCCTGAATGAGACAAATTAAAATGAAAGGGCCATTAGCTATCTTGTCTAATGAAGCTCTCATAAGTGAGGTTTTCATGGTTAAGCATGTGAAGAACTATATGAGAAAGGGGGCATTATATTTTGTTATAAGCCTGATAAGGGGTCACTAGACAGAGATGATAAATCTTTAGATCTTGAGGATAATGCCTTTGGTAATTAGTTGAGCCAGGTAGAATGACTGCCTAATTATGGCTGACACACGATGATCAAAGGAAGTTTTTTTTGCCTATGAATGTGCCCAAGTCCAAAACAACAGGATTAGTCTCAAAGAAAATAAATAAATAGATAAACAAAAGTTGCATCCTTCATAGAGAACATCATTTATATGGAATGCTTCTTAAAAAGTACTAGGCAATAATTTTTTAGATTACATTTCAGACCCTGGTTAGTATACCAGATACTGATGTAGTTCAGTTCTTTGTGCAGGATATGGGTGCCAGCAATAGTGCTTGTAAAAGCACTGAATTTGCATTCATCAGCAAGCTTTAATGTCATAAAGCTTTCATAGCAGCTTTGATATTAGAAAAGAATATTCTGAAGAGAAGGTGGACCAGCAGAGATCCCCACTGGACACCACTAGCAGATATTCTTTTAGACAATGATGCACCATCAACTATCACAATGTGAGTTATATCTGAGAGCCATTTTATTATTCAATATAATATATAAGGGGTAATGCTAAGACAACTGAGCTTATCAGCAATGGCACAGAGAATCATAGTTTCAATGGTTTTAGTCACTTTTAGGCATGCAGTGTAGAGAAACTGCCTTTTATACAGACCATTAGAAACAATTTCAGAAACGTTTATGAGATTAAGTAAGCAGACCCTATGTGTTTATGAGCTCAGCTTAATATATACCATGACCTTACAATAATACTGATAAGACTGATTGGTCTGTAGGTTCCTGGTGAATGATAGGGCCACCACTGAGAATGGGCACCACAATGGCCATTCTCCAGGCTTTCAGTATATACCCATTAAACATGCTAAAGTTTAATACGTCATAAAGGGATTCCATAGGGGAACAGTTAGTGATAATTAAGACAGGAATTATTTACACTGATGAGACTCATGGATCTGATGTTTTTAGTTATAGAAAATGCAGAAAGAACAAGTTCAGAAGTAATATTTGGAAGAGATCAAGAAAGTAAACTAGACAAAGGAAAGGACATTGGGAGGGAGGGAGATTGTGGAAAAATTGGAACTTCTCTATGCAAATTAGCAATGCTTTCAGGATCAGAAAAGATAGAGGTATGAGATTAGCTCTGTGCAATTTTAAACTTTACATCAGAAGTTTTTAACTACTTAAGAAAGCCAATGTATAAGAGGTGACAATAATAAATTCTTAGTTGGCCTTGGAATTTTTGGAAGTACATCTAAATTCTTCGCAGACAAGTTTGAGAAGACTTTATGATGTAAATATTTAAACTTATTACTTATTGGGATAAACAGAGATGCTGCCAGCTCAGCTACCTAGAATTTTGTAAATAATTATATGTCGCTTGAAAATATTAGTATGATTTATATAGAAATGTGACACTGCCAGCCCAGCTAGATAGAATTTTGTAAATAATTCTATGTCATTTGTGAATAGTAATATGATTTGTATGCTTGCCTTAAAAATGTAAGAAAACTGTATGTTCTGTACTGAGCTTCAAGATTTTAACCACAGTGCACCCTGCTGGAAAAAGGCAGAAATGTGTATAAACTACATGCCAATTCAAATAAGGTTTCATAGTAAAAGTTGGAATATACAGAGTTCACTTGCAAAACTCTAAGAAAATAAGTTGATTAATAAAGAGTTTTACAGTGTGTTATCAAGTTAGTTTATCTCAGCTAAGAGACAGACTGTCTAAGCTAGGGGCTTTTTTCTAGTGTCTGGAAAAAGAGGTGATTGCAGGTATCCAAGGTAATTGTTTTATGACTTTCAGTTTCGGGCAAACTTTTAAGAGAGAATTGTCAGCTTCTGAGAGATAAGTATTTTTAAGAGAAATATGTCAAAAATTTAAGTTCCTGCTAGCCTGGGAAACTTAGGCAGAGGTGAAAAGAATGATGTAATCTGAGATGATTCAGCAGTAATGTGTATTATTAACTTAAGAACTATCTGAGAGAGAAAGTCAGGGCATTTTGTATCTTGTTCTGGACCTGTTAACAACTCACCAGCATGTGCCTTGCTCTGTAAGTAAATTATTTAGAGCATAGTTTCTCTTAGAGATAGATAGGAATATAGCAACATAAATGTGGATGTTTTCTATATTTATATGAGACTGTCCTACTATGTTATTTTAAAATACTTCCTGTGATTCTGAACTCTATTGTCACTGTTCTGAGTTAATGAATATTGTCTTGTGCTTTTATTATTTATTAGTAAATATATTTAAACCTTTTATTTGTAGCTGGTTTGCTTGCAGATATTTAAGCTCTCAGAGTACTTGCATATATTTGGTAACACTATATAGGTCACTCTGGAATAGCCTTAGTTTGGTCACACTTACCATTTGGGTAATAGTAACATTACACATTAAGATTGGGCATTCTTTGGTAAGGGCCTTTATAGTAGCTGATAAGTAGTGGTTGATGGCAGTGATAACTACCATATAGTCTGGGCAGAAGGAGGCATAGCTAGTGAACCTGTGCCAGCCTTCCCCAGAAGTGTCTGTGTGTTTGTAAATAATTCAAATCTCAAAGTGTGTGGGTGTCAGCTACTTGGGTAGGGACATGAAGCACTGGTTGGACAGAGAGGGTGCTGAATGTTTTGGCTTGACCACTCAGCCGAAATCTTGACCCTATAGGTGTGCCAGTGGGGGTAGTCTTATTGGGGATCTGGAGAGAGAGAGAGAGAGAGAGAGAGAAAGAAACCAGCCCCAGACTGACTGTGATCTCTGTGTGCTCTTAAGGGAAATTGTACTTTACTGTGTGTATACTTGTCATCCTCCCAATGTGCACATCCCTCACTGATGTTAGTGGTGAGGACTGAGGCTCCATGATTACTGGCCAGTGCACGGGAATCACACTTATGCCAAGCAGCCTTCTATACAATGCAATTCTGTGATTATACCATAGGTCTTTATTTTACTATCATATTTTTTTTGTAATAATTTTGAATAGTTGTATTTAATATTGTTTCACCTACTTGTGGAGCTTTTCTTCCAAGGCCTCCTCTGAAAAGGGGCTTTCTGTCCAGTCAGACTTTCCTGATATCCAAGTGAAAATAAATAAATACATAAGTTATCAATTAATTAATAAACATGTATGATGACTGGGATTGGTTCCTTAAATATAGGAGTTCAGATGAAAGTAGAAGTCTGAGGTATATATAGTAGTCTTTCTATTGGGGTCCTCATAAAGGGACTGCTCTTCAATTTCAATTGGTCATCAGAGAACAATAAAGAAATATCCCTAAAGCAGTCCCTAAACATTGGAGGGATATTTGGTGGCACGAGTTTAGTTCTTCAGGAGAAATTAAGAACCCGATGGTCAAATTTGATTATGGAAGGGGTGATTTTAGGTGAAGAGCATACGATGACAATGCTTGTGACAATAAGGTCAATGATACTGGAACCTCTAGCAGATGAGGACGAATTTAAATTTAGAAGGTATTGTAATCAGAGGGTTATATAACTGACAATAATCAGGTAATTCATTTATTATCAGTAATGAGCACTAAGACTTCTAGGGTTAGTATCATGCTGAATAATATGCAAGGTAAATAGACTACAGATGATTACAGATACACAGTATCCACTGCCAGCTGGTCCGAATGAGAGACAGGTACTAAACCTGGGTAAAGACAGAGAGTGTTTTCCTGGTAATGTAACCAAGCATCAGTACCTGTACAGATGTGTACATGTTGAAGGATCATGAGGCTTTAAGGACAGGATTTTGTTTTTATTTATAATACCAATGAAGAGCAGAAACAAGATTATACATTAGGATTTCTTAAGCTGGTAGGTCTAGAAGGAAGATTCTGCCTAACAAAGGCATTATATGGATAGCAAAGGATTTAATCAAATTTGCAAAACTCCTGAGGGGAGTGATGAAGTCATTCCTAACAAAGCTGGAAGGACTGTCAGTCATATACTGGATTCCCCTAGAATGACATCAAATACTGTGATAACTTTTGAAGTCAATTATTATTATTATTATTATTATTTGCTTGAACTGTTGAATCACTCATGGAGATGGCAAAATGCTATTCATGGCCGGATTTTTTCCAACCTTGATCACTTATATTAAGCTCTCGACCACATCCCTTTGTATTTCCACCAAGTAGAATATTTAAGGTAGTTCTCCTCATATTAGTAGTGACCATGTCATATATGTACCTTTGACGGATGGTTGTAATAGCCATAGTGACACTACAAATTCCAGCAAATGAGACAGCTAAATGTCATCCTATGTTTTACTATCCTGATGAGTATAACATCAGTGTTTCTAACAACAGGGTCATGTTAAATGGATAAAACTGCAATGTAGGCAGCTCTGGGCAGGTACTAGGAAGTAATTAAATAAGCAGAAATATAATGCGAGTAGTTTTATGAGATCACAGTAAAAAACATAACCTAACATTATAGCACTGGGGTTTAAAGGACACACAACAAACAAAAAAGCAATGCAAATAGTTCTGTGAAACCACAGTAGTAAATAGATCAGTTAGGCATCTAAAAACATGTTCTATATGTTAGTGAACTAAGCACTGATAGCTTGACATCTGACATTAATATAGCATTTTAGATTTCTCAGTACACTGGTAGATTGGTGGCTACAGGTTCCCTTGTCATTAGGGCACAATATGGTCTCAGTAGCTAGCTGGGACAGCAAGTGAAATTAAAAAAAGTGTAGAAATTGCAGAATAAATACACCTATAGTTCAGCAACCAAACAAAATATGAGTAATTTTTTTTCAGAATAATATCCCATGACGCTCAGCAACTACACAATGTGCTTAGCCAGTACTTGCTGGTATAATGGATAATGGTTTTACCTCACAGACTTAAGATACAGGGTTTGAGTCTGACTTCTGGTCACTGATTAGTTATTGGATAGGCTTGAAGTAGTCTGCAGACTTATTGCCTAGTTTTAACTTATGGATATAATTAGTCAAACATTCTTTATTACTAGACTGATAAACCAAATCTTTCAAAACCTCCTGTCCAACCAAATCTTTAAAAACCTTACAGTTGGCATTTCTTGATCTTAATGTATGCAAATAACCTTCATCCTTATTTTCTAAAATTCTGTCGCCCATAACCAGGCTACTGATGCCCATAATAAATCTTTCCCTGACCACTAATAAACAAAGGTAAACTTAGTGGTAGAGTTTTCTGTTTACCTAAAAAATGGGTTTCTGACACTTCATATCACATAATTCATATAAATCAACTGTGCTTATTCGGTATCCTCATGACAGCCTGTCACAAGACAGCAAATTAAACAAGAGCGTCTTTATACAGTCAAACATTCACAAGGCAACCTCTACAAAAGTAAATGGAGTTCCTGAAGCCTAGCCCCTTTGACATTTACTACTCACACAGTGTATTAACCTCCTGTCACTGACATAAATCAAGTATTTCATATTCCAGTTATCTGATCTTCTTTGCAAAAGGTCCCTCACTGTCTAGAATATATTTTAATGGAGAAGATGTTTAATAAACTTGCGCATTTATATATCAATCACCACCATCTACTGTAGTAAAAATATACTTGGAAGCTTGAACTTGTAAAAACAGAGGAGTTTTAGTGTGTATGACCTTATGAGGAGATATAAATATGGCAATTAATCCAGACTCAGATGCCACATTTAAACTGCACCCACAATTTAGAACTGCAGTGAATAAAGAGACTGGATTTTGGGATGCAGGATTCCATCTGACAGTTATAGTCTGGCATTTAAATCACCATCACGAATAATGTTTTAATTCTCATTGGGGCACTGCTTTGATCTAGATTTATTTTATTTACTTGCTCACTTAGTATTTGTTAACCTTAGAAGCAGACAAGTCCAAACAGATTTTTTTAAGCTATGACTAGGCCACAAAGCAAATGGATAACAGATAACCTGTTAAGCCAGTCAATATAATGTAAAAATAAAACAAAGTATTGCTAATGTACAGATCACAAAATGAGCACAACAGCAGAAAGACTAGCTAAATGTGTTTTTTACTCAATGCACAGAATTTCAAAGAGAGCACTGCTAAATCCCTAATGCTAAGACCAAATGCAAAAAGACCAAAGTCAGAAGATCAAACCTTTAAAACTTGGCAGCAGATATAGTTTCAGTCTTTCACTTTAGCCTACCTCCCCCTTTTCCTTTCACTGACCTTTCTTTTCCACTCTGCACGTACTTGCATTTAACATTGATGATTCATGTTTCACCTCTGTCCTCCTTCTCCATAGCCCCTCCACTATAGCGTGCAGTTCTGTACTGTCTATACTTATTTAATGTTGTTCAGTTGTACGATTTTTTCATTTTTTATATATTATCTTTGCTCTACTTTATTTACAGGTCTCCAATACGGCTCTGCATTTCTCATGATCTAATGATATGGTTAAATATATACTAAACCAAGAAGACTTCTGTCACCAATATTTTTTACTGGAATCATATAACTTGTATCATTGTGTTTTTATTCAATTTTTATTTTTGTATGTTGTAGTCCTATGTGGAGCTTTTCTCGTCAGGCTTCCTCTAAAAATGGGCTTTTTTTGAGCCAGTCTTTCCCAGTAAACAAACAAACAAAAATAATAAAAATAAATATGTGTATAAATGAATAAATATGGACAGAGCATAAAATATTGAATATGTCAATGTCTAAGCACACGGAAATAGAAGTCAGTAGCACAGGTATGCTATTTGCAGTACTACAAAACTTTACAACATGAGGTTATATTCTCGGGTTCCATTTAGATGCTCAAAAGTTGTTTTACGCGAATACGAAAAGAGCGACATGTATTGCGCGAACCATGGAAATGCCGAATGTCCAAAACTGCGAAATTCGAAATGTTGAAGTGTCATGGTTGGCCCATCTGCGGTATAGCTCCGTAAGGTAAGTGTGCGATAGTTACGGACCTTAGGGTTAGGATGCAGGTTAAGGTAAGTGCATAGATAGGTAATGTATGTAAGGTTTAGTCTAGGGTTAGAAGTAGAGTTTTGTTAAATGTATGTGTGTGGATTATTTATTTTGTTTTGGTATATCTCTGTAGGGTAAGTGTGCGATAGTTACGGACCTTAGGGTTAGGGTGCAGGTTAAGGTAAGTGCATAGATAGTAATGTATGTAAGGTTTAGTGTAGGGTTAGAAGTAGGGTTTTGGTGCTTTACTTTAGGGTTAGAAGTAGGGTTTTGGATAGTGTATGTATGTGGTTTATTTATTTTGTTTGGGTAGGCAGTATGTAGTGGGAGGTGGAGTTGGCTGACTATGGGGATTCGACTTTTTGAATTTCGCAGTTTAGTGCGTTTGGCATATTCACGGTTCGCGCAATACGTGTCAGTGTTTTTGTATTCGCTTAACAGGATTTTCACTAATATAATATAGACCCTATATTCTCTACCAGCTTGCCAATGGAACAAGGCTTAACTTTGTCAAGCATAGTTCCCTGAGGTATAACTCATCAATAACTATATTCAGTTAAGAACCTCGACCAGTTCGGTTTGTATTAGTGTGCCAGCAATGATTTAAAGATTTTGGGGTTTCCACTCTTCTTGGAAATGGCATAATTTTGGACTTGTATATAAGAAGGGCATGGCAGGCAAATCCCCACGTGCCTTCATGTAAACATGCTTTTCATCTAGTTGAAGCTTCTTCAAATGATTTGTTTTGTTTTGTCTGCTGAAGCAAAAATAGATTTTGTGTGGAACCATTTCTGCCAGTATAGTGGACTTTGATGACACCAAACCAAAGGTGACTTTCCTGGGAGACCATGTTGGAATATAGGGAGGTTTACTGGCAGTTGGTGTTGGAAGCCAAGTGGCCAGGTTTGAATGACATGGTCTCCATAGCCCTGTCTTGAAATTAAGGGCAGCGAAGTTATGAATTCTATATGTACTCTGTTGAACAAATTATTGTTTACATATTTATTATTTTACTTATTTATTTATTACATGCTTTAAAAGTAAGCTTTATTCAACGCAAAAAATAGAGGAACTTTTTATTCAGTATGGATGGTTTTAGGTCCTGTTTAAGAAAGAGTTAAAGTTGTTATTGATGTCACATGATTTTATAATTGTTAATTGTTAATGTGCAAGGGTATAAATGGGGAGGGGTTTGGTTTGTCAGCATTTTCTGATGAAGTTGGAGACGAAAACGAACTGGTAGTGGTTTCAGCATTACTGTTTGCTGTGCTGTGCTTTGCTTGCTGTGAACTTTATTAAACATTCCTTCAAGGTGGATATGGCTTACTGGTGCTTTCTTTCATTTATTGGTTTTGGTTTTGGGCACTTCATCCTCTTGGATTTGTTTTCTCTAATTTATTTAACACGTACTGCAGTACATTCCACAAACAAGATTGCACCTCAACGTATGTGCTGCTCACTCATAAAATTGCAGTGTTCAGCCCATATAAGGCACATATGTTTTCTAAAACAAAATCATTTATTCTTAGGTTTCATTTATGAAATTAGAATCTCCCTGCTGTTGTCAATGCTTTTGATTTCATATAGGTTCATAAGTTCATATGGAAGCACTAGGTGAGCTGCCCTTGCAGATCATTTTAAGCCCAGCCAGTTTCTCTTTTTGTACTTGAAATAACCTATCCGATTTGGTTATAGCTTGACCTTAGCCATCCTGTGATCAATAATTATATATTACTTCTATTGAGAATAACTGGGATCACACTATAGCAAATTTGAGGTGACCCGTGCATGGGGAAAAAGCATTTAGGAGCTGCCTCTGCCCATTAGTAGTAGAGGGGGCAGTGCTGGGGTGCATTTTTTGTTTTCTATTCATAGATCTAGGTTGCACTTGAATATGGACAAGGATGAACTTCGTTTTATGTGGATGAGGAGTCTGCTCCACAGCAGTGGTATCCTCTGTGAGATAAACCTGTGCCTCCAAACCATTCTGTAAATGCAGCTGAAGAGGTTTAGATCTCTAGACTGAGTGTTTCTGAAGCCATTTGACATTGTTATGAAACAAATAGCAAATGTCTAGACTATGACATCCAAATGACTATATAAGACTACTGGTGGTACTGAGCAATAAAGGAATTTTCTCTGAAAGTGTACAAAGTATTATAGCAGATTTCTCAGAGTAATTAATCATAATCTTCAGATACAAGATGCACCTATCTGGTCATTATACCCTAAAGATACCTTCTTTTAATGCTGTCTACTTCCTATGAGTCTAAAGGGGGAGGGGGTCATAATTCCAGTGGGGGGGACTTCTGTTTTCAGGAGAAGTAAATATAACTTTAATTATGATATAATGACAACTCAGTGAAGAAGCAGTATGTGCTACTATTGTACTCAGAATATCAAGCAGACTTTCACCCCAGAGCTCAAGTTAGAAAATGAAGAATGCAAGATGGAAGTGAAGGACATGAACTAAAGCCTAAGAGTCCTGTCTTTGAAAGGCTATGTCTTTGTCACATTTTGACTGTGACCAAATCACATAAATATAATGACCACATTGCTCATTGACAGACACTGCTTTGCCCAAGTGATTCTTTCACATATCACCTGCCATCCGGAAATGATGCCCGCATTCTTAATACTCCTGCTGTCTTATATTATAATATATTTCCACTTGCTGCTATAGAGTACTTCACCCCCACATCCGTCCTCATAAAAGTTAAATAAAAAGTACAAGTGTATTGTACTGTGGGTGTATATATTGCTACCATTGCCCATAGACATATCTGGTTTTCTGCCTGAAAAAGTGAAAAAAATTATATCATAGTAATAAACTTTAGCTTGGAGCTTTCAAACACTAAATTCGGTCTCTGTACTCACCACACCACAGCAATGACCACTTTAATGGGATCAGCCTTAGCCTGCCATTTGCTTTCTTCCACCACATACCTCTCATTACGCTCAACCTTCCACCTGCAAAATATGGACTACTACTGCTGACATAGCATGAAAAAATGAACAAGGGATAGGCCATAGGAACAATTACTAACTATCTAGAAATTTGATAGAATGGTTAACAAAACTATCTTCATGCTTATTAAATGTTTGTATTGATGAGGCAATAGATTCAGTATTATTTAACATGGCTAATTGTTAAAAAAAAATCACAGTGAAAGTGTGGAAAACCTTTTCAGTGTAAAAATATATGGAACATGAAATCTTAAATATTCAGAATGAGGAACGTTTCTCATAATGAGGTACAGTCAAAAGCTTCACTTCTCCTCCCAAATATATAGCTACTTTTGGTGATCAGCATACAGAAATGTATGGTTGCTGCATAGGGCTAAAAGTGCTGCTAGAAGGAACCATACCTCTTAACTCTCCCTGATTTTACAGAATGTCTCTAATTCTGACTCACATTTTTGCCCTGTCCCTGATTTTCTGGTAAATCATTGAGGATTATAGAGAAGCATAAAATGTCAGATATTAAAGTTTTATACTTTTTTATTCTTAAGGCAATACATGTTGATGCAAAACCTATTGTTATATTAACTTTTTTAAGTGAATTAGAGCAATATTTAAAATCAACCATGATTTTGGTCCTTTGTTTCCCATTATTTTGGCTATATTCAAAAATTTTGAACAAAGCAGTTGAGAACTATGTATTAATGAACTATACTTCTTAAACCATACCTCTCAGCTCTTCCTGATTTTGTAGAACATCTCTCATTTTGCTTTATAAACCTTCAATGATTGTCTGGTAAATAACTGAAGGTTACAAAGGGGTCAATAATGCCAGACATTAGAGTTTCATACTTTTTATTGTTGAGAAATGTATGTCCATGCAAAACCTGTTACTCTATTAACTTTTTAAGTGAATTGCTGGGGAAGCACTCTGGTTACCCTTGCAGCAGTCACAGGTACTTAAACTGAAGAACTGTCTGTAGTCTCTTATTATATTAATAAGTAATTAGAGATTGCTGAATTCAGAAAGTGCTGTGATTGGTTTCCAAAGACAACAATTCACAAGTGCTTAGGCTGCAGCTACCAAATGACCATTCCTGTGATCAAAACAATCTATAAAGCTTTGGGGCACTTACTGGGGCATAATATGTCACAGATGGAACACATTCCCTCACTTCCCCCTTGTGGTACCACATTTCAAATAAATATTTATTCTATATACTACTGTATTTAGACTTGTTTGTATGATTTTGTACTGTATGTCAGGTCAAATGACTAGTCAAGCCACCCAATTAACAAACAGAAAGTAAACAGATAGATAAATTAATAAAATAAATAAAAGGCCACAGGGTGTAGCTTCTAGCCAACATAATGCAGACATGGGAGAAATGAACAATGCACACATAAGACAGCAATTAAATGAGCAAAACAGCACCACAGAAATAAGAACAACAGTTGAGTGATTGGAGCTAGGTTTAGGTTGACAATTGCAATAAAGACTAAAGCAATGACACAAGGTTACATGAACAAATGATTTAGCTACATGGCTTCTGAATGCCCATGATATGCTTTTCTCTTTTTAAGTCTTTATCTGTACATTCAGGCCAATATTTCTAAAGTCCTTTTATGCTATACTGACTAGGTGAAAAAGGCAGAAACCTGCATGTCTACCGCTAGTGAGGTTTTGCTTTATTGGCTTGAATTTACCTATGACGACTTAAAAAAGTAAACAGCCATGGGTATTCATAAGCCATGTAACTGAAATACTGGCATGTCCTGAAATATTAATTTGCATATATCTAATGGACCTCAACTATGGAAGGTTTATGTGTTTACACAGTAAAGACTTTAGCTTGGCTGTATCATTGTTCCAGTTTTTTTTTATTGAATGGTTGGTCTGTGTGACATTTTACCATTTGGTTTCAATGTTATTTGGGATAATTTGTGGACATCCAAATGTTTGTGGACATAAGGATTGATTTTATGCTCTGTGTCTAGCCAAACAATCCACTTATGGTGTACAGATGAGCTTAAAAAAGGCCAGGATACGCATGACTACAACTAGTGAACTTTGGTTTTATTAACATGAATATGCGCATAAAGGACACAAGGAAACCACAGTGAAAAACTTCTCCAAAGCAAACTTTATGCTGCTTAAAACAGAGGTGGCAAACTTCATCACCCCCATGCAGAATGAAAACTTGGTTGAATCTGCTGTAGCCTACACAAAAGCACCCTACAAGCATTTACATGAGTGCATGGACCGTGTTATTCCGAACAAAAGCAAGACCAGTTCCTCCAAAAAAAGGAAACCATTCTGGTGGACATCGGCCATAAACAAGCTCTATAATAGAAGGAAGAAATTATTACAAAAAAGAGTAAAAACCCAGGAATGGAGGAGCACCCTGACCAACCTTAGCAAAAAGCTAAGATCCCCTATAAAATCCTCAAAGGCAAGCTTTGAAAGAAAAATCGCAACAGACACCAAAGACAACCAAAAAGCATTTTTTGACTATGTCAAGAATCTAAATGGCAACTCTTAGATCTACTCTGAGATACAGCATAGTGGTTCAAAATTCACGGAGCCAACTGATATTGCCAATATACTGGCAGATAGGTTCAGTGCAAACTTTACCCTACCCTCAACCCCTAAAGGGCCCATATCTATACCAGAAGACTGCGCTGACCCCATAATCACAGACACCATGATGAAAATGGCACTTTCTAAAGCAAAGAACACACCATCCATGGGACCAGACAGCATCCCAGGCTGCATGATACATGAACTCCAAAATGAACTAATCCCTCACCTGAATACCATGTTTAACCACAGCCTCTCCTCAGGTTACATGCCCACTGAGTGGTGTACAGCAATGGTTGTCCTGCTTCACAAAGGAGGAACCACCACCGACCCTGAGAACTATCGCCCCATAAGCCTGATGAGCCTTGTCTGTAAGGCCATGGAACACATCATCATGGAACTCATAAAAAACAACATTGGGAATCTACAAACCCTAGACCCTGTCCAGTTTGGTTTCGTAAAGGGCAGGTCATGTCTTCTAAACCTGGTTGACTTCTTTGAGATGGTCACCAAAGTAATCGATGAGGGAAAGGTCGTCCACACAGCATACCTTGACCTTGCAAAAGCCTTTGATATGATTCCCCACTTTGAATTATAGACAACTCATTAACCTAAATATAAACCCCTACATCAAAAGATGTGCTGCTAACTGGCTCACAGACAGAACCCATACAGTGAAAATAGGAAACGCTAGGTCCAACTCTAAACCTGTGACAAGTGGAGTACCCCAGGGGTCAGTCTTGGGACCTCTCCTGTTTGGTATTTACTTCTCTGAGTTACAAGTAAACACAGAGGGACTATGGCTAACAAAGTTTGCAGATGACTACAAACTGGGTGCCATAATTGAGACTCCTGCTGACGTAGATAGCCTTCAAAAGGGGCTCACTGAAACAGATACATAGTGCCAAAATCATGGCCTCAAAGTAAATGCCAAAAAGTGCATTGCCATCCCCTTCAGGAAAAATCAAGTACCTATGAATTACCACATAGGTGGTAGCTCACTTAACACAGAGAGTGTGACAAGAGACCTAGGGACCCCGGTGAATAGTAACTTCTCCTTCGATAACCACATCACTAAAGTGGTTAGAAAATCCTTCTACATGGCCCACCTTATCATGAAAGGGGTTTGTATCTAAAAAAAGGGAAGTTATTGTCCCCCTCTACTCATCACTCATTAGACCCATTATTGAGTACAATGCCCCATTTGGGATGTACCTTACTAGACACCAGCAACAACTGGAGAGACCTCAAAAATTCCACGCCAAGAGGATAACAGGCCTAAAACATACGCCCTATGCCACCAGGCTAAAAAAACTTCAACTGTACTCAGTTGCATACCGGCTGCTCAGAGGTGATTTCTGCCTGACATACAAGGCTATGTCTAACCCCGAATTTCTGGAAATGTTCCACCTAAGGAAAACTCAATCTACCCAAGCTACACACTCTAGGGACCTAAACCTGACCTCAACAATAAACAGGACTTGTTGGAGGGATAGATTCGTGTCCCAGAGACTCCCCTTGCTCTGGAATAAGGTCCCCATATATGTTAGGCAGAGCTCCTCATTAGCGCTCTTCAAGAAGAATCTTGATGAGTGGATGGGGAACAGGAAATTCACCCCAGGAATCACTTCTGTGGCTCTGCTCAACAGAGGCGCAGGAAACTAAACCACTTGGGTGGTGCAAGCCGAAACAGTATGGCTAGGCTTAATTATGCCCCAGGGCCAATAGCCTAGTGCCTTCCTATGAATCTAAGACTTGGACATTCAAAAGCCATGTAGCTGAAACACCAGTATGTCCTTAAGGGTTTGTTCACATGCTTCTCATGGGCTTTGACTGCAGGAGATTTAAGATTTTACAAGTGAAGGATGTAGCTTGGCTGGGTGTTTTGTAAAAGTATAAAAGTATTGGACTTGATGTTTGGTGCTTCCTTAGGTACCTCTGATCACAGTATTATTAACTGTACAGTTGAACTGGAACTGGAGGACAACATTAATATTATTTTTGTATGGAAGAAATTCTACAGGGTTGATTATACATTAATGAATTAATGCTAACATTTCTCACTGGGATTGGAGGAAAGAATTTGAAGGACTGAAGATTGAGAGTATGTGGGGATTATTCCATGACAGAATAGAAAAGATAATAAATAAGTACATGCTACTTAAAAAGCGAAATACTATGATTCTAGGAAGTGACGACTGCAGCTATTAAAAATGTCTCAGATAAAAAGATAGGAAATGGAATATTGTGAAACAGAACTCAACAGACTACAACATATCAAAATATAAAGTGCCAGGAGGGTGAGAGCAATTATCTGACGGAAAAAAATATGAGTACTAGATGGTCAAGTCTTTTCATGATAATAGGAAAAACTTTTATAACTCTCCAGAGCAGTGTAGGAAGGGATATTATAAGAAAATTACTTTAAAAGTAGATAGTGTCATAATTAGGACTGGCAGCTCCTAATTGTTTTATTCCATGTATGTGTCCCCCTGCAATTATCTATGTTATGATCACACTTTCACTAGGGGTAATATAGGATTATCAACCACAGGACAGGTAAGGCCAGCCTAACACCAAACAGCATAGGTTAATTTCTGCACCAAAAGGAAAATTGGATAGCCTTAAAATGGCCCACAAAGGCAACTAGCCTAGTACTTACATATGAATCTATAACTTGTTCTCCTAAACTGATAGCAGAGTGATTTGAAGACATATTCTCAAGAACAGGTCATGGTTGTTTGAGATAAGTGTTAAATTGTGGATTCCTTTTGTGCTGTACCTACATATAATTTAGTATTGGACTTTCTGTCAGTAATAAAGAAGGTAACATAGGTTCATAGGTGTTTACTGGGTTAATGACCACATGAACTTTTTAAGCCTAGCCATGCATCCCAAATTTCTGACAAGCTCTGGCACCATTGATAAGTGTAAGAAGGGGCTTGGGAGATGAAACATTTACAAACAGGGGCCTGGGAGATGAACCATTTACAGGCTGCCTATGTCCATTAGAGACATAGATGCCAAACCAGGGATGAATTGCCTATTCTCCATCCAACTGTCCAAGTTGCACTTGAATTGGGTTAGAGAGGAACTCTGCTTCACACTGATGGCATGCCTGTTCCAGAGAAGATGTAGTCTCTGGAATATATACGTGTCTCTCCAGCAAGTCCTTATATCACAGGCAAAGTTTATGTCTTTAGAATGGGTAATTTTCATGCTCTTTGTTTTGCGGATTTGCAAGAAGTCCATCAGGGTGGGGTCTGATAACGCCTTGTATGCCAGGCATAGATCTCCTTTCAACAGTCAATAGGAGACAGAATACATGGAGATGGACTTCAGGCAGTCTGCATAGGACATGGTACTTATGCCCTGTATTCTTTTAGTAAGGAACATTTGTAGATGTTCCACTTGTTGGATATGCATGGTTAGGTACATACCAAAAGGGACATTGTACTCAATGATAGGTCTAATGAATGTCGAATCCAGTGGAACAGTGACTTCCTGGGACCTAGATGCTATAGCTTTGTTTATAAGTTGCATAACATAGAATGATATCCACATTACTGTAGACACATGATTGTCAAAGGCTAGATTACTGACTATGTGTGTTTCCAAGTCCCTGAATACTGGGTCACCTCTTAGTTGTGTGTTATCAATATGATAGTTGCCAGGGGTAGAAGACTTCACAAAGAATACTATTATACATTTCTAGGCATTTAGTTTTAGTCCATGGCTTTGGCACCAGTTATTTGTCTGTGTCACCCCTTCCTGGAGAGCATTTGTGTCAGTGGGGATTCTATGACTGCTCCTAATTTGCAATCATATGCAAATTTAGTCAGCCAGAGGCCACTGACTTGGGTCTTGACTTCATAGAAATAAATGCCAAAAAAGAGTGGATCCCTGAGAGAGTCCACTTGTGACAGGCCTCTTTGGAGAAGCGTACTCTCCAATTCTAAATTTCTGGCTCCTGTCTGTGAGTCAGCTGGCTATCCACTGGGTAACATAAGGGTTTATAGCTAACCTCTTGAGTTTGTCAACAATGCCCAAGTGGGATATTGTGTCAAGTACTTTGGCAAGACAAGGTGGGCAGTTTGAACCATTTTGCCCTTATCCATTGCTTTTGTGACCTTCTTAAAAAAGTCCTCCGGGTATAGTAGGCATGATCTGCCCTTGATGAGGCTAAATTGGGTTGTGTTATGTGTCTGGAGGTTTTCTATGTCATTACTGATCATTTCCATGACAATTCTTTCCATGGCTTTACATATGAAACTAGTGAGATGTCTGTAGTTCCAGGGTCTGTAGATGGCCATCTTTGTGTGGAGGGTAGACTGTTGCTATTCTCCATTCATGAGGCACAAAGTTTCTTTGAAGGCTACAGTTGAATAGCAATTGTAGAAGCCTGATAGGTCATATATCATGCTATTTATAAAGCATCCTCGGATATTTTCTGGGCCCATTGATGCAGTGTTCTTGGCCTTAGAGAGAGCATTAAGGACCTGTTCCCTAGTAATACAGGGGGAGTTATATTTGATGGTGATTCCTCAGGTAAGGTTAAGGAAGAGAGAAGGATGAAGTTGGAGCTGAATTTGTCAGCCATTTTATTTGCTATATCAGCTGGCTTAGTATAAGTGGCTCCATTAATAGTGAGCTCTGCACACAATTGTCTATTACCTTTGACATTGTGGACATAGCTAAAAATGCTTTGTGGTTGTCCTTGGCCTGGGAGGCCAAATTGACCTCAAATTTGGCTTTGGTAGAGTATTTGTCTTCTGAATTGTTTGTTTAGTTTGATGAAAGTGCTTTTATCCTGCTGGGTGCTGCACTTCCTAATTTTTGCCATGATTTTCTTTCTTCTGTTATACAGCCTGTTGATGTGATTTCACCAGGGTGTCTTGTTTTTTGAGTTAGTTCTGCACTTCTGCATGGTGGGTACAGATGCCTCTGTGCAGCTATTAACATGCTTGTATATGGTTTTCATGAACAGTTCCACATAGACAACAGTGTTATCTGGATTTATGGTTCTTGAAATTTTGCCAGGTTATCACTTACTAGTAGGAAGTTAGCTTTAGAGTACGTAGTTCCTGAATATTTTGGGGTTAGCTGGGGCTATAGGTTTTATTTTTACTTTGGAGACCATTTTGTGGTCTGACATTACAAGAGATGACATTACACAAAGGGTGCGCAGCAGTCTCCCATATTAGTAAGGACCAGCTGCAGTATGTTTGCACCCTTGATTCGTATATTGACAGCCTGGTACAGAGAGTTTTTGTTTACAAAATCCAGGAATCCCTGTCTCTGGATGTTTAGTGTTGTATATGATTCCCACTTAACAGTGGTGTAATAAAAGTTGCCCATGAATATGGTACTGGGTTGGATGGTGAGTGTCTCCAATAAGTATAAATACTTGTAATGGTTTTCCTGGGTTATAGAGGGGGACCTATAGCTTGCAAGAAAGTGGTATGGGATTTTGTCTATGGTGATTTGAATATGGAGACGCTCAAGTGCATTGTCCCTTTTGACCAGCCTTGAGGTGCATTTTTTTATGTAAATTGAGACACCTCCACCTTTAGTACCTGTTTGTGTAGTAGTTGGTCTAAATGTGTGAAACATATTATAGCCTTGCACTGCTGGTGTGCTCTCTGTGGCTTTAAACCATGTCTCAGTGACTGCATTTATGTCAGCATTCTCTAGGGTGAGGAGAACTTACAGGGAGTGGAGTTTTTTGTTTAGACTCCCAGCACTAAGCAGTAATACCTTTAGATTTTCTTGGGTTTTGACATGCTTTCAGAACTGTGAGTGCAATGGGTAGGAAGATTTTTGCCAGGTGGTTGATATCATCCAAAAGGAACACAATTTATCGTGTGCATTTGGTAGTGTTGATGCAGTTTCCTGTTGCAGTCATACACTGGACCACTTTTCAGAGCACGTGGGCGCTTTCTGTTCCTCTTACTATTATTAGTTACTACTTAGGGATTTCATTGGTTCTTTGACTGTACTCACCGGTGGAGTTGTTTAGTATCATGAAGGTTTCTGTGCAGTATTTTGAATGAATTAGATTTTTCTGATGACCGACTAGTGTAAAATACAATTATTCTGCTTCATGTCAAGATTTTGATTTTTGCTGAATAAGCTGTAGATCTCCTGAATGTATGACCAGTTTATTTCCAGAAGAATTTGTTAACATTTCCTGAGTTTAAACTATTCAAAAGCCATACATGTTTGTAGTGCTCAGTCTTGTAAATATGCATTTGTTAGGAGAGAATGTTTTGCTTCATTGACAAATATTTTGTTTTGTTTGGAGTTTTAGTATTTTCTGAAAACATAAATAGATGTAGTTTTTCTATATTTAATGCTTTTCTAAGTTATGAAACTTTCATTTGAATTACTTGTTTGATTTAATTTAACTGTTTTATATGTATTTACAACATTGTATTGTAAGGGGATTGTTCTGCTCATTTTGACTGATGACTTACAATTAAAACAATTAGTGAGGTTCTAGATGAGGATATTGTTGAACATCTTACCTTAAATCTTCTTATCTTGCGGGCCGTTTCAGCATTTATGGGCTGCAACTGTCTTTTTATTTTATATTGTTTTGGTTCTTGCAGGATCCTGCTGTATGTTATTTCTAGGACTTTACATTTTAGGAATCATTGATCAACATGTCTAGGATCAAATGGTTCCTTTGGCAAAAGAAGTCCATATGAAGGTATCAACATGACTGTCATTTCTGGAAGGCACTGCTTTACCTTTCTGCATGCAGGAGTTCAGCATATATACACATTTTGGTTTGATTTCACTTTACTGACTACTACTTTGCGTATATCTCCAAGATTAGTATTTCAGAAATTTTGTAGACTAATACTTCATATTTCTTCTTGCACATTATCCAGGCCTATGTATTGCTAATACTCAAATTCTTTTTTTTTTTTTATTATTCTTGTAAATCTGGATTTTTTGCATTGTTGCTAGATTTTTTTTTCTTTGTGATTCTTGAATAAACAAATGTTTACTCTATTATTATGAAATGTTTCTATTCTAGGGTCTTTCTAGGTGCCATCCATCCATTTGACCCTGTGATGCCCTTGATCCTAACTAGGATGGATTTGCTGGAGTATGAGAATGAGACCGGGAATCAATCAGTTTCGGTATGCTCTGAGTTAAGTAGCCATGTTGAGGTCAGGGTCACTGGGCACTTGGTGAGGGTATAATACTAAGAGTATGGGGTCATACCTGCCTTGTTATTGTGCCTACAAAGTCAGAGTACCATCTCCTGTTTCTAAACTACAATCGTCCCCCTTGTGCCATGCCCAGTGCTCTGATTTCTAACGTTAGATTAATTTGGAATGTACCAGATGTTGTGTTCAACTTACTTTGCATGGTTGACTTGGCATCTTCCATGGAGAGCTGGCTGGATGATAACTTGGGGCCTCACTTTACTGCATTTATGTTTTTTTTTTCAATTCTTGGCAGGGTAGTACTGGCCGTGTTGCAAACATTTCTTTTTTGTTCTGTTCCTAGTGAATAGTTTGAAGGTCCAGTACTTTTGAGTACATCATTCAGGCCAGAGTGAAATGCAAAGTCATGCTGTACTGGTCATTTGGCAACATGGGCAGTTCTGCAAAAATTCACTGGCATCCTCATTGACCGAATCCACAAGTGCCCAGATGTTCTTGGTAGGGAAAGCTACCTTTCAACAAAGGGTAACTGTAGGAATGTAATCTCATGGATCAGAGTTCCTCAGATAGAGATGTCTCTGAATGTTTCTACAGTCTGTGGCTACACTATGAGATTGCAGTTGAATTCATATTGATTGATAATCTGCCTTTTAACAAACACCAACAATTTGAAAGCAAACTGCTGAAACCACTTTCAGCAATCTATATAACAAATCATTTTTGTAGAGGTGAAGCTCTTCTGCACCCCCAAGTGGGAGACATCTACACACCCCTGACATAAATTTATCGATTCCGAGGTCACTCAGCAGTGGAGAAAAACAACATCACACAAAGTGATTTCAGCACATTAATTGTACTCATTATAACGGTACAAGACCAGCTGATATGTTTATTGCAGTTGTCAGTTGTCTGAGCTGTTTTTTCATCCTTATTGGTGTTTCTCTTTCCCTTGTAGTTTATATATATATATATATATATATATATATATATATATATATATATATACACACACACACACACATACAAACACACACACACACACACACACACACACACACACACACACACACACACACACACACACACACACACACACATATATATATATATATATATATATATCTATATATGGGTTCACTATGAAAGACTGAAAACCCACAAGACCGATGCCCGTAATCCCGAGACCAATTACTCAAAAGACGAGAGGACCGACGGACCACAAGCGTGAAATTCAAAATTGCGGACGATCAACACACACGCAGTACACACATACACACAGTGTCCCCCCAAACCCAAACAAATAATCCTACACTATAACTAAGTAGGGGCAAGCCCCCCTGCACCCCCATGTGGGGGGATGGCCCCCCAGACCCCCCACTTTAGTATTCTAACTCTGAGATTGCACAAACACACACACAAGGCAAACTTGCACCCACACATTACAGTCCCTCACACACACACACACACACACACACACACACACACACACACACACACACACACACACACACACACACACACACCAGTCACAACACACACTAAAGCCCCTCACAAACACACTTACACACAGATACTTACCTGAACCGCAACACCAGAAGCATTAACTCAATATCGTTTAACATCGGGATTTTGAATTTTGCGCTGCTGGTCTTTTGGTAATGTGGGGTATCGGGCTTCTGGTCTCGGTAATTTGGGCGTCGGGATTCTGAGCGTTCGGTATTTCATAGGGGACCCATATATATATATATATATATATATATATATATATATATATATATATATATCAATTTGGATCAATACTCCATTTGCTTTTTAATTAAGGTTACTCACACTTGCACTTGATTTTTTTTTTTGACACATTTGACTTGTTGAGTTCGTTGTAATGGTATTCTGTTATTATTATTTGTAGTCGAATTGTTTTTGAATGACTTTATTGTCTGGGTCAATGGGAATCAAATGAATTTGCTATAGCACTTCTGAATATTAGAATTTCACCATCATTTGGGTACATACTGTTACTATCCACAAATATGGGCACTTTCTGGATTTGTTTAGTATCATGAAGGTTTCTGTGCAGTATTTTGAATGAATTTGATTTTTCTGATGACTGACGTGTAAAATACAATTATTCTGCTTCATGTCAAGATTTTGATTTTTGCTGAATAAGCTGCAGATCTCCTGAATGTATAACCAGTTTATTTCCAGAAGAATTTGTTAACATTTCCTGTGTTTAAACTATTCAAAAGCCATGCATGTTTGTAGTGCTCAGTCTTGTAAATATGCATTTGTTAGGAGAGAATGTTTTGCTTCATTGACAAATTATTTCAAATATTTTGTTTTGTTTGGAGTTTTAGTATTTTCTGAAAACATAAATAGATTTAGTTTTACTATATTTAATGCTTTTCTAAGTTATGAAACTTTCATTTGAATTATTTGTTTGATTTAATTTAGCTGTTTTATATGTATTTACAACATTGTATTGTAAGAGGATTGTTCTGCTCATTTTGACTGATGACTTACAATTAAAACAATTAGTGAGGTTCTAGATGAGGATATTGTTGAACATCTTACCTTAAATCTTCTTATCTTGCGGGCCGTTTCAGCATTTATGGGCTGCAACTGTCTTTTTATTTTATATTGTTTTGGTTCCTTGCAGGATCCTGCTGTATGTTGTTTCCAGGACTTTACATTTTAGGAATCATTGATCAACATGTCTAGGATCAAATGGTTCCTTTGGCAAAAGAAGTCCATATGAAGGTATCAACATGGCTGCCATTTCTGGGAGGCACTGCTTTACCTTTCTGCACGCAGGAGTTCAGCATATACACACATTTTGGTTTGATTTAACTTTATTGGCTACTACTTTGCGTATATCTCCAAGATTAGTATTTCAGAAATTTTGTAGACTAATACTTCATATTTCTTCTTGCACATTATTCAGGCCTGTGTATTGCTAATACTCAAAATCTTCTCACTTTTTTCTTATATTCTTTGTAATCTGAGATTTGTGCATTGTTGCTAGATTTTTTTTTCTTTGTGATTCTTGAATAAACAAATGTTTACTCTATTATTATGAAATGTTTCTATTCTAGTGTCTTTCTAGGTGCCATCCATCCATTTGACCCTTTGATGCCCTTGATCCTAACTAGGATGGATTTGCTGGAGTATGAGAATGAGACCGGGAATCAATCAGTTTCGGTATGCTCTGAGTTAAGTAGCCATGTTGAGGTCAGGGTCACTGGGCACTTGGTGAGGGTATAATACTAAGAGTATGGGGTCATACCTGCCTTGTTATTGTGCCTACAAAGTCAGAGTACCATCTCCTGTTTCTAAACTACAATCGTCCCCCTTGTGCCATGCCCAGTGCTCTGATTTCTAACGTTAGATTAATTTGGAATGTACCAGATGTTGTGTTCAACTTACTTTGCATGGTTGACTTGGCATTTTCCATGGAGAGCTGGCTGGATGATAACTTGGGGCCTCACTTTACTGCATTTATGTTTTTTTCAGTTCTTGGCAGGGTAATACTGGCAGTGGTGCAAACATTTCTTTTTTGTTCTGTTCCTAGTAAATAGTTTGAAGGTCAAGTACTTTTGAGTACATCATTGAGGCCAGAGTGAAATGCAAAGTCATGCTGTACTGGTCATTTGGCAACATGGGCAGTTCTGCAAAAATTCACTGGCATCCTCATTTACCGAATCCACATGTGCCCAGATGTTCTTGGTAGGGAAAGCTACCTTTCAACAAAGGGTAACTGTAGGAATGTAATCTTATGGATCAGAGTTCCTCAGATTGAGATGTCTCTGAATGTTTCTACAGTCAGTGGCTACACTATGAGATTGCAGTTGAATTCATATTGATTGATAATCTGAATTTCAACGAACACCAACAATTTGAAAGCAAACTGCTGAAGCCACTTTCAGCGATCTATATAACAAATCATTTTTGTAGAGGTGAAGCTCCCCTGCACCCCCAAGTGGGAGACATCTACACACCCCTGACATAAATATATCGACTACGAGATCACTCAGCAGTGGAGAAAAACAACATCACACAAAGTGGTTTCAGCACATTAATTGTACTCACTAAAACGGTACACGACCAGCTGATATGTTTATTGCAGTTGTCAGTTGTCTGAGCTGTTTTTTCATCCTTATTGGTGTTTCTCTTTCCCTTGCAGTTTATATACATATATATATATATATATATATATATATATATATATATATATATATATATGCACACACACACACACACACACACACACACACAAATATATATATATATATATATATAATATATATATATATATATATATGGGTTCACTATGAAATTCCGAAAACCCACAAGACCGATGCCTGTAATCCCGAGACCAAATACCCGAAAGACGAGAAGACCGACGGACCACAAGCGCGAAATTCAAAATCGCGAATGATCAACACACACAGTACACACATATACATACACACAGTGTCCCCCCAAACCCAAACAAATAATCCTACACTATAATTAAGTAGGGGGCAAGCCCCCCTGCACCCCCCATGTTGGGGGCTGGCCCCCCAGACCCTCCCCCACTTTAGTATTCTAACTCTGAGATTGCACAAACACACACACAAGGCAAACTTGCACCCACACATTACAGTCCCTCTCACACACACACACACAAACACACACACACCACAGTCACAACACACACTAACACACATTAAAGCCCCTCACAAACACACTTACACACAGATACTTACCTGAACCGCAACACCAGAAGCGTTAACTCAATATCCTTTAACATAGGGATTTTGAATTTTGCGCTTCTGATCTTTTGGTAATCTGGGGTATTGGGCTTCTGGTCTCGGTAATTTGGGCGTCGGGATTCTGAGCGTTCGGTATTTCGTAGGGTACCCATATATAGATATATATATATATATATATATATATATATATATATATATATATATATATCAATTTGGATCAATACTCCATTTGCTTTTTAATTAAGGTTACTCACACTTGCACTTGATTTTTTTTTTTTTGACACATTTGACTTGTTGATTTCGTTGTAATGGTATTCTGTTATTATTATTTGTAGTCAAATTGTTCTTGAATGACTTTATTGTCTGGGTCAGTGGGAATCAAATGAATTTGCTGTAGCACTTCTGAATATTAGAATTTCACCATCATTTGGGTACATACTGCTACTATCCACAAATATGGGCACTTTCTGGATTTGTTTAGTATCATGAAGGTTTCTGTGCAGTATTTTGAATGAATTTGATTTTTCTGATGACTGACTGCTGTAAAATACAATTATTCTGCTTCATGTCAAGATTTTGATTTTTGATGAATAAGCTGTAGATCTCCTGAATGTATAACCAGTTTATTTCCTGAAGAATTTGTTAACATCTCCTGTGTTTAAACTATTCAAAATCCATACATGTTTGTAGTGCTCAGTCTTGTAAATATGCATTTGTTAGGAGAGAATGTTTTGCTTCATTGACAAATTATTTCAAATATTTTGTTTTGTTTGGAGTTTTAGTATTTTCTGAAAACATAAATAGATGTAGTTTTACTATATTTAATGCTTTTCTAAGTTATGAAACTTTCATTTAAATTATTTTTTTTTTCATTTAATTTAGCCGTTTTATATGTATTTACAACATTCTATAGTAAGAAGATTGTTGTTCTGCTCATTTTGACTGATGACTTACAATTAAAACAATTAGTGAGGTTCTAGATTAGGATATTGTTGAAATTCTTACCTTAAATCTTCTTATCTTGCGGGCCGTTTCAGCATTTATGGGCTGCAACTGTCTTTTTATTTTATATTGTTTTGGTTCCTTGCAGGATCCTGCTGTATGTTGTTTCCAGGACTTTACATTTTAGGAATCATTGATCAACATGTCTAGGATCAAATGGTTCCTTTGGCAAAAGAAGTCCATATGAAGGTATCAACATGTCTGTCATTTCTGGGAGGCACTGCTTTACCTTTCTGCATGCAGGAGTTCAGCAGATACACACATTTTGGTTTGATTTAACTTTATTGGCTACTACTTTGTGTATATCTCCAAGATTAGTATAACAGAAATTTTGTAGACTAATACTTCATATTTCTTCTTGCACATTATTCAGGCCTGTGTATTGCTAATACTCAAAATCTTCTCACTTTTTTCTTATATTCTTTGTAATCTGAGATTTTTGCATTATTGCTAGATTTTTTTTTCTTTGTGATTCTTGAATAAACAAATGTTTACTCTATTATTATGAAATGTTTCTATTCTAGGGTCTTTCTAGGTGCCATCCATCCATTTGACCCTTTGATGCCCTTGATCCTAACTAGGATGGATTTGCTAGAGTATGAGAATGAGACCGGGAATCAATCAGTTTCGGTATGCTCTGAGTTAAGTAGCCATGTTGAGGTCAGGGTCACTGGGCACTTGGTGAGGGTATAATACTAAGAGTATGGGGTCATACCTGCCTTGTTATTGTGCCTACAAAGTCAGAGTACCATCTCCTGTATCTAAACTACAATCGTCCCCCTTGTGCCATGCCCAGTGCTCTGATTTCTAACGTTAGATTAATTTGGAATGTACCAGATGTTGTGTTCAACTTATTTTGCTTGGTTGACTTGGCATTTTCCATGGAGAGCTGGCTGGATGATAACTTGGGGCCTCAGTTTACTGCATTTATGTTTTTTTTTTTCAATTCTTGGCAGGGTAGTACTGGCCGTGGTGCAAACATTTCTTTTTTGTTCTGTTCCTAGTGAATAGTTTGAAGGTCCAGTACTTTTGAGTACGTCATTGAGGCCAGAGTGAAATGCAAAGTCATACTGTACTGAGCATTTGGCAACATGGGCAGTTCTGCAAAAATTCACTGGCATCCTCATTGACCGAATCTACAAGTGCCCAGATGTTCTTGGTAGGGAAAGCTACCTTTCAACAAAGGGTAACTGTAGGAATGTAATCTCATGGATCAGAATTCCTCAGATAGAGATGTCTCTGAATGTTTCTACAGTCTGTGGCTACACTATGAGGTTGCAGTTGAATTCATGTTGATTGATAATCTGCCTTTCAACGAACACCAACAATTTGAAAGCAAACTGCTGAAACCACTTTCAGCGATATTTTTGTAGAGGTCAAGCTCCCCTGCACCCCCAAGTGGGAGACATCTACACACCCCTGGCATAAATATATCGACTCTGAGGTCACTCAGCAGTGGAGAAAAACAACATCACACAAAGTGGTTTCAGCACATTAATTGTACTCACTAAAACGGTACACGACCAGCTGATATGTTTATTGCAGTTGTCAGTTGTCTGAGCTGTTTTTTCATCCTTATTGGTGTTTCTCTTTCCCTTGCAGTTTATATATATATATATATATATATATATATATATATATATATATATATATATATATATATATATAGATATATATATATATATATATATACACATATATACATGCATACACACACACACACACACATATATATATATATACATATATAAATATATATATATATATATATATATATATACATATATATATATATATATATATATATATATATGTGTATATCTGGGTTCACTATGAAAGGCTGAAAACCCACAATACCGACGGCCATAATCCCGAGACCAAATACCCGAAAGACAAGAAGACCAACCGACCACAGGCGCAAAATTCAAAATCATGAACGATCAACACACACACACAGTACACACATACACATACACACAGTGTCCCCCCAAACCCAAACAAATAATCCTACACTATAGTTAAGTAGGGGGGCAAGCCCCCCTGCACCCCCCATGTGGGGGGGCTGCCCCCAGACCCCCCACTTTAGTATTCTAACTCTGAGATTGCACAAACACACACACAAGGCAAACTCACACCCACACATTGCAGTCCCTCACACAAACACACACACACACCACAGTCACAACACACACTAACACACACACTAAAGCCCCTCACAAACACACTTACACACAGATACTTACCTGAACCGCAACACCAGAAGCGTTAACTCAATATCCTTTAACATTGGGATTTTGAATTTTGCGCTTCTGGTCTTTTGGTAATGTGGGGTATCGGGCTTCTGGTCTAGGTAATTTGGGCGTTGGGAGTCTGAGCGTTCGGTATTTCATAGGGGACCCATATAAATATATATATATATATATATATATATATATATATATATATATATATATATATATCAGTTTGGATCAATACTCCATTTGCTTTTTAATTAAGGTTACTCACATTTCCACTTGATTTATTTTTTGACACATCTGACATGTTGAGTTCATTGTAATGGTATTATGTTATGATTATTTGTAGTCAAATTGTTCTTTAATGACTTTATTGTTTGGGTCAATGGGAATCAAATGAATTTGCTATAGCACTTCTGAATATTAGAATTTCACCATCATTTGGGTACATACTGCTAATATCCACAAATTGAGGCACTTTCTCGATTTAGTCCAATGAAACGGTCTTCAGAATAATGATTTTTTTGTGAAGCTGATCAGTTGGCCTGACCATCATGTTGGGAATTTCATTTTCGGGTTCCATTGGTTCAGTCATCTGATACTGGGCTGGTCTATTGTAGAGATTTATACAGCATTGGTTTCCACTTCTAATACTTATAATGGAGCTGGTCCTAAAATGGGATCCATGTGGACAATCCATATTTCCTAGCTGCTATCTGTATCATGGTTGCATCTTTTGGTCTGAATAAATTCTCCCTAATATCTGTCTATCGCAGGTCTGTTACCTTATGTGAAACCTGTTTGGTTAATATGATCCATAAAATCTGGAGACTGGAGTGATGATTTGGGGCATGTGACAATGTATTAAACAGTTGTATACTGAAAGTGATAATACTGAATGAAAATCCTGAAATAACAAAATGATGAAACTTTACAGAGCTGAACAAAAAATGCCTTCTGAAAGCATACATGTACTACATACATTCACTGTACCAGTACACATCCAGTCATCAAAAAATATCACTCCCCTGTTAATGATACTTGTAAATGAGTGCTATCAGGGGTTCTGCAGGAGAAGAGAAAATCCAGTTCTCTATGCATGTAGGGGAGGAGATATTTTTATGTCAACATTTTAACAACTCAGTATTTTGAAATTCAGTGCACTTAGTATTATGATTGTCAGTATTTTGCTTTTCAGTAATTTGACATGTACCTCATGATTAGAACAGAGATGGTGGGGAACCCATCTTCTTGTGTACAAACTCAGTCTGGACCCTGATTATTCAGCATACCAACCAAAACCCTCATATAAAACAGCAAGCTTTGCCTAGTGAGATTTCTGCTTCGTTGAATTATCTGGCTGTACTCTGGTAAGTGCTGGAAAGATCTGACAGCTCATGCTCTATAACTTCTCATGGGGCTTTTCCTTGCTCTCATTTTGAAGAGGTTGCATGATTCTTTACATAGCAGACTGTCAGAAGATCAAGCAGTGCTTTCTTCAGGAAACTTCCATGGTGAAAATCAGTATTGAATATGTGGATTGTTGTTACATATGTTGTGCAGAGTTGAATTGTGTTGATTTGATGAGGCCTTGAATACTGTCTTTGTGTTTGACTTAATGTGGGATGGATCCTGGTCCTTTGAAGGTGATTAATCCCTGTACAAAATCCACATTGATTCATCATCAATGAGCGTTTTTCCCATGTATATTAAAAAATATACTAAACATGAAGGAATTGGATAAAGCTTCTGAACTATTTCTAACCATTATTGTACATGCAAGGTTAAAGAAAAAGTAATTTGCATACATATGTATTATTACTTGATATCTCATGACCCCCTCCCCCCTTTCAATCCACATTAGCTTAGTTTTAAATCTAAGTACAACAATCAGATTACCCTTATTTGGATTGAAAGTGACTGGTTTATGAATGGGGTCAGTGGGGATTATCCATCATGGTTCCCCTTGATCTGTCTATTGAATTTTTATTTTTTTTTTGCTGTAGAACATGATATTTTGATTGTATAACTTAGATCTTACTGCAGTTTGAATGACACTGTAGTAAAATCTTTACCTCTTACTTCTTGGGACATACATAGTTGGTCGTTTCTGGGGTTACCTCCTCTAAGACTCAAATGCGCTTTGGTGGATGCCACAAGATTTAATCATGACACTTCTTTTTTCTTACTGTGTATATACAGACCAGTGCTATACTGATGAAATTTGACTTCATCCCTACTTTTCATAGTAATCTAAGCGACTTATTTTAAGTCACACAGTACATAAAAGAGGCTGAGGGAATCAAACCCTGGACTACAAGAAACAGCTCATCAACAGTTCATAGTCATATTCTTATGCACTAACTGCCAACATACCTCTCAAGTGTACACATTTTTGCAGAATATCCATATTTTTGCCTCAGATTTTTGGTCCATTTCTCTGAAAATTGTGGTTTAGCCAAACCATTAGCAAGTCATTGAGGGTTGAAGTCAGAAAATAAAGACATACATTTGAGTTTTAGACTTCATACCCATTGGAAAATTCATGCTAATGCAAAACCTGTTATTCTATCAACTTTTTATGTTTGAAAGAGCAATATTTAAAAATTATCACTAGTTTGGGCCTTTGCCCCCCCATTATTTATGACTTTGTCCAGATTTCTTGTTCCAAGAGGTTGACAGGTATGATTGCCAGATAGACCTTACCACTCCTGAAGACAGCTTGGACTCCATCATTTAGTGAGTGGCGCACAGGCATTTAAAACTAAGCCTAGATAAGACTGAGACAAGGCTGTTTCACGTCATTGACCATCTGTCACAGCTTCCTGGCCTTTCCCAATTATTACATTAGGGAGAATCCAGTAGAATTTTTATTGCATTTTTCTTTTTGGCAGACTGTCCCTTAAGGACTAGATCTCAGCTGTTGTTCAGACTTCTTATTTCCATCTTAAGAAAACAGGCTATCTGAAAGACTTTGTTCCAACTTCACACCAATACACTGGTATTGTCTCACATTGATTACTGCCATATCCTTTACCTCAGGTAAATCTGTGCAGATGTAGCTGTGCTACAGTAGATAGAAAATTCTGTTTGACATTTGACTGGTAATCCCAGCATCTACCATTTAACACCTGTGCTGTATCATTTGCACTGGCTATTTTTTAAAATGACTGTATCCTTGACCCTTATTACTGCATTCTGGGTCCAGCACAACTTGAGTTCTACTTCTTTAAAAGACTTCTAGTGGCCTATACCCACTTGTGGCCTCTCAGGTCAGCAGATCTGCTAGCCATTACATTACAAAGCTCTATCTTGAGACTTATGATAGGTTTTCCTTTACTCACTTTGTTTAGGTAATTTAGAACAAAATACCTACCTTGGTATGGTCATGCACTACCGAGGCTTCACTTAGGAGATCCCATTGATTTATAATTTCAACAATGTATTGTAATTATATATTATTTTAGCCACTATTTACCAATATTAGTTATTATCATTTAAACTGATAGTTTTATATAACTGCATGTTTTGTTTTATTGTAAGATATTGGTTAAGAATCTAAATACACAAATAATTAGTATTAATTAATGTCAGCTTTGTATATGCTTAATTACTGTGAGTGTTGATTAGTTCCTTTATGGACAGTGCTTTGAGTAAAGCGTGTTAATAAAAAAAATAAAATGATTGACTGAATGACCACATTGAATGCTGTCACCTAATACTTGTTCTGTAGGACTAGATAATCATAAATGTTGTGTCAAGTTGATTCCAAATTCTACGAGACACATATATGGGGAAAATGCATCACAGTTTCAACACCTGAGCAACGAATTGTAAATTAAATGTTATACTACTCAAGCATTTGTAAACATGAAGTTACCCGAATCCATTAATAATGGGAAAGTGGTGTGTATCTGCTTACCACTGCTAACTGTAAGTATATTATCTCCAAAATCATTGAACGCCACAGTAGTAGCATAAGATGAGATTCTGTAACCCAGGACGTAGTCTGCATTCCATAAATTCACTGTTACAATCAAATTATTCCATGGATCAAAGTTATGTAATTAAAAAAGGAATCAGAAACAAGAGGAGGAATATGAGAATTGGAATTCCCATGACAGCCTTCAATATTCCATAACAGCCTAGAATGATGAAAATCCAAGGACACAGTAAAAAAGCCCCACAGATGATCTGGTCAGTGATACAGAGGTAAAGCTCCTCTCTGTACTACTGGGAATATAAGACTGGTTAAATTAATGGATTTTAAAGGGATATCAGAAGTGTGGAGTGGAAGTTATGGGCATAACTCTGAAAATCCCTCTTGAGTTGAAAGACCAGTCAGTACTACTACAGAGGCATCTACACATCTTTGAGAAGATTATAAGATGGTAATTACACTAAAATAAACTGTTTCATTCACCTATAGTTTGAACAAATTAATCCATGCACATAAAGTGGTCAGTGCAAAAAAAATTAAGCATTTGTGGGAATGAAAGCGGGATATAATACACAATATGACTGCCAGATTACTACAATGACAACAATGGCCATTCAGCTTTAAAGACTCACTAGAAGTAGGGATACATACAGAGTATTTTCCAAAATGTTCATTGCTGAGAGTCAAACCCAACGTCCTTCAACTTATTCTAGAAGAATCAGGAATGCTAACATACTGATGCAGTGCACTCAGAAATGTAATTATAATTAATACAGACATCAGCACACTATAGTCATATAGCCAATAGGCTCTAAAAGCAGGCAATACTAAAGACATAGTGAATGTAAAAAAAAAAAAAACATATTATCAGGATTTGAAACTTTGCACATATAGTATCACTGAAAGTCAGATCAAGCACAGAGTCTAAATACAGTTTAAGTTTAAAACAACAAAATATCTTATAAACATTCACATTCTTTAAAGACAGCAGCCAGAACCCAACATACATAGATTAAAAAAAAAAATAGAAACAGAAAAATAATCAGGGGAATTCAATAAAGCCTACATGGACTTTTTTTCCATGTAGGCATAGTGGCACTGTGCTTACACCGAAGTAAGCAGATGTGCGATCCAGTAAACAGAGATGAGGGGTGTGCACGGACACGCCAACACAGAAGTGTCCATGGCATGCAAATCACCTCATAAGCAGGTGAATTGCATGCAAATGAGGGTGGTAGAGTATTCCCGCAAGCAGATAGGGAGTCTTGCAGATCCCGTGTTGGTGTCCAAAATGTACAAGGAAAAATTCCATGTACAGGAAGTTAAATAGACAACAGGGGCTGCAAAAGAAGGATAGAAATAGCATAGCAGACACAGATATGTGCAAAGCTATTCACAATGTGTCCAAAACCTAATGGAAAAGAATTTAAAATCATTTTTTTTTTAATAATCAGGGAATGTTTGTGCGGAGTGCCACAGTGCGCAAACATGCCATTATGAAAAAAAAATTAAAGTGTAAAAATGAAAATTAGTAGTGTGTGACAATAATGGATTATAGGACCCTGCATGGAGTATGCACAATGGAAGACTGCTGTGGTTGCTAATGAGGCAGGGCCTGGAACCATATAGTTTCCAGGTTGTGTGTATGGATCTCTATGCAAATGAGCTTGGGTTACTGAATAGCAAAAATGGGTATCCATGTCCGCAGATCCCATCCTTGTAGGCAGAGAACCATGTTGGTGTCCACAGAGGAGGTAGCTGACATCAAAAGGGGATGTGTCCGCATTCTTTTAAGCTCATTGAAGCTCAGTGCTGCCTGTTTGCATGGTGCAGTGCTCTGCTGAGCAGGGGGGGGGTGTCCAGTGACTGCCGAGCTTTGTTTACCTTCGGGGCATGTGTTTCAGCAAGTTTGAGCATGTTTGTATGGTGCGCCACAGTGCTGAGCATGCATCTCCACGGGGGTGTATCTACTGACTGGTGATCATTGTTTATCTTTGTGGCATGGGTTTGCACAGCATTCAGCAGTCCTCATCAAGGAAGGCTGTAAAAAGAAAAAAATTGGCTGAGAAAGCCAATTATAAATTAACTGCTGTTTTAGTTAAACTAGGGGCATTAAAACCCCTTAATAATGTTCTTGGCAGGTGGAATGTATCATAGGTAGCCAATCACACAGGCTGCACCTACAGCAGACCACTGTAAAGGTTGCATATACCCTACAATCTTACTTCATCTCCATACTCTTTACCAGTGGAGTACAAACTTGGGATTTTTAACTGAATGAATGCTAGGGGATGCTGCAGGTCTGATACATCTGTATGTGCTAGATGCTGAGGTCAGTGCTGCTGCTGACAACTGGCCTAGACTGTGAAGGAGAAGAGTACAGGCCCAGGGTAACCTTCCAGGAGCTACATGAGCTGGAGATTGCAGAGAGCTACAGGGTAGACAGGGACATACCTCAAGCACTCACTGAGCGGTGCCTCCCTCAGCTCAGACCCAGAGCCAACAGAGGGGAACCCATCCCAGAAGAAATACAGGTATGTGTAGCCCTTAGGATACTAGCTACTGGTACTTTCCAATGATCAACTGGGGACATGATGGGGGTCTCACAGGCATCAGCATCCAGGGTACTCCACCAGTTCCTGGATGTCATGCTACCACATGCCAGTGAATGCATTTATTTACCCTACACCCCTGAAGAGAGGGCCAGCAGTATCCAACTTTTCTACCATGTAGCACACTACGCTGAGGTACTGGGTGCCATAGATTGCACTCATGGGCACATCAAAGCAAGTCCTGATGAGGTGGGTAGAATCTATGTCAACTGCAAGGGGTATCAGTCCATCAGCTGCCTGGTCATGTGCAATGCCCGGGGCATTATCATGAATGTGTGTGCTAGCAGCCCTGGCAGTTATCACAACTCCCATATCTGGCAGACATCACAGCTGTAACAGATGTTTGCTACACACTGGAACTCTGGATGATGACACCCATCAGAAATGCACACACACCAATCGAAGAATGCCATAATAAGGCACATACACAAACTAAGAACATCATAGAGCATGTGTTTGGGTTGCTGATGTCATGGTTCCAGTGCCTTGATATATCTGATGGAACTCTACAGTACTCTGCAGCCACATGTGCACATATGTTCACAGTATGTGCTGTGCTACACAGTATGATCCTGTGGAAACAGCTGCAGCAGGATCAGCAAAGAGAAGGGGTACACAGCCGCCCAAGTACCTAGGTCTCCACAGCCACACCCACAGGGGGACTCAGAGTAGGAACCCCCTGAGGTTGTCCCTGTAGGCAGATGTAGGTGTGCCCAGTATGCCCTGGTCTTGGCCAAGAGACAACACATAGCACATGCACTGACAACCTAGGGCCCTAGGGACTGACACCTTACTCTGACTTGTATACATATACTAAAAATGAAGCCAGCCAGCCCACACAACCTGTACCTATGTATTGGCTGTGTACTGCATGTGTCAGACAGAGTCAGCCCCAAACTACAGGTCTGTCAACTGCTGCATTCGCAAGGTAAGTCAGTCTCCTATACACCACTTGAATGGGGTACTAGACTATGGTAGCATATGTATTGATCTGTCCCATGTTTGCAAGAAAATATAGTGGGCTACTGGGCTACTTGCAGAGATCTATAGTGGGCTACTGGGCTACTTGCAGAGATCTAACAGCCACTTGAGACAACAGGTACTCTGTCCAATAGTATGTGCCCCATAATTTCATTAGGTCACATGGCTGGAAACTCCACTACATTATTCAAGGGAGATGTCAAACAGTGGGTTCACAGGACAGTTGCATGACTGTATATGCCAGCAAAACATGATCTGGTCATCCCCCACCCCCAGTAGATCAGTGTTCCCATCAACTGCTGTAACAATAAGTCTGCAATGATATATCAGCAGACCAGACAATTCCAGGGCTGTGACATAGAACCTGGCCACACATTGTATTTCCCACATAATTCAGGGGTAACAGTATTTGTCTGTATGTTGTTGATAGTGTGAGGAATGAACCCAGTCTGTCTGGTGGCTGGTGTGGCTCACTGGACTAGGGACATTAGCATGGGTGATGGTGTTGATGGTCCAAATCTAGCAGCATCTATATCTTTTGCATGTGAGGTATTGTATGGTGGTATTCTTCACAGACTGTCATAACCCCTCAATCTGTTACTGCAAAAAAGCTGGACAAAGCCAGAGTGAATGGGGGGACAAAGGGCCAAATCTACAGACAGACATTATATATCCTCTGAGTAAAGTTGGCTAGTATAACAGCTGGTTGAAACAGGTCATATTAGCTGCAGGATGTAAAGGCCATCACTTAAATCTGTCAGTAGTTACAACAATTCAGTGACTGCATTTTACAGTATGTTACCAGAAAACCACAAATGTATCAGAAACAGAGCAGACATATGGAGCAAAATGCTGGACTTTCTGAAAAAACATGTGTAGGGAGAGGTATGCAGACTGTCACCCTATGTGCGGTGTTACATCATGTACCTCAGTCACATCATACCTCTTAACCCCGTTAGAGCAAGAAATCTGGTCAAGGCCATGAATAAAACTGGGACAAAGGCCCATAAGTTGGGACAAGTTTTAAAAACATTGCTCTTACAAATGTAGAAAGTTGATAGAATAACAGGTCTTGCATTAACATGAATCTCCTGATGTGGTTGGAGTCTGAAACTGAAATTTCTGTCATTGTTTCTTAACTTCAATCTTTAATGACTTACCACTAAGTTGCCAGAAAACCACAAAGTTATATAAAACGGACCAAAAATATGAGGCAAAAATCTGGACATTCTGTGAAAATCTGTACAGATGAGGCATACGAGTCACATATTAAGTTCAGAAACAGCCAGGGAATGCCTTGGACAATAGGTTCATAGGTAGGTACTACACTATCTGCCCGAAGGCATTTATAAGCCTAGCCAGAATGTGTTGGCTTTCGCCACCCCCTTAGATTAGTTCCCTGTGCCTCTGTCCAGCAGAGCCACTGAAATGATCCCTGAGGTAAACTTTTTGTTTCCCATCCACTCGTCAAGGTTTCTTTTGAAGAGTGTTAGCGAGGCGCTCTGCCTAATGTAGATTGGGATCTTGTTCCAAAGCATAGGAAGTCTCTGGAACAGGAATCTATCCCTCCAGCATGTCCTATTTATTGTTGTGGTGAGGTTTAGATCCCTAGAGCGTGTGGCTCGAGGGGATAAGGTTTTCTTTAGGTGGAGCATGTCCATCAATTCTGGGTTGGACATGGCCTTGTATGTCAGGCAGAGATCACCTCTGAGTAGGTGGTATGCAACCGAGTACAGCTGTAATTTCTTCTTTTTTTCTTCTTTTCTTCTTTCCAGCTGTTGCAGGTATCTTGTAAGGTACATCCCAAATGGGGCATTGTACTCTATGACAGGTCTGATCAGTGATGAGTAGAGGGGCACAATGACCTCTTTTGATCTAGATGTGGACCCTTTTGTGATTAGATGGGCCATGTAGAAGGGTTTTCTAACCACTTTGGCAATGTGATTATCAAAGGTGAGATTACTTTCTACTTGGGTCCCCAGATCCCTTATTACGTCTTCCGTATTTAGGGGACTACCACCTATGTGGTAGTTTGTGAGTACTTTGTTTTTTCCAAAGGGGATGACTATGCACTTTTTGTCATTTAGCTTGAGGCCATGATTTTGACATCAGGTATCCATCTCAGTGAGACTCTTTTGGAGGATGTCTGTGTCAGCCGGAGAGTCAATTATAGCCCCTAGTTTGCAGTTGTCTGCGAACTTGGTCAGCCATAGTCCTCCTGTGCTTGCCTGTACCTCTGAGAAGTATATGCTGAACAGGAGGGGTCCTAGGACTGAGCCCTGGGGAACGCCACTTGTAACCGGTTTAGAGTCAGACCTAGCTCCCACAACTCTCACCATGTGGGTTCTGTCTGTGAGCCAGTTGGTAACCCATCTTGTGACACAGGGGTTTATGTTCAGGCTGGTGAGCTTGTCTATAATACCAGAATGAGGAATGGTGTTGAAGGTCTTAGTGAGGTGTAGGTAGGCTGTGCGTACCACCTTTCCCTCATCTATAGCCTTGGTAACTGTCTCAAAGAAGTCCACCAGGTATAGAAGGCATGATCTGCCCTTAACAAAGCCGAACTGGGTAGGGTCCAGTGTGTGGAGGTTCCCAATGTCTCTGTTAATGAGTTCCATGATGATGCGCTCCATAGCCTTGCAGACCAAGCTAGTCAGGCTTATAGGGCGATAGTTCCCAGGGTCAGTTGTGGCTCCACCTATGTGGAGCAGAATAACTGTTGCTGTGCACCACTCTATGGGTATGTAGCCTGTGGAGAAGCTGAGTTTGAACAGTGTGTTTAGGTGAGGGTTTAGTTCATCTTTGAGCTCATGTAGGATGAAGCCTGGGACACTGTCCAGTCCTATTGATGCTGTATTTTTGGCTTTGGAGAGGGCTGTTTTAACCTGAGTGTCTGTGATTTCAGAGACTCTACATTCTTCTAGTATGGTTATGGGCTCTTTTGGGGGCGAAGTTTGCACTGAACCTGTCTGCCAGGATGTTGGCGATATCGGTTGATTCAGTGTATTTTGTGCCATTCTGCACTAACTCCAAGCAGATCTGAGCATTGCCACTTAGATTCTTGACATAGCTAAAGAATGCCTTGTGGTTATCTTTGGAGTCCTTAGCAATTTTTCTTTCAAAGCTCACCTTGGATGATTTTATGAAAGATTGTAGTTTCTTGCTGATACTGATCAGGGATGTCTTCCCTTCTTGGGATTTTACTCTTTTCTGTACTAGTTTCCTCCTTCTATTGTATAGCTTGTTTAAGGCAGGAGTCCACCAGTCTGGTTTCCTTTTCTTGGAGGAGTGAGTCTTGGTTTTGCTTGTGATGGCATGATCCATGCATTCTTGTAGGTGCCAGTAGAATATATTAGTAAAGGATTTTGCAGCTTGGACAGCGATATCCTTCAGCATGGGGGCTTTGAATCTTTCCACCTCGGTCTTTAGTAACGTGAAGTTTGCTTTTGAAAAGTTTTTCACAGTGGTTTTCTTGTCCGGGGTGGGGGCGGAATGTGGATATCCAAAGTGATTTGTTTATGGTCATATCTAACCAGCGAGGGGTTGACCTCTGGTGTGGAATATCTGTCACCCATGTTGGTGATGACCAGGTTCAATATGTTGTCACCTCTGGTGGGAATGTTGACCAGTTGAACCAGGGCATTTGAGTTTATAAATTCTAGGAAATGTCGGGCAAGGGAGTTAGTACTTGAGTAGTTCTCCCAGTTAATGTTTGGGTAATTGAAATAACCCAATATTAGGGTGTTTGGTAGGACCTTTATGTTTCCCAGTGTTTCCAGAAACATGGAATGGGTGTCCTGGGACATGGTGGGTGATCTGTAGCAAGCTACAATTTGAATTGCAGTTTTGCCCGTTGTTAGTTGCACATGGATAATCTCTGAAGCATCGTGCTGTGCCACTAACCTGGAGGTGTGGGTATCCTTGATGAATATGGATACGCTCCTGCCTTTTGTATTTCGGTTTGGTATGAGTTGTAGCCTGATAGTGCTGGGGTGCTCTCTGAATCCTTAAACCAGGTTTCTGTTGCTGCACATATATTGATTTTCTCCATACTGAGGAGTGCCTCGAGTGCATGCATTTTGAGGTTTAGACTTCTGACATTGAGTAGCATTACCCTCAGTTTTTTGTTACTTGTGCTATTTATGGCGGTGGGTTTGTCTTTTGAGCCTTGCCTAAAAAAGACACTATGGGGGTGGCAAGAGCCTTGGCCAGTATTCGAAAGCCTAAAGGTGACAGGTGCAAGCAGTCTCTAGTGAAGCAGCATGGCTTGTCGAGCATGTCATCCCAGGTGGACAGACACTGGAACCCCTTTGAATGACACCATAAACTTAGCCAATTGTTGAAATCAAGAATTTTTTCTTTATACTGTGGTATCATTCTTGGTGAGGGCAGGATACTACTCAGGGTCAGGGTCATACCGGCCTGGGCTACGTGATCAGATGTCTCTTTTCATGTAGTCCAGGGAGGTATGGGTCAGGTCATTTACACCAACATGGATGACAGAGTCATATTTGTACTTGTTCCGGAGTGACCTGAGTGCTTGTGTTATGTGGTGGATCCTGGTACCCGACAGGCAGCTAACAGTAACCTTCTCCTTATTCAGCCTAGTGAGTGGGAAGTCAGTATGCCTGACTGTAGAGTCACCTATTACTAGTATGTTGGGTATGTTATTTTGCCTTAAGGGCTATTATTGCATGGCACACTGGTTTTGTGAAGTATGTGTTTCATGGTTTGTGTTGGGGGGTGGAGGTTGCTTGGATGTTTGCTTTGGAGGTCTCTGTTGGTTTTGCAGATTTTTATTTAGAGCCTCTGAGTATGTTTTCATGTATTTATGTGTGTTTTTTGCCGGTGCTGCTTTAATGGGTCTATGTGAGACTGGTGGTGTGATGCAAGTATTTCCCTTCTCCTCTTGACTGTCTGATCCAGTCTTGGGTTGAGAGAGCATAGCCTCCAGTTTGGCTGTATAATTGCTTCTCTCGCATGTATTAGTGTTTGGTGGTAGGAGGAGGGGGTTGTCTGTGTACATGAGGCAGTTGTAACATTGCCTCAAAATGCCCAGATTCACCAGTTGGACTGGAGAGTACACCTGAAACTGCCCTTTGGACATGCCTGGATAAGTACAGTGAACTGTTTTACTGGATGGCTGGTAAGGTCGAATAGAGAGCCTTGTCCTTCTGTACAGTACAGGATGGTCTAGTGCTAGGGTTTATAAGTGCTTGCTATAAGTTTTGAGCAAGTGCTGGGTTGAGAAATGAATGGCATGAGTGCTTAAGTTGAAAGTTTGTCTAGTTCCAAGGGAAAAATTGAGACTTTGTGGAGCTGGGAATAGTTTTGCCCTAGCTAACCGGTGCTGTCCGGCGTGCAAAACCGGGCAAATATGGTACTTATAGCGGGGAAATGAAAGAAATAGAAATTAGCCCAAAATGGCCAATAAACTTCTAATTTCTGGGCTGAAACTGCTCCTCCAGGGACAGGTAGGCTGCTCAAAGCTCCCCTCTCTCACAGGTGAACAGAGAACTTTCTTCTATCCAAGTAAGGTATGGGCAAACAGAGATTTGTAACACAGCCCTGAATTTAGCACTAACCTGAAAATTGGACTATACTAGCTTGGAAAGGCAGGAAACAAGTATATATATATATATATATATATATATATATATATATATATATATATATATATATATATATATATGTATATTTTTTTGTTTGTTTTTTTTTTTTAGAAAATAAAGCAGATACACTCAAAAAACACTTTAAATGCACAGAAAAGGATACTTATTGTTATATATCGCAGATCAGAGTTGTAGTCAATGCCCCTAGTAATAAAGGAGGAAGAAACACAAATACAGTAAAAGCAGATGAATAAAGTGCAATTTATATATATATATATATATATATATATATATATATCTAAAACAATAGAAAACAAACAAACTGATTTAAACAAGTTACCCAGTTAACTAGAAAAAAACCTCAAAACTGAGCCCTGTTCCAGCACTCTTCAATCAGACAAGTTCTAACTGCACACCCCTGCTTACTAAGGTGCAGGGGAACCTTCTCCAAAAAAGATGGCCTGGATAATTGTTCAGGTTATACAAACAAAGCTAGATTTAGCAGGCCTGAATCTGGTCTATGCTACAGCAACAAACTGCACCAATTTCCGAAAGACACAGTTCAAATAAGCAGGCATAATAAGCCTGTGACAAGATTCCCAGCTCAGAAGGGCAGAATCCAGCCTCTCCTCCCACAAAAGTGCAGACCACAAACCTTCTTAATGTAGAATAACTGGCCTGAAGCCCATGTGCTTAAGCCAGAACTAATACACTTTTAGAATAGCAGACACTGGGCCTTCAATCAGCAATTCCCAGCTTAGAAGGATGTAAGCTACCTGTCTTGCCACAACAGTGCAGACCACAAACCTTCTTAATGTAAAACAGCCTGTATGAAGCCCAAGTGCTTAAACCAAAAGACTTATAATAACAGTTACAATTTAATCAGGCTACTACCAAGCAGTAATAAATGCAGCAGAATAAATAAAACTGAGTACTTTTAAGAAAAGCAAAATAAAGTAGGAGGAAAGACAAATACAGTAAAAGCAAATGAATAAAGTGCAATTTTTTTAAAGTTTTTAAGGTTCTGAAGAAGCCCAAGAGGTTTGGGTGAAAGCACTTAACCGTAACATCTTGTCTGTGTTATTTTACAATGCATTTAATATATTATTTAGAACGCATTTTCAAATGCATTGTGCAATGTATGTTTAGTTTTAATTATTTTATTTCGTTTGTTTATCAGTATGCACTTCAGCGTTGTATCTGCTTAACCTCGGAATTGTGTGGAGAGGTACAAGCAGTTTTTATTGACGTTACGCTAATAAATCAGTTTTTAGCCGGCACTCGTGTGTTGTTTTCTTGGGGAACATTCATCGTATTGGCATTGACGGAGAATTGTTTCATTATATTCAAGACTGAAGAAAATATCACTGTGGATTATTTATACGTTTTTATTGCAAGTATCTTTTTTTGACTATTTGGACTGGTTTGGCCTTATTGCTGAATTTTAGCGAACCAAAGGTGTTGGATCACTTATTGGCACTCCGTGGCATTTTGTTTTTGAGTATCATTTGTACTATTAT
>NC_056741.1:1077049233-1077299233 GCF_019279795.1 Protopterus annectens
TGTTCTAAACATATGCACCTAGGGAGCCATGCATGTATACTGTCATACCTTGCTGATGTCATATTTCTGCTGTGCTGCCATGCCATCCTGTGCCACTGTATTGCCACCATGGGTTGATAGTTTAACCACTCAGATTCCTGGAACAGAAAAATACACCGGTGCATGACACACCTGTCATTCTGTAACACTACCACCAGTCTAACATCATGCAACAAAGATACACAAAGTTTGATGTATTGTCATGACACACGCTGACATGCAGTACATGTCATGGCCCAAAACAACTGCCATGGCATAATAATACTGCATTACACAAGTACATGTAAAGTAATATAGCCACCTTGTGCATCAGATGCATATTTGCATGTCCTTGCATCGATGGCACAGATGGCAGGGATGTGGCACAGGTATCATCACATGCACAGGGTGTGGTGTAGGGGTGCCAGAGGTCTAGGCTGTGCCAAACCATTGACAGCATGTGTGTGAGTCAGGAAGGGGTGCTGGTTAGCTGGGCCCTGTAGAGATGTTGTGTGTGTCTGTTGGTGACCTGCATGTGACAGAGGTGTTTGAGTTGTGCATGCACACATTCAAGTCCACTGCTAGCCCTACATGAGTGCATGTTGGACAATTGTGGACTGTACATGGACTGTTCACCATCTACAGCCATGAACATAGGAACTGGCTCCACCAGGAGTAGCACTGGCACCACCATGTCCAAGGGCAGTTGCTGTACTAGTAACTGACACCATTGTCCCTGACACACAGTTCTACACATATGCACCAAGGGAGCCATGCATGTATACTGCCATACCTTGCTGATGTCATATTTCTGCTGTGCTGCCATGCCATCCTGTGCTGCTCTATTGACACCATGTGTCCATAATATAACTGCTCAGATTCCTGGAACAGAAACATACACAGGTCCATGACACACCTGTCATTCTGTAACACTTCTACCGATCTAATATCATGCAACAAAGATACACAAAGTTTGATTGTAGTCATGACACATGCCAGCATACAGTACCTGTCATGACCCGCAACAACTGCCATGGCATAACAATACTGCACTACACAAGTACATGTAAAGTAATATAGTCACCCTGTCCATTATACACATATTTGCATGCCCCTACATCAACGGCACTAATGGCAGGGATGTGGCACAAGTATCATCACATGCACAGGGTGTGGTGTGGGGGTGCCAGAGGCCTAGGCTGTGGCAAACAGTTGACAGCATGTGTGTGAGTCAGGAAGGGGTGGTGGTTAGATGGGCCCTGCAGAGGTTCTGTGTCTGTCTGTTGGTGAGCTGCATGTGACAGAGGTGTTAGGGTGTGTGTGTGTACAGAGTCAAGGCTGGTGCTAGCCCTACACATGTGTATGTTGGACAACTGTGGACCATACATGGTACAGTGGACAGTTCACCATCTCCAGCCACGAACATGGGAACTGGCACCACCAGGAGTAGCACTGGCCCAAGGCCAGATGCTGTGCTAGTAACTGACAGTGACTGCTGTCTGTTGGGCCCGTGTCCCACACAGGACCACCTAGAACAACATGCCCATGGCCTGCCATGTCTTGGTGTGGACAGCACACTTCCTTCTGTAATGCTGGAGGTACTGTTACTAAATGAGCTTGAGTGTGCATGGCCATGTGGACTCTCAGCAGATGGTGTTGTTGACCTATGTCCAAGTGTCCGATGCCCAACTGCAACCAGATGTTCCAGCACAGACAATATGTGCTCAAACACAGACACTGTCTCAGTCCACTATCTGTCTACTACATCAGTGAACTGATCCAGGGTGTCATCAATGTGGTGGAGGCAGTCACAGATGTCAGATGGTGCTGCATCCATAACCCTAAGCATCCATCTGGTGTTGCATTCAGAACATGCCTGTGCCTCCATGATGGCCCAAAACATACATCCAGTGACCTGTGATGCTACACCTATGACAGGTGGTGGATGAGCAGCAGTCCTCCTTTGAGCAACCCAGTCAAGCTGCCTGTGTGGGACCTCACCAGCTCTCTCTCTCTCTGGCTATGGCCAGTGTCTACACTCACTGATGCCATAGTTGTCACACTGTCCTGTGCAATGTCGATACCCTCTGACTCTCCAATATCGGTGGCCTCTGGGGACTGGGTATGTGTGGGCATATTGACTGTGTGTGGGGAAAATGGGAGAAGAAGAGGGATGTCAGCATCTGGGACAGATTCATCCTCCAGCAACTCCACCTGTGCCTCACAATGTCCACCATCACCATCACCATCAGAGTCTGATGAGACACTGACATCAGGTTGCAAAGAGGACAGACGCCAACCTCACTGTCACCTGTGAGAAGCAAGACAAAAGCAGTACATTACTACCTGCATTGTTATGTATGGTAATCCACACAGACTCATACAGATTAGGATCCACAACTGCATTGCGTGTGCTACATCTTCTCATTTCTGATCCTATGCACAACAGAGAAACTCACAACGTACACAGACAAGTCAGGGTCTTTATAACATGCACTTCAGCTACATCCAGTTAATGTTACCAGTACAATACACCTGCAAGGTATACACTATGACATTGTATATGATAGAACTACACATAAAACCCAGTACACCTATCTTGAGAATGATGTGCAAGTAGTAGTATCACTGCCTCAGGTATGTACCATCTCCTTATTGTCACAAGACAAGATGAGCGTACACTGCAAAGTCCAACAAGGTTTAATAGCTGAGTAAAACAAGCTTACAGCAATCAGTAGTCTGGTGCACACTCCGGTAACTGCCAAGCAATAAAAAGTTTAAAACGATCTGGCTGCACAGAATCCAAGTCACAAAGTGTAAAGCGCTTTTCGTTAGGAAGTTAGGAGAAGTGTTTCCTTGTTTGGCAGTTACTGGAGTGTGCACCAGACTACTGATTGCAGTAAGCTTGTTTTACTCAGCTATTTAACCTTGTTGGACTTTGCAGTGTACGCTCATCTTGTCTTGTGCCTATTAGTTTTTGGACGTTTTTAGTAAACAACCATCTCCCTATTGTGTTTGAGCAGGCATCTTGGAGTAATTGCCTCATGTACAGCCTGCTGTGTAGTCACTCATAACTATATGTGCAAATGTGTTAATGTTTGTACAAATACACATCTGTGATTACCCAGACTATGCACTGTAGTTAACTGTTCCAAAATGGAACATGCAAATATTCTACTTTGGCTAAGCACAACAGTTGTACATAGAGCAGCATGGCAGCCCTTAACTTTCTTAGGGTATATATGATTCATAAAACAACAGTATCACACTTACCAGGTACAGGACCATGAACTTCAGCCACACCTGACAAACCTATGAAAAGGTGAGGGAAACGTATTGTCAGCACTGCCAATTGTTGCAGCACTACAAGGTAATATGTGCATATATCCACATGTACAGTAGCTACTGTGATGATGGCTATGTTGCTGATATTCTGAGTATGTGTGCACAACTGTACATTAAACCCAACCCCCCAATGCAGATAGACCTGACACCCATGTACTAGTATGTACAGCCTGCCACAATGACTGATACAGTATTACACTGGTGAACACACAGTATGCTTACCTGGATGCTCCTCTTCAGTGGATGCTGTGGCACCCACTTCCAGGATGTATGGCATGATGGATATCTGAGAACTGTTGGTTGATCCTAGGTTTGCCAGGAATTTCTCTGTTGGTGAGAGTGGGTTGTTCCATTGCAGTCCCTCTACCAGTGGTAGCACAACCCCTGGCAACAGTGGCTGCCCTTTGCCATGCAGCATTCACCATATCTGTGGCCTGGTGTCAGACCTGCTCATAAGTCCTGTCCTGTTGGCCAATCTGATTAACAGCCCACACAAGGTCTGCTCGCAATGCTGCCTGATGTTCACGATCATGCAGACCCCTGGAAAGCAAGATGTGATGGTGGTGTCTGAGGCCATCCATTATGATGTCATTCTCCACAGATGACAATGGTGGATGTCTCCTGCAGTACATGGTTTCTGAAAGACAACAAGAGTGGAACATATTACAGGACCAGATACATGGACATCCACTATATACAGATCATACATTCCTATAATGGCCTGCACTATCCACTGCTCCCTCACATGTTATACCCCATAGTCTGGAAACACACTATATATGTGGATATCACCAAGATAGTAGCAATACTGGGTTATGTTTCTGTGTGCTGTGACAGATTCTGCTGTATGTCCTACCCACATCACTGCAGTCTACTGTGATGTGTCTTCTATGGGGAAATTTCCATTAATATGTCATACAGCCACTGTCAGACAAATAGCAGTGTGCTATTACAACAACTTTATGGGGAGAGTACAGCAGGATCAGTGAGCCACAATGAAAGAAAGCAATGCAAACCTGTCATTACAGCAGTGCCAGGGTAAGGATACCATTTACAGTTCAATTGAGGCATGTGCTTAAGGTACATCTGTTATGCAACAATGCTAATAACAGAATAGTAGGCGACATATAGTTAGGCTGTATGAATATGTGAAGTGTGTCCCTACCTGCAAGCCTTTGACTTGCAAAAAGAGGTAGCAGATAATTAAGTAGCAGTAAGCTGTGGGGATTAAAACTGCATGACTCAGTCATTAATTGGTGTCCTCATAACAATGTAATTGAAGTGCAACACAATACTGGATTTGAACCCAGGGCCATGTGTAGCAAGATTTACTGCATGGAAAGCATTTAACAGACTAAGCTACTGAGACACTGCAAAAGCGTCTGTATTTGCAAGATATATATGCACATATACAGGCTGTGAGAAAAATTGCTACATCCATGAGTATGTGCATAGCTTTATATGGTTGTATTTCTGCACCAGGGTTGCAGATGTAGATTGACTTTGCCATTGCTGTCTCAGCAGGTATCTTTCCACAAGTTGATGATAAAAGGGTACACATACCTGCTATGGGTCTATATTACATCGTCAAAGGGTCTGTTAAATTAACACCCTTTGATCAACACATAAATGTCAAACTATAAAAACTTCAAACGGCCAAGTTTGAGGCTTAGCCAATTAAAAAAAAAAATTAAACCCTAAGAATTAGGGGGCTTCTCCCCCACACCCCCCTAACTAAACATACCCACTCCGACATTGCATTACAGTGGAGGAAAGGGCAAATTCCCAATAACGGCCAAGCGATTTTTTTCCCCTGGGAAAAAGTTTGCTTACTTGGCCATTCAAACTTTTTGTAGTTTGACATTTATGTGTCAATCAAAGGGCGTTCACTTAACAGACCCTTCAACAATGTATATGGGACCCCCTCCTATCACAGCCTCACTTACATCCATTAGTACATATCTTTCTTATTATTTATATTGCACCAGATTCAAAGGTGCTCTGCTGGTTTTCACATTAGAGTTTTATTTCAGTTACATGCATAATGACTGTAATTATCAATCAGTATGTTATGCTGGAAACACTTGGTTAGTTTAAGGCCTGTGTAGCGTGGTGGGTTAATGCAGTGCGCTATAGTTGCGAAGTGCCAGGTTTGACACTTGGCAGAGGTGTTTATTTCTTACATGTGAGTAACAATGTAATAGACACATATAGTCATTAAAGCTTTTTAAAGCTCATTTAAGATGAGCTACGTGAAGCAGCGTGGCATGGTGCACCGTGCCGCAACAAGCAAATCTGTGCAAACCTGCACTAAAAATATAAATAAAAGAAAAAGGGGGGGGGGGTGATAGGAAAATGGTGAAATATAGGCAAGTATGGGTGAAACAATGTAAAAGGCATGTAGGGATGCACAGGACGGGTGTAGGAAAGACACATTGCTATCCATTTCTTGTACAGCAACAGATGTGCATTTTGACAGGTTTTATACATGAATTTGGACTCTCAAACCCCAGAGAGAAGGGTGAGGACAACATAAATGTGTTGTCAAGCCAATTGAACCAAATCAGTTGTATCCAGTGGACATGTGTGCAAAATGAAGAGCTATGTATGGGGCAATATTTATTTTGTGGGACAGGTGCCCATTTTTTTTTAAGGTGAGACTAGAATGTTGGGGAAGGGACATAGGTACATGTGGGGAGGTAAGCTGGGTAGAAGAGGATGCGATAGCAGACAGACAAGACAGGCAAGACAACAGACAAGGGCAGTGTGTGACACATGAGGGGGTAAACACCCTGGATGGGGAGGGTGTTTGGAATCAGATTCACATGTGCCTCCAGACAGCAGCAGCATGACTGACATCATCACCCATGGGCAGTCAACTCTGCTCATTCACTGCCCCAAAGGTGGCTGTGCTTGAGGCTGGGCACCTGAGCCAGCCTGCCCTACCAGGTCAGCCAGTGTGCCCTCAATCTGGCACAGGTGATTTTCATAGGTTCCATGAACGAGCCTGTGCACCATGACTGGCAGTGCTCTTGGGTGACTGCAGCTCCCCACCACTGCTCCTAAGCGGAGGCCAGGCCCCGTCCACTGAGGCAATTCCACCTGATGCCACAGGTTCTGCAGGAGCAGCAGAAGGGGCACCACTGGCTTGGGTCCCAGACATGCTAGGACCCAGTACCATGGCCAGTTGAGGCAAGGTAGATGGATCACCTGGAACCAGTTTACCCTGATATGCTGTGGTGATGCAGGTATAGCAATAAGTATAAGTTAGTTATGAACAAAACTTTGTTAGTAACAACAGCATGCCAGAACAGTGTAAATAACTCAGTTACATATCAATGCATATTATATGAAACATAACAATAAATGACAGAGCAGTCAGTATGTTAACAACATGCCAATAGCAGTTACAGCATAAGGTCAACAAAACAGCTAATTCAACAAGATATGTTAATATGCAGCCATCATAATACATAACAGTAATAATATGCATGCCCCAAAGTACAGTTAATTTAACAACATATGTTAATAGTAAACCATAACCAATGGATAACAATAATAAATAAATAAAGATAAGGAGTGGGGAGAGAGAGAAAAACAGTCAATTAGTACCATTATAGGCTATTTATTTGAAACCAAGACAGATATCTACTCTACGGTCTGTCTTTTCTTTATGTTTACAAGTCTCCTGTAGCTGCTGTAGCATGTACATACCTCTCAAGATATTTGCATGGGACATTATGGGCCAAGCAGTAACAACTGTGTGCACACAACTACACAGAACACTTGCACATCAGGTGGACCTATATAACTACCAAGGTGTACTGTGGGTTCATATAGTGATAGTTTCCAGGTTAGGTAATCATTTCAATGGTAATCCTGTGACAGACAGATTACACACTACTAATTATATTACATGACAGTGTGACACTTGAAATACATGTATGTGTACAGTACAGAAACTAAACAATATCATGTCTTGCTTGGCAGGCATGGGGATAGAACCCAATAGCAACAACTGCAGAAGACATCTACATGGAATGTATGAATTGGTTACAGCAACTTTTAACAGACACTCCAGGCATACAGGTATACCAAGATTACACATATTATTATTATTATTATTATTATTATTATTATTATATTTATTTCCTTTATTTTATGCTGTGTTTTCACATTCTTGGTAATGATTTTAACAGTCTGTGATATCTGAGCACACAATTATTTACTCATAATATGGGCTACCTCACCCATTTACCTATAGTTCCTGTGGATAGAGAATCTGTAACTATTACGTGACTGATACTGTAATATTGAGTGCTATATAGCACTGGATTCAAACCCTGGAGTTTGTGGCAAATAGTACTACATAAAGAGCATTTAACAAACTGAGTGACTGAATCACTGCTGATTACTGGCTGACTGATATTTGCCTAGAGTTCACCTGGAACCAAAATATGACCTGGTAGTAGTACTGCAGTTTTATACTAGATTGCATTGACAGTAGAACACACATGCATGAAATACAAGGATGACAGAGATAGTAAGTAATCTATAAGTTAGTGTATAGAACACAGGTGTACACAATATATTGTTATTGGTTTGAAACATCTGTAAAGTCAAACAACATCAGATCATGGAGTGGGCTACCTCACCCATATACCTTACTTACCTGCTGTTTGTGGATGACAGAGCATTATGTGAACAATAATGGCCTAGAAACAACCTTGAACAGTACTGTATGTGTTAAACAATACATTTGGCAGCCATTATATTTGCATTTTCCATCTATTACAGTGTTTTACTTGACTGCAGGACCTTACCTTACAGCCTGGATGCATACAGTTGTACTGCAGTGGTTAAAACAAAATCCTGATGTACACAATTTACCTTGGTGTTTATTGGTATTGGTCCATGTGTTAATGCAGAACAGTTGGCATTGTTCATTTTATTTATTTATGTATGTGACATTTGTTAACTAGGTTAGTCTGGCTGGGCAGGGTGCCCTTTTTCAGCAGAGACCTGAGGAGAAAAGCTCCAGATTACATATATTTAGCTATACAGTGATAAAGTAAAATGTAGCAAATGAAAGATTTGCCATTATACATAGTAGAAATCGAATAAGAATGATAAGTACATCAAACAATATTTGTAGGATGAGAATAGAGATAACAAGGAATAAATCATTCTTCAAAATTTGTATCAGACAAGATAGTAACAGAAAAGGAACAAAATACAAACATTGAGATGGTATAGCATTAATAGAAGTGACGGAGCACTAAAAGAAGGACTAGGGGATAGGAGGTGTAGACGAGATAGTAGAACAGGTGAAAATTACTGGGGGACAGTAATAGGTTAATGTAATAGGATGAGGAGATGGTCAAAACACACTAAAGGAAAGGGAACTTAGTTAAGCAGACAAAAGAGAAAAGGGGTAAAGAGGGAGAAGGCAGAGGTGGAGACATTCAGGTGGGGTCATTGCAGGATCAGATCCAGAAGTTTATCAGAAATTCCTTTAATGCTGTTTTCAAACTGGTTACGTTACTAAGAGAATGTATGTGGAGAGGAATTTTGTTCTAGGCAGGGGATACTGAGCGACTGTATAGTATTTTGCCAATGGATTTGTTGGGTTTGGAAATTTGCAGCAAGAGTTGGTCAGAGCTACATAGGTAACAATTAGGAATATAGAGGGAGATAAGTTTTACCAGAGATTGGCAGGCTAGGGATTGGTGAATAAAAGAGTGGGACAGGTGGAGCTGTGGGAGGAGGAGTTGATGTTGAAATTTTGGCCAGTGTAGTTTTTTTATGGAAAGACAGTGGTGAGACCTATAAGGGAGATTACTGGTGAATCTGTCTATTTTATTATAAGATAGTTCACATTTGTTGGAAAGATTCTTTGGATGTGGGTAAATATTGGGAGTCGTATAGTAAGATGGGGAGTAGGTAAGCTTGAGCTATGGACAATTTAGATTCAGGAGTTAAGAATATTTTGTTCCTATGCAGAAGGCCATGTTTTTGGTGTGTCTTTTTAATACAGTTGTTGATGTGGATGTCAGATTTGAGTACATCATCTATGTACACCACAAGGAGTTTAGTGTGAGATTTAACTTTGATCAAAGTGTTGTTGAAAGAGGAGACATAGAATGAGGGTTTGAGGTGTTGGAAATGCTTAGGAAGGAAAAGTAGGAGTTTAGATTTGTTTGGGTTAAGCAGCAGTTGATTGGAAGTGAGACATTTTTCAACTGAGTGCAGAGATTGTTGAGTGATGGTTAGGTGAGGTAAATTATCAGATGTAGAGTTGATAGTTGAGTCATCAGCATATTGCATGAGAGTGGAGTGAGGGCAAGACTGAAAACGATTGTTGGTAATGATATTGTATAAGAGGGGCCTCAGGATGGAGCCTTGGGAAACCCCACTGTGAACAGAAAAGAAAGGGGGAGGTTTCAGAGAGCCATTTGACAGATTGTAGATGATCAGATAAGTAACTACAGAACCAGCTAAGAGTAGAGTTGCAGAGGTTAAGGTAAGCTAGTTTGGAGAGAAGGAGGTTGTGGGAGACAGTGTCAAAGGCTTTAGACAGTTTGAGGAACAGGCAAGAGACTAACTTGTTATTGTCAAGGGAATTGGAAATAGAATGAGTGAAGGATAAAAGCATAGTGGTAGTGCTATTATGGGGTCTGCAACCATGTTGTATGGTGGTGAGGAGGTTCTCTTGAGTGAGATATGTAACTAGTTATTTGTGTATACACTTTTCGAGAATTTTAGAAAGGGGGGATAGGATAGCAATAGATGTGAAATTAGAGGGGTCAGTTTAGTTTCCTCCTTTGTGCAGTGGCAGAACATAGAATATTTTCTAGATGGCAGGAACAACGGATTCCTGTATAGACTGATTGATGAGTATGGAGACTGGATAGGCAATGGAGGTTGCTGCTAACTTGAGATAAAGGGTAGGTAAGCTGTTGGTAGATGAGGAGCAGGGTTTAAGTTTAAAGAGTGGAGATCGAATAAAGGAAGTGAGGACTGGTTTGATGGAGAAAGGAGTAGTAAGGGAGGGTGGGGTTGTGATGTCAGGAATAGAGTTAGAATTAGATTTAATTAAATTCTCTATGGAGTTGATGAAAGAGTTGTTCAAAAAAGTGGCAGTTTCAAGAGAGGTGGAGTTATGGGAGGGGTTAGAGGGAGATGAGTTTCCTGGGTGTGATAGCCTGTTAATAGTACTTCAGATTTTTTTGGGTTTGGAGTGAGGGTTCATTTGATGATTAAGATAACATGATTTTTATCTAGGTTGATTTGTTTTTAGTTTTATTTCTAAGTTCTCTATAGAGCTGGTAGTTGGTTTTAGTTCTATGCTTATGTCAGGCTTTCCAAGCACTGTCTCTTCTCTGCATGAGGGAGAGAGTGTCTTTGGTTAACCAGGAAGCATAGTTAGTTGTAACCCTTATTTTCCTGATGCGGGCCATAGAGTTGTGAATGCTGAGAAATGTTGAGTTAAATTTTAGGACAGCTTCTTCAAGGGGTGGTGGATTAAGTTGATAGAAGACAGAGTTTAATTAAATACATTTGGGTAAAACTTAGATAGGCTTTGGCAGTCTCTATAAGTCTGTGATTTAAGTGTGTGAGAGGAGTGCCACTGGATAGTGATAGGAAGGTGATCACTAAGTGAGTCAGGTGGAGTGAAGGGGTTCTAGTAGTCCTTGGGGTGGGAGGTAAGAATCCAGTCTAAAGTAGAGCTGGAATTGCATTGTTGATTAATACAAGGGGGGGGGGGGAGATCATGAGATGTGAAAAGTTATAAAGGTTAATACTTGTGGTGAAAGAAGTAGTGGAGAGAGTGTTCCAGAGTATTTCAGCTGGGTGAAAGCTAGGTGGGTTGAATGGAAGAGGATATAATGAGAAATGCTCAGAGTATAGAATAGCTACCCTCCACCTTTTTTGAGGGTCTATCATGGTGGAAGATATTGTAACCAGGAGGTAGGATTTCACTGTTAGATATTTGTGGTTTTAGCCAGGTTTTGGATTGAGAGAGAGAGAGAGAATATTTGGAGTGTGGAGAGATAGACATGAATGGATTTCAGTGACTTTGTTAAGGATACTACGAATATTGTGAGTATAAATCTTACGGTTTTTAGTAGAAGTAGTATATAGTTGGGGGTTGATTTGTTAACAGGATGAGGCAGCAGGCCTGGAGAGATTAGTGTGGTGGGAGTCAGAGCCTGGATTGGTATGGATATCACCTGAACAGAGTAAGTTAAATAAGAATGTGGTATAACATGACAGACGAGAGGTGAGATAGGGAAGTCTATTTTTAGGTTTTGTGGGGAAAGAATGGGAGAGAGAATATTTAACTTTGTAGAGATGGGAAATGTGAAGAGAGAAGAGAGAGGGTGATAGGGGGAAAGAGCAGGGACTTGGGAAGTGATAGTCTTGCAGTGGAAGGGTAGGGCTGTATAAGAGGTCTGGTAGTCACTGGTGATAGGATGTGGAGATTGTTAGGAGGGTTAGCAGAGTTAAAGAAAGGAGTAGATGTAGCATGTTGACAGGAAAGAGTGACAGGGAGAATGAAGGATAGTAGGTATGTGACGTAGGAGAGGTAGGGGATTTGGAATCTAGAAAAAAAAGTAAAAGTTAGTTGGAGTAGAAATTAGGGAAATGGAGTGAGAGGTAATGAAGGGTAGTATGCTGAAGAAAAACTAGTATGTGAGAAAGGTAAGTTAGAAGAATAGGAGGAAAATAATTAGGTTAACAAGTAGGAGAGTGTGATATGTGGAAAAGCAGGAAGGGGAGGGCTGTGGGAGGAAGTGGCTTACATGGAAGTGCATAAATGTAATTGAAGTGGGGGTGGTTGTGAATGGGGCTAGGTTAGGAGAGCAGAGTGAGCCTTAGTACAGTGAGGGTGAACAGAGTGGGTAGAATGCCTGACCAATAGTAGCATTACAGAAACAATCATTGGAGCCTTACTGCAGTAAATGAAAACCTGTTCAGTAATCTAAGGAGGTAAATAACAATAGGCTTAAGGACAAGCTTATTTGTACAGATATACACAAATGTTGCCTAAGACTTAACAGTGGAAAGTCACTAGACAGTTAACTTTACACAGTACCCAAGTCCCAGAAAAACATTTGAATATAGAGTAAAGAGTGGGCTACAGAGGGAGGGGGAGGAGTTATGCTGGTCAGGATCCCAGTAGTGTGCACGCCAATGACTGATAAAAACAGATATTAATGTACTAGCACATAAAATTAAAGGCTAAATTGGTATACACTGCAATTATCTCACAGAACTTTGCTTGTTGATTCTTTCAGGGGTGGATTGCTGAGGTAGAGTGGTCCAAGCAGGATGTTATAGAGTTTGGGATCCACATTGCTCTATTTTGGTAAAGTAGGGCACTGTAATAAAGATACCAGAGGAAAGCAGATGAGAGTTAGGTTGAGACTCAAGTAACACACTTTTAAAGCAGGCTAAGCAGGAGAGAAATGCAGAAAGTGTTCAGGACACCAAGTTAATTACAAATCATTGGAAATTGACAATATATAACAGATAAAAAAGACCCAAAACAGCTAGAAAAGATAACTTGCACAGTCAAAACTTATGATATAGTATTGTTCCATTCCTTGGATAAGTATACAGGATGACAGCTGACTACGGTCCCAAATCTTAACAAAAGCAGAAGTAGTTATGAGGCCATACCACATATGAAAAGCTTATAGGGCTAGGTAAGTACCGTCTAAGCTAAAAAAACAAGTCCTAATATATTTTCACAAGAAACACCAAGTCATGTGAGAAATATACAGTAAAATTAATGAGTACCTCCTACTTTCCAACAGTAATACACAGATGCACTTTGTGATATAATGGCATTAATAAAAACTATTTGAACTACGCAATATGAGGAAAAGGAACGTAATGAGTAAAACAGTACAACTATATTACACAGTGCTATGAGTACAGCATGGCAACCAGCCTAGGAAACAGTACACACCCAATAATACCATCCACAGTTATTCAGAGTACTTACAGTGTAAGCACATCACTCTGAGATGCCGAACCAGTAGGACAAATGAAGAATAAAACAAAAATGACACCTGAAGGCTGCAGGGAGTTAAATAACTTTTGTTTGGCAAAAAGGTTGTGGGCTGGTCCACTGAATGCCTGACCAATAGTAGTGTTACAGAAACAATCAGTGGAACCTTACTACAGTAAGTGAAAACTTGTTCAGTAATCTAAGGAAATAAATAACAATAGGCTTAAGGACTAGCGTATTTGTGCAGATATACACAAATGTTGCCTAAGACTTAACAGTGGAAAGTCACTGTTAGATAGTTAACTTTACACAGTACCCAAGTGCCTGAAAAACATTCAAATATAGAGTAAAGAGTGGGCTACCAAGGGAGGGGGAGGGATTATATTTTTTGCAAAGAGCTGTAGTTCTTGCAAAACAGCTTTAATTCCACACTTTTTAACACTACAGACTTTATTGTATATACTTTAATGCAGATAATGATATTGTTTTCATGGTTTTATTACACTACAGATGGCATTATTCATTTATTGCAATATAATCTTTACTGTATATACTTTAATGCTTTACTCTTTCTTTCTTATTTTAGTACAGTTAGCATAATATATCCGTACTCACCACTCTCATGGTGCAACCTGACCAAGTGCCTGGCATGCACCTCGATGATGTGAGCCCTCTCCTCTGCAGTTGTTGGGAGAGAAGCACATCATTATGCATACCAGTTTAGCAGACATTCAGATTAGATATTGGTGGAACAGAGGTAAAATTACTTACAGACTTGTAGGGCATTCTGTGCCCAAGCCTCCTGGACCCAGGTGTCTATAAGTGCCACTGTTCTTCATTGCAGATCATCATGTTGGTGACGACACTGCTCACCTGTGTGAGGGATGCCAGTAACATTGGTGAGTTCCCTTGCCAGATGGTCCAAGGCCTCCACCTTACATTCTGAGCCCTGGAAACATCTGGGCAGCAGCCGGTCATCATGGTTTCTTACTAGGAGTCCATCCATGACCCCGGACTCCAGAATGTCTCAGCGCTGCACCTGGAAGCAAACACCCTCACCAACGTCTGCCATAGTACCCTTCAGAGACAAAACTCCAATGGATTATGCTGTATTCCCAGTATTGTATCAGGAAATGCAAATGCTTCCATTGCCCTACTCATTAAACCACAGCTTACTCTGACAAATGCCTTCTCTGCATCAAAATCCACTAAAAGTAGTATTTTCTTACATTCTGCTTCTCTTTGGATCATCATTGTTCTATTAATGTTGTCAAATGTTAGTCTCCCCTCTACAAAACCACATTGATCCATATCTATTAGTTTTTGCAAAACATCCCAACTAACAGGTTAAAACAATGAGTATAGAGGTCACACAGAAAAAAAAATGGTTAAAAAACAAAAAAAGAAAACTCTATATATGCAAATTACCCTTTAAGGATATCAGCTGTTTCAGCTAAACTGCAATTCTGAAAGTCCATGACTTTTTTTATTTAAGTCTATTTATGGACAATTTGTCCAATTATGGACAACTTGTTTAACTTGCTTACTTATGTAATCTCTGTAAATAGTCTGTTTGTAATATGTAATGCTGGTATTATGTAATGCTGTATCTGCTTACCCTTGGAGCTTTTCTCCCCGGGCCTCCGCTGAAAATGGACATGCATCCAGTCGGACTATCCCGGTCAACAAATGTAAAACAAAATAAAATAAATAAATACATTTCAGGTCAATAAAGCCAAGCCCCACTAGCTGTGGACATGCATGTTTCTGTCTTCTTATGGCATCATCAGCACAGCATAAGTGGAATGTACATTCTTATTTATATGTTGTTCCTCTGTACTGTAAACCTACACATCCTGTTTCCTTTACAGACTGATATTGCTTCCCCTCCCATTGCATTTTGACTATGAACACATCTCCAAAAAGCATTGTGATCTATTAGCATAATGTGCTATTCATTATTCAGTTGAACTAGTGGCATTAATGGAAAACTTCTGAAGAAGGGTTAATATAGTTCCTTCAAGTATGGTTCTGGTTTCTAGCTTACTGTTTGTTATCAAGGCTAATTTGCCTTGGAATTAGTGCATTTAGAAGAACACATGATGGTGCCGATTTGCTAACGTAATATTGATGACTTTTTATGAATGTGTTTGATGCTTAGTCAGACCTCTTTTTGCTGACTTAGACACATTCTCAGCAAATATTTTTGTTTGATAAGTATCTTTAGCAATTTCCTTTCAAAACTCTGCTTTAACATGCATTTCACAAAGAATACATATAGACCAGGGCACAACTAGTCTTCATTGTGTTTTTTTTTTCATTATACAGCTCATGCCACAAAATATAGTACTGACTAACTGACATCAAAATGACACAGATAAGAGTTGGTTGATCACTTTGCAATATGATTCTCATTACTGAAAAATCACTCAGTGATAAGAACTTCTAAAAAGAAAGAAAATGTCAGTTGCAAGCTGTAAGCACAAATTTCCTTATAAATGTAAATCACCTTGTACTTGCATTCTAATTTCCTAACCTCAGACATGGATCACATTTAAAAATGTTGGGACATGAACACTCCCTTACCAAAATCAGTCTACTTTCTGACACAGACAAACACTGAATCTGCTAGTATCTGTTTTTCAGATAAAGAAATCTGACCTTTACAAACTCTGGCTGTGGTTTTATAAATAATTATTAAAAATTCCAAGATATCCTACTTCAATGCTCCATTCCATCCACTCTAGACCAGTTTAAAATGATAGAGGAAATAGTCCCCAGTATTATTCACTAAAATAAAGAAAATTGTAGTCAAAATCATGACTAAATTTAAGTCGTATTTTTTATCCCTCTGCTCCACCTTACTCATGCGTGCTAACCCTAACCATGCCCTTGTTCTTAACCTGAGCCCTACACATTACCGTATGAAAAATCCTTTCCTTAACCATACTGTATACTAGACACTTGGGCACAATTCCTATACATAGTACACATGTGCAACATTAAAGTTATCCACTTACCTAGCCCTTACTCTAACTCTAACCCACAAACACTAGAACCCACACTCTCACCTTAAACAAAATTAACATACACATCCATTTATCATAGCTCAAAAGCACATACACTGCACAAACCCACTCTTCAACATTCCAATGTATGATAAACTCAGCACTTGATATGGAACACTTGTTAAAAAACACAGCACTTCACTTTGTTGGCAAAAGCAGCAATTGGCAAAGTGAATTGCTATACGCACATACACACACACACACACACACACACACACACACACACACACACACACACACACACACACACACACACACAAGCATGCAGACATATATAGATATATAGGCACAGATATCTATATATATGTATCTATATATGCAATGTAGATAGAGATAGATAACTATATATATATATATATATATATATATATATATATATATATCTGTAGCTAAATACAAGCATGTGTGTATATATATATATATATATATATATATATATATATGTGTGTGTGTGTGTGTGTGTGTGTGTGTGTGTGTGTGTATACATATAGAGAGACAGTTAATATATATTTATGTATATAAGTTGACATATACATATATACATTGTGTATTTAAGGTTCTGCTCTGTTGTAAGTTTACAGAATGAGATCATAATGAATAATGACTCTAAGAGACACAGACTAGGTTCCTAAACTCTGCAGTATAAGACATTTCATGTATCATATAGTACACAAAAGCCAAATGCAGTGCTGCTATCAGTTGAGGCAGGAGACTCACGTGAATATAAAAAGAGAGCAATCCAAATACCAAGTGTGTAACCCTCCAGTGGCAATAAAACGAAAAGCAGAAAATCAGAGGAACTTCAAGTAAAATGCATTCATAAAAAATAGTAAAGTTTATTCCAACGAGTAAGCGCTTTCGCCAAAGGCTTCTTCAGACTCTTAAAACAGTGGATAGAACTGTGTGAATCATTTTTAAAAACATCCTTATGTTTTCTATTGGACAATACAAATTAATTCGTCACATGTTGTCTTATCTTAAAAAGACAGAAACTCAAAAATGTTAACATCGTTAAATGCAACATTATGTAGAAAGAATGCTTCCATCAAAATACACATTCAATGAACAGAATGTCCATGCAAATAAATAAAAAATACATAGAACCTGATACATTCTAAAATATATGCAGCATTATACTTGATCAAATACCGTTGCTACATTCATTAAAAAACTGTTACTACATTCATTAAAAACCCTAACATTCTATCTCCTCATGGTGGTATTGTATTTAAAATCCACGGATAAATAAATACACACATATTATCGTTTCCATCTGTAGCATCTATACTAAGATATACAAAGAGGTCTCTCCAATGCAACTTTACATATATCAAGTAAATAACCTGATATAGTGAAAACGCTATACAAAAAGTGTAAAACCCCTTTCCATCTATATAATATAAGCGAGTATATGTGTACAGAAAGTCCCTCATCAAGGAGTCAGACCTCATCATATTTATGAAAGACGGTTGTCCAAAATTAAAAAATGCACAGATAGGAACCTCTCAGATTCCAAACAAAACAAACTGTTTGCAAGTTATAAAAATCCGTATGCTGCAGGAACTATATATACCATTAAGTGCAACCTAACTTCTGCACTTTATGATTAGTCACTCAACGAACGGTGAGCACTATAGTCATGTAGTAGTTAAAACAAAAACAAAAACAAATTTTAAAAAAAATTAGTGAGTGAACCATCACATTGTATTATGCATAAAGTAGACATTATATATACGCATGATTATGCCCTAAAAGCAAATATCGATCACAAAGTGTGACAAATTAAAACCTGTATATACTTGTGAATACAGTTATTAAAATGTTCGCAGAAGATGGCAGAGATGGCATTAATAATACAAGATAAAAACAGATAAATATTGGAAAGCTGGAAATATTAAAATTCAACACACACAATAAAGAAATAAATAAGCTAAGAAAAGCACACATATAATGATTCCTAAGTGTAAAGCTCCAGAGATAATAGGGTCCCTAACTAGTAAAACAATCAACTAATTCCGTATATATAGTTTAGTGCTGAATATAACATTATTCTAAATTGAAATGGTCTAGTGAAGATGTGAAGAGAAAACAATCCGCATCAATACTGGACCTGTGCCCATTAATATATCAAACCTGTCTAAACATCTGCACATCTGCATTGTTCATATTTGATATGTTGATGATGGAAGCATTTTTCTAATGTTGCACATATTTATTGATGTTATTTTGAGTTTCTTTGTCTTTTTAAGATAAGACAACATGTTTAATTAATAATTTGTATGTCCAATAGAAAACATAAAGGATGTTTTTAAAATGATTCACAGTTCTATCCACACTTGTTTTAAGAGTGAAAGCCTTTAAGCTTACTTACTCGTTGGAATAAACTTTACTATTTTTTATGAATGCATTTTAATTGGATGTATCATATAGTGTTTTTTCCTGTGTATTGCTTGAAGTTGTGTTTCCTATTAAGATTAGTAAGCTACATTAATCATCTAAATGACCAATTGTATAGTATGTAGTGTCTTAGGTAGTTTGTAAATGTGTTTTAAAGGGTCTCATGAATGTTATTAATGTAAGGTTAAGGTCCAGATTCAATAAACTTCATGTAAGTCCCAGCAGAGCCTATGCAGAGTGTATTTGCATACGCGATACTGGTCATCGTGCTGCATTGTGCAGCCTCGTGCCATAAATACTAATGTGCAGTGCGTGTAAGGTTTCACAGCTTGCCCCCGTGTTATTGGCCATGAAACCTCTATATTGAATGTGGATCATTCTACACAACCTTTCAGTGCTAGTAATGTGGTCAAACAGTAAACTAATGAGGGGACAAAGGACAAGCATGCATTTTCTGAAGGATATGAAGCACGGAACAGAAATGTATGCCATTTTATATTTGCTGCAATCTTCAGTGATTTCACAATAAACCATGCATTTTACAAGAAACAGTCCAAAATATGAGACAAATATCTGAACATTCTGTAAAGCTATGGACAGTCTGCCTTTTCTGTTTTAATTGTTTTTCTTTTTTCTTTTTTTCTTGCCAGTGTTTGGGTGATGTGCCACTTTGGCATAAACATGTTTATCTGTGCTCACCTGGTTTGTGCAAAGCACAGCAGCCCACAAACTGGAGGAATAGACCACCCAGGTTATAGATATTTACACAAGTGACTGTATACAAAATAATATTGAAATTGCAGTGCTTGCCACTATTGCGCATCACTTAACATTGCACAAACACAGTTTGCATCCTCATCAACAGTGTTTGCTGGACAGTAAGTGATGCACAATGTTTTCAAATGTTGCAAAACCAAATGTGAGACATGTAATAGGCAGGAAACAGAAGCAAATAAAATTTAAATGGCAGGAAATGTTCATTAGACATTGAGTTTGAACTATGTCAGGCATGTCTGCACTTACTGGAGAGGGTGCACACTTTTGGGTGCATCGTTTTGGGTGTCCAGGAGTCCAGGAATTTTGTTGGTCTCCTAGTTAAGGATCATGTGTCCAGGTTGCTGCAGCAGGATTATTCAGGCTCAGAATGTAAACCTGAAGCCTGGAATATGTGAGTTTATCACCCGTGATGAACTGCCAGGGATGGTGATTTGATTGTTTGCAGTACTGTTAATGCACACCTATGCTAGATTGAGCTCTTGCTCTCCATCCTTGTGCAGACCATCTGTAGGAGGCACAGATATTGAGTACTGCAACCAATGGCACTTTGAGGTGACAGTGATGACAGCCCACTGGGGGAGGACTACATTGCCACTGTCAACTGCCTTGACGTGCATGGGACTAAGATTTCCCACCCTCTTCCCATCCATGGTGTTCACCTACCTCATGTGTCCTTCACCATCCATGCCTCTTCTCTTGCTTGTCTTGTCTGTCTGCAAATGCTTCATCACCTGCCCAACTTAACTCACCCAGACATTCCTACAGCCCTTCCCCAACATTCTTTTCTCTCTCAAAAAAAAAATGGCACCTGTCCCATAAAAAAAAAATCATCCCATACATAACTCTCCATTTCACACACATGTCTTCATGACACACCCGATTCTTTGCAATTCTCTTTATAACATAATGTGTTGTGGTCACCCCCCCTCTCTCTCTCCGGTGGTGACAGTCCAAATTCAGCAACATTTGTGAATATATATTTTATTTTGGAAGAGATGGATAGCTAAGGTTCTTTCCTGCACATTCATACTTTGCTTTACTTTGTCCTTTCCCCTGCTTGCTCCCCATTTCACCAACTTCTTGTCTTACCCATTTCTTTTCTTTAAAATATTATTGCATGATGGTGCTCGACGCAATCCAATGCAAAGCAATGTGAAAAGGCAGCAATATAAGTCGATATATTTAAAGTATTATTATAAGTAATTAATATTAATAAGATATTACACGCTTGTAAAATTATTACTTCTACCCATATTCAAACCCAGTACCATCTGCCTCCAAAATCAGTGTATTAATACCTGCTGCCATGGAGTCAGTTACCTAGCAGATGTATTTAATACATTCAATAGCAAGTGACAGAGTTTAAGAAATATTTCCCTTTGTACTTCCCTATGCTTGCACCCCATATCACTAGTATTGTATCTTCTTTATTAAATTTCTATGAAGCAGCATTGCACAATCCCCTGCTAAACCATTTGCCCCAAAAAGGAACTTATCACTGCATTAAGCGCATTAATTCCTGCAGCTGAGATTCAGTTAACTAGTAGAAGTATACAACAGCAGTTAAGTATACAATTTGCTATACAGTCTCTAAAATACATCTACTAATCAGCTGAGTTTGTAGCATCACCTCGTAATGCAGTGATACATGTATTTGTTTGTTCAGATGGCACTTGGTTAGAATTGAAGTGTATGTTAACAGTGTCAACTAATTTTATGTGTAAATCCAAACTCTGAAGAGTGATAGTATGGAGTGTCTAAAATATGGCTAGATTGTACTGATTTCCAATCCAACTATATTATACTTAAAACTGGTTTTGCAATAGCTGCACCTTAATGCACGATGCCCACCATTGAGCAATAATTCTTTAAAGAAAAGAAATGGGGAAGACAGGAAAGTGATGAAATGGGAAGCAAACAGGGGATGAACAAGGTGAAAGCATGGTAAGAATGTGCATAAAGGATGTAGGAAAGAACCATAGCTATCCATTTCTCCCAGAATAAAACATGAACATATATGCACAAATTTTTCTGAATTTGGACTGTCACCTCCAGAGAGGGGGTGACCACAACACAATCTGTTGTATAGAGAATTGGATAAAATCATGTGTGTCATGAAAGAACATGTATGAAATGGAGAGATATGTATGGAGTGATGTTTTTTTTTTTTTTTGTGGGACAGGTGCTTATTTTTTATTTTTTGAGAGAGAGAGAGGAATGTTGGAGGAGGTGGTAGGAATGTCTGGGTGTGGTAAGTTGGGTAGGCGAGGAAGCAATTCCAGACAGACAAGACAAGAAACAGCAGGGGTGGTGAAGGACATATTAGGTGGGTGAACACTGTGTTTGGGGTGAGGGTGGGGCCATTTTGAACACATGGATGTCAAGCTGAGTGACAGTGAGAATTGAGCTCTCACCCAGTGGACTATCATTACTGTCACTTCACTGTGCTGCTGGCTGCAGTGTCTGATGTCTGCATTTCCTTGTGTTATTTAATACAACAATGGAGAGGAGTGTCTCCAGATGGCATATGGGTGCACCAACTGTGCGGTGAACAATCCAACACACCATCTCTGGGAGTTTGTCATCAATGATAAACTCTCCACCCCCACCACTGCTCCCATAGGGAGCCACAGGCCTATTCTCCAGGGCAGAAATATCTGAAGGGCTGGGTAGTGCAGGCACGGCAGAGGTGGTGCTATGGTTCTGCACCAGCCATGCTGAACAGCAGTGCTGTAGCCTGTGGAGTGGGGGCAGGTATAGTCCATGGGATAGTCCTACCCCACTGTGCTGTGGGAAAAACAAAAAAAAAATGAATAAACACACAAAAAAGTAAAAAAAAAGAGAGAAAAGAGTTGGGGTGAGAGATAAAAAGGGAGAAAATTAGTAACTTGATATGTGACATACAAAGCCTTGATAAAAGTATTTGACTCTATTCTATTACCTTTGCTTTTAACATTATCACCTCCTAACAAATACCTTTGTTTACTGCTAAGACTAGCCAGCTCCTAACAGATGCACAATATACTACAGATTGCAGTAAACAATCCTTGATGTGTGCATTCATTGAACATATGCATGGTCCAAATATACTGATTACAGTTTACAGCAAGACAGTAGTGACACTGCTTTACAGCTCAGACGTTACATTGCAATACTGATGAAACCTTAACAGTACTGTATATTTGGGAAATGAGGATTTTGAATGCACAACCTATGACTACTTTGTAATAATGAACTGTTGTTTTTTTCTTCAGAGTAATGCATCTATACCTCCTTATTACAGTTAAGAAATAAGTTCTCAGTTTGATACAACTTTATAATTAACAAATAAATGCACTGTAGCTTTTAATGCTAAAATAACCCCACTGTTGTGATGCATATATACCACAAGCATCTTGCATCTATGCCAATCTGGTGGTATGGGTTCGCACATTCAGTTCCTGATCTGTGATGGCTGTGGGAAAAAAAGTACAGAGTACCACTAAACAAACCAATATGGACTATATCCAGCTTTTAACTCTAACAAGTAGTCTTTGTAAGGGATACTTACACATCTGTGAGGTGCCCTCAATCCTACATTCCTTGATCCAACAGTTGAGGTTATGCCTCTTCCTCATCCTGAGGTCTTTGTAGTGGTTCCTACATTGTTGCCCAGTGTGAGGGATACCTTTAGCACTGGTCAGAGCCAGGCCAGACTATTCCATACCTCTGCCTTGCAATCTGAACTAAATAGTCCCTCTGCAACAGCCTAGGCCCATGTTCATTCACTAGGAGTCCAAGAACTTTGGACTCCTGGACACCCCATCTTTGAGCACAGAATCTAAAAAACCTTCCGGGAACACCAGCCATGCCTATCATAGATCAAGACCAATGTAAAATGATGTTTTCTTGCCAATTGTAGGTATTGTACTTACTGGGAGTATGCTCTTTCTATATTTGCAACATTTGAAAGTGTTGTGCATTGCTTACCATTGTGTAAACACATTGCATGAGAGTGAGTACCTTTGGAACAGGTATCTGTGCTATAGCCAATAGTATTAATTGAAGGTATCCGGTGTATTTTTCTGGCTGTCTGGGTTCTGTCTGCTCTCTAAGTGGCCCATTCATCCAGTTTGTGCAATGCTGCTCTATGAGCAAACAAAATGCACATAGACAAAGCCATTTGTGCTAAGCTGCACATCGTTCAAATACTGGCTCCCCAAAAACAAAAGGGAACATGGACAATTAGTTAATATGTGGAAAATCAATGTATGACATACAGAACAGAAACTGTTAATACACATGAGATAAGACTACATTGGTCTGGATCCCAACTCTCACTGCAATGCACCTTCACAAAAAAAGGAGGGGAGACTTATCCATATTTGCCCCAGAAACACTTTTGTGGCAAATATATGAAGTAATTCCTCACACAACCAAGTGCAACTAAATGTACACTGATATCAAGTCATAACCTGTTATTTGTAAATGTATTATATTTTATATATTTGGATGTAGTGCACTAAGTGATCACACAACCTGTTATGATTATACCTTGCAGATATAGATCTGTATCCTACATTTCTGTGTTTTTTGGTCATTCATCAGTTATCTGACCAGTACTCAGAGATATGCAATGTGTAAGCCAGTCTATATCATTTACCTTAAAATGTGTGAGGATATTCACTGTGAACAATATGATATGCAGATGCCATCAAATTAATGGAAGGTTGGATGCCACAAAGAAGCATAGACTACTGTTTCGGAGGTGGGGAGAAAATGTGGGTTCCTGTCATGGAACATGCAAGGGTATAATGTTCTTTCAAGTGGGTGGACCCAGGCCGAGCTACCGTTATGTCACAAACAAGAATATGTTGCTTTTGTTACTCTTCTTGTTTTGCATCCTGCTGGTTTGATCTTGTGAGAGTGGTGACACCAGAAACTGCTATGCATCTCATTACTTTCAAACTTCTCTCTGTTATGACTTCCCATTTCAAATGTATGGTGCTAAACCAAGGGCATGCAGTGATAATCATTACTTTGGGGAGGTATCAATGTGTGAATCTTTGATTCTGAGGCCTACTACTTGCTAATGGACAGATACAAGTCAAATAACTCTCTACTGTCACATGTGACATTAATTTCTGTGTAAATCTCCGACGTTGTAGTTGCTTACTGTACCGACTGATAAAACAAAAGGACATGTCATACTATTGTTATACAATACAGTACATGTTCAGAACTTACCTTGTAAATGCAGCACTTGCCACAGTGTTAGTTCAGGGCTGAGTGTGATGCAAGCAGTACACAGCCAATACATGGGGAGGTAAAGGCTGCGGTTCTGATTTGAGGGAAGCAGAGGTCACAGGTTTCCTGTATTGTGTCCCTGTCCACCCTATAGCACTCTACAATGTCCATATCATGTGCATTGTGATAAGTTAAATGTGGCCTGAAAACTCTTCTTTGTCTTGGCTTAGGCCTACTGGCAGCAGCAGCAGCATTCCCTGCAGCCTGTAGTACATACAAATGGAGTTAAGCTGCAACAGCTCCTAACATTCTGTGTGTGTATACTTTCTGTGGCTGTACTCCACTACTTTTGAAATCCAGAGGAAAAAACAGCATGGAGCCTAAATGGTTACTTTATAACTTCTTGAATAGCCCCACCAGACTGGTTGATTAGTGTGCAGTTCAGCTGCTTATACTGTAATTAGCATCTCTGAAACACAGTCTAGACAGATGCAGTCCATTAATAATCTATTCCACTATAAAAGGGGAAATGTATAGCTAGCCAAACTGATGGTGAGGATACTTGCTACATGTTTAGCAAAGCAAAATGTTTCCCAAGCTATCATTATGGAGGAGTATTGAACTCCAGCAAGTATGCTGTCATTTTTTTACCTACATAATACATATGCTGGAATATATTAATAAATAATGTGAAGCAAAGCCTTTTACACTGTTATCTGGATGCACGGATGGCATGGCCATGTCAAACCATATCAGAGGTATATACTGACAATATATGAAAATAGTATGCTGTGTAATACATATGTACAAATGTTTCAGGGACATGTCCTTTGAATGCATATTTAGGATTTCAAATGTGTTTTATTAGCAAAATGGTTCATGTGCCTGTTCTTCAGTGGGCTGGGGAAGCAATGAGAAGTTACTGTTATATCACAAACTAGAATGGACTTTTCTTTTGGGGGGAGCACAGTTGAGTTACTGCTATGGCACATACAAGGATATGTTGCCCTTGCTACTGTCCTTGTTTTGCATGCTGCCTTGTGTTGCTATTTCACATATGTCGTATGTGTTTTGTTTTTGTAGTGGGTACTATTGACTGCCTACCTTAACTATTTTATTTGGTAAGAGTTACTTTGCAGTTATGTGATAGTTGTGTATTATCATTTTATTGTGTTTTCGTACCAAAACTGTTATTGAGGCACAGACCCACCTTCAGTGAGGCAGAAAACACAATAATAGTGGATGTCCTCCATCAACATGATGCTTTTCTTCTTGGAAGGGGTAACCCCAATATGCCAGAGAGGCTGAGGATATGGAAGCAAATCATTCTTAACATAAATGCCATGGGCGGCCATGGCTGTACTTATGAGCAGGTGCACCACAGGAACATGGACCTGCTCATATCTGCATGGAGCAGTGCAGCTGCTATTGCCCGAGACCAGAGAGTAACCAGGTGTGGGCCTGCTGCAGAACCACCTCTCACCCCCAATGAAGAATTCCTGGTGAATCTTCTGCAACGGGACAACTCACACCAGAGTGGGCCACAATATGTCATTGATGTGGGTGCACCTACTTCTGAGCCCCAGGAAGAGCTTCCAGGTAGGCTTTTTTATATGACCAGTTGTTGTATAGTAAAACAATTGAAATAAAAGTTATTTCTGTGTCACATGTGTTTTTTGGGGGGGATTGAACATTAGTACAGTGATAAGCTCAGTTTGGAGTTGTCAGACACATTTTTGTTAAAGTAATAAGTCATGCTGATTTTGAGGAGTACATGCTTGAGAGGAGTACATGCAGTACCTCCTGTCTTACTGTTGAATGTGATGAGGTTGGCCTTACCTCTTGCTTAACTTATTTCAGGACCATCAGGAATCCAGAACATAAGCTTCCTGCAGATGGTAAGCCAAATTCACGTATATCAGTAGTGCAGATCAGTTTCTAGAAATATAATGTGTCATTTTAGTCCTGTTGTGAGTATTGCTGTACTGCCTGTAATAGTGGTAGCACTGACAGTTGTTTAGCATATATTGCACCATAGTAGGTATTAATGTATGCCTGTCTTTCTCCTTTTTATTGCAGGTGATCATGACAGTGGGAGTGTGGGCCCTGTGCCACTTGATGTCAGTTTCCTATCAGACACTGATGGTGATGGTGGCAAAACTGAGGGACAGTCAGGGGGTGCAGAGGTTAAATCTCACACAGAGGGTGACATCCAGCCATTCTATTCTTTTTCCCTGGATGCAGTTAGTAGGTCTACACCTCCCAATCCACTGAGCCCACAGATATAGGACAGGTGGAGGGCAAAGACATTGAACAGGGAATTGTGGCTACTGTAGCTTCAGTGTCTGTTGAGTCTGAAGGTAGTCAAAGTTTTGGTGAGTTGCCATGCAGGAGGGTTGATAGGGGTGCTCAGAGGGGGCCTGCTGTCCCTCCTCCAACCTGCTGTAGGTGTCTCTCCCATGTCACACAATCTATGTTTATTGCCATCATGGAGGCACAGCCACATTTAGAAAGGTGTACCAGACAAATGCTCATGGTTGTGGATGTGGCACAATCTGACATGCATGTCTGCCTCCATCATGTTGCCGATTCCCTGGATTGGGTGAATGACACACTGGAAAGAAGAGTGTCTGTGATGCACTGAGGGTTGTCTGTCAAGGAACAAGCAGTGTCTGTGATGTAACATCTGCTGAGAGGGGAACAGCATCCTCATGGGTGTAGGTCAGCCCCAACATCTGCTCATAGCCAACATGATTGTTCCCGATCACTCTCCCATAGTGGCAGTACTTCTGCTGGTTCATTGGTGAGTGTGCTGTCCACACCCAGACATGTCAGGTCATGGGGACATGGTCCTGGGCATTCCCATGAAGGGACCACAACCAGCAGACATTGGTCACACTCAGGTAGCAGCACTCCATCTGATCTTGGGGTGGGGGTGCAAGTGCAACTCATGGCAGAGCTAGTTCTCATGACCAAGGGTGTCAACAATGAACTGCCACTTCTACCGTGCACAACTTACACCTCTCCAACATACCAAGACATAGAGCTAGCACTGATCTTGGCTATGTTCATGCAGACTCCCACACATCACTTTCACATGGAGGACCCTTACAGATACACACATACACAGCCTGCTTGCTTCCCTTTCTCCCTCACACACACTCACTGACCTTTTGCGTCAGCCTATGCTTCCAGCTCCCCCTCCCAGTACCCTGTGCAAGTGATGATAACTGTGACATATTTCTGTTTTCTCTCTTTTGGATTCAGGTATACAAACATTTGTGCCTGATGTACAGGGTGCATAGCTGCATTCGTGCCTAGTTTATCATCATTTATGTTGTTGAACTGATAATTTTACCTGTCAGTTATATTTGCCTTGATATTATACAGTGGAGAATATCATCATGACAGTACTTTCTAGTGTATATTCTCTTGTAAGGGTTGTGAAGTCAGGAATTGCAATCATTACTTTATAACCCTTATCCTTAATGTTTTCCAGTACACACATATGGTGCACATCATAAGACATGCCATCACCTGCAGATCTTAGGATTGTATGACAACACTGTAGTCAAACTCATCAGAACAGTAATACAGTATAATTCTCTCTTTTGCAGGTACCTCATCAGACACATGCAACAGCTGGACAGACCACAGGGCTTTCTTATCAAGATAACACAGGACCTACTAACCATGACATAATGTATTTGTATAGATTAACAGATGTGTCACTGTCATCAGTCTTGTATCAGATTATATTGTAACTGTGATTTTAAGCCTATTAGCTTTGGTTTAAGCACTTGGGCTTCAGGGCCTTCAGGGTAGTTGTCTTACATTAAGAAGGTATGTAGTCTAGCTTCTGCCCTTCTGAGCTTGGACTTGCTGGTTGAGTGCTTATTGTGGCTGTTGTTCTAAGTTTCTTTGTTTTGGTTTATGCACTTGACCTCCAAACCAATTATTTTACATTAGGAAGGTTTGTGGCATAGAATTTTGTGGCAGGGCAGGATAGCCTACACCCTTCTAAGCTGGGAATTGCTGGTTGAAGCTTTATTGTGTCTGTTATTCTGAAAGTGTCTTATTTCTTGTTTAAGCGCTTGTGTTCAAGACCACTTATTTCACACTATGTTTTTTTTTTGTTGCCAACACTCTTGTTGAATTATTCTACTGGATTGCTGCTTTGTTTAAAATATTTGCTCTTCTGTTGTTATTGTGATTTTCTGCACTTTGGATTTCTAGGACTTCTGCATTTTATAGTATGGGCTCGATTCAGACTTGCTGAATCTAGACTGTTTGGTATCATTGGAGCACTAAAGCCAGCCATCTTACACAGGGGCAGCCTTTGGTCAACTGGTGCCCTAGACAAAATTGCTCTACATTGCCCCCTCACACCAACTGGTGCCCACATCCTGGTCTACCTACACTATCCAGATTACTTTTTTTCCTCTTTTTCTCACAGTTTGTCTTACACTTCAATTTTTTTTCCTTTATACATTCAATGTATTTTAAAGAAACCATTTCTTTACTACAAAAAAATAAAACAAATACTGGAAAAGCTCCCCTGCTAGAGTGGCACCCTAGGTGGCTGCCTAGCTGGCCTATGTCTAAGGCTGGCTATGCTCTTACATTAAGAAGGGCCCGTGCACCTTTGAGGCAGAACTGTGCAGCCAATAATCATTTGGAGTTGGGGATTGCTGGAATAAGGCTCACTGTTGGCCTTTCCCTTTCTTTACTTGTTTAAAATACTTTCACTTTGCTTGTATTCCAGCAGTGTGTTTTGGGATGTTTGCACTCAGTTTACCATAGCTGCTCAGAGCTTGCTCTGCTTCCCTGCGAGCAACTCAGTTGTGCATTGTGAAACATTGACACATTTTAGTAACCCTAGCCCTCCACAGAATAGACACATTTTGTTAGTCTTAAACCAAAACCTGAATCATCTAGTCCACTCCCCACTAGTTACTGCAGTATATACCTTCCATAATGGATGGACAGTTTCCCACCATTTCTCCATGCAGCCTGCTTTACATGGGCATATTGAGGCAACAGAGATGTATACTGACAACCAGTTACTGCAAAAACATATACAACATGTGACAGGTATATCTATACTATGAATTTGAATCAATTCTCTCACATAACAACAAACCAGATATCAAACATGTTGTCTGCACACAGAATGCACCTCTTGCACATGAGCTCACAACACATAAACCCATATACATGGAGCTGCTCACTAGAAACCTAACTAAAGATCAGAGACTTCCCAAGCTCAAACCTATTGCATAAAGTGCAGACCTCACATAACCCACTGCACATAATAGTACACACACCAGTGTCTCAGCCAATAAGCCCCTCAGGCAAAACACCTCAAAACCAAATATCTTGCTCAAAAGCGACTCCATAGTGAGACATACAGATGTCCTCTTCACCAGGCTGGACAAGAGAAGGTCACAGTCAGCTGCCTGTCAGGTGTCAGGGTCCATTAGATCACACACACACTCAAATCTCTCAACAACACGTACTGTTATGACTCTGTCATAGTCCATGTTACAGTGAATGACTGGAGACGTACCTCACTGTACTATATATACGTGTTTGCCTCGCCCATAGTGGCCTTTTTAGGCAATGTCAGAACAACTAAAGTCCCAACGTAAAAGAATTCACTACAGACAAACTGAAAGTTATGCTGCTTAATGCAAGGAGTATAAATCACAACCTGCACTCACTGAAGAACTACTTACCTTGGAAGATGCCCATGTCTATGCAGTCACAGAGACATGGTTCAAGGCCACAGAGAGCATCTTGGCCATGAAAGGGTCCAATGCCTTCCACACATTCACACATCAAAACAACATGAAAGAACCAAAGGAAGAGGTGTATACATCTTCATTAAAGACAAGTGCACTGCAACACTGGTCAAAGAATACAACTCCATAGTGCTACTCCAAGTCCAACTCACTGTATGTAAAACCCACTTCCATATCATTGTTAGCTACAAGTCCTCCATCATGAACCATGAGTACCACTCTGCCTACTTGGACCTAATTAAGTCACTCACTAGACAACCAAACACCCTGGTCATGTGTGATTTCAATTATCCTTCCATCGATTTGGAGTCATATATGTGCACAAACACACTCACCCCTATTTTGCCGGACTTTGTTAATACACATGCTGTATAACAGATAGTTTGTGCACCCACAAGGGGCTTGAATGTCCTAGACTTAGTACTGACTAACATATTGATTCTCTGCAGTAACCCCTGTGAGTTGCCCCCCCTGTTCAGGTCAGATCACAATCCAGTCTCATTCACATTCACAGTCATACATTACACCCCCTCAAGAACAGAAAGGATGAAACATTTATCCAAAGCAAACTATAGGCTGCTAACCGATGCCATAAAGACTTGCAAATCCCCCTGCTACCACTGTCAACAATGACTGCTATACAGAGGTGTACAGAAATGGCCTGTATAAACACTTATTCAAATGTAATGAGTCAACTGAACGTGAACGGATCAAAACAAGTTCCTCACATAACACAAGCTACCCTGGTGGGCATCAAGCATCCATAGGTTATAAACAAGTGGAAGAAATTAATGTCTAAGAACAAGATGGACCTGGCTTAGCAGAGGAATGACACCCTCCACAGCTTGAACAAGGAAATAAGCTAGCTTGAAAAGTCCTCTAAAGCCATATACAAACCTAAAGTAGCATCCCTAGCTAAAGATAATCAGGAGGCATTCTTTAGCTACATCAGAAATTTAAAAGTGAAGGCCCAGCTTTGTGCCGAACTGGTAGTGGATGGTATCATTCATACTGACCCTGAGGACATCACCAACCACCTACCAGACAGTTTGGAGCAAACTTCACCCCCCCGTCCCCACCAGACATACCCCAAATCATACTTGTCACCAGTCCTTAACCTAATAACCTCCTGTAAACTTAAGGTGACATCTGCCTGGGCTTCAGGCCAATGTTTGATCCTGCCCTGGTGAGATGGTTGTATATGCAATAATCTGATACAGCTGATTACACCAACATTGTCTGTTGAGCATATGGTGATAACAGTGTCCTGCATGCTGGTGTAAAAGGATCTCTGTAATGTGAAGTAACATCTGTCACACACATACACAAACACACACACATTTGACTGCAGTGAGAACAGAACCCCTACCTGTCTACGTACACAGACTATAGAACAGGGTACTATACGCAAGCTCAATGGCACATGTCCGACTTTTACATGTCTACAGATCAGCTTATAGTGGATGACATTGGTAGGCCATGTGGGAGACAAGAGACTGGGGGACTGCATTAAATGGATGTGTAGGCATCTATAAGTATAAAAAGGCTAGCAAACCATGCTACTTGAGAAGTAATTGCAGGATAACACATCTACTCTGCTGTAGAGACACACACAATCATCCAGTTGACTGCAGTAAGATCAGAGCCCCTACCTATCAAAGTATACAGACTCTAGGACTCGGTATTTTATACAAATGCCATGACACAAGTGACAGCAGTGTAACCATGTTGTATGGCCAACTGGACCAAATCAAGTGTGTCAGGTAAGCACATTTGTGACATGGAAAGCTATATATGGGACAATTTATTTTTTGGGACAAGTGGAGTGAGAGAAGAAGGTTGGGGAAGGGACATAGGTATGTCTAGGGCAGGTAAGTTAGCAAGGTGAGGAAGAAATTGCTGACAGACTGGACATACAAAACAAGACACAGGGATGGTGAAGAACAAAAGAAGTGGGTTAACACCATGGTTGGGGTAAGGTTGTGGACCTCGCAAAGCTATGAATGTTAAGCTTGGTGACAGTGAGAATCGAGTCCTCACCCAGTGGATTGTCATCACTGTAACCTCACTGCACAGATGGCTGCAATGTCTGACATCTGTGTCTCTTTGTGTTATTCAGTACAATGACAGAGAGCAGTGTCTCCATCTGGGGTAGCTGTGGGCCCACAACGTGATGCACAATCCTATGCACCATTGTTGGCAGTTCTTCTCCTGTGATAAAAATCACACCCTCTGCCACTGCTCTCAGAGAGAACCACGGGCCTGGCCTCCAGGGTAGAAGTTTCTGAGGGGTCAGGTAGTGTAGGGGCAGCACAAGGGTTACTACTATTTTGTAGCTCAGATCTGCTGAGCCTTGGTGCCATAGCCAGTGGAGTGGGGGAGGTGGATCCCATGAGTCAGGCCTACCCTCCTGTGCTGTGGCAGGGGAAAAAATAAAAACAACCCAAAAAACAAAAGAGAAAATAATGGTTGGGGTGAGAGATAGTACAAGTTGTCTTATTTGCTTATATAGGCTGAAGAGGGTGGTCTTCCAGGTCTATATCACTTAATTGAAACCAATAACAATTGGATCCCTACTCATTGAATCCTTTTTATTGAAACCACAAACCACAGAATGCACTTATAAACAAAATTTTTCCTAGGGCAAAGCAATGGTTGGCCACCATCTGGAATTTGTCCTTTTCCCCACCGTAGTGCAATCTTGGAGTTGGTATATTTAGTTGGGGGTAGTCTCCCTCCTGGGTCAGATTTAAATTTTGTGATTTTTTTTTGACAGTCGCTAGGTTGGCCTACCATTTTTGAACTCTGGGAAAAATTTTGTTTAAAAGTCCATTTGATGGTTTGTGGTTTCCACAAAAAGGGTTTGATGAATAGGGATTTGATCATTAGTGGGATAAATTAAGTGCTATAGACCTGGTCTTCCAGTTCTTGGTTCTCCCTTTTGCATTTGTAGACAACAGCTGCTTTTTCTTACTGTATAACCTAGTAATGACAGACATGTGTCTGTCCAGGACAAGATAACAGTGTCCCACAGGCTGTTGTAAAAGGCTCACTGTAATATCCAGCAACAGCTCACACACACACACCAACCACCAATTTGACTGCTGTGAAAATAGAACCCCTACCTAAGTACGCAGGCGGGGAGTGCCTTCTGTGTGGAGTCTGCATGTCCTCCCCGCAGTTGAGTGGGCATTTGAAAGACATGCGTAAATGGGCGTGCCTTTTGTTGAAGGTTGAATGTCGAGCTGGCACCTCAGTGTTCGTCAAAATATACTGCCAATCATTAGCGGACCGGAGTTCCTCTGTGGCGATCCTTAACCGGGAAAAGCCGAAAGACAAACAACAACAACAACAACCTAAGTACGCAGACTACAGAACACAGTGTTTAACACAAGCACCACAGCTCAATTATGACTTGGAGTGTGTCAGACAACACATTATAGATGATGACATCAGCAGTGTCTGTTGAGGACAAGATAACAGTGTCCCACTGGCTGATGTAAAAGGCATACTGTAAAGTCTAGCAACAGCTCACACGCACACACACACACACCCACACACACACACACACACACACACACACACACACACACACACACACACACACACACACACACACACACACACACACTCCATTGGCTGCAGTGAGAAAAGAACCGCTACCTATCTAAGTAAACACACTACAGAACACAGGAATTAATGCAATCATCATGACACAAGTCTGATTTTGACAGGACTGCAGGTGAACTTATAGTAGATGACATCAGCAGGCCATATGGGAGACAAGAGGTTGGGAGGCCTGCATAGGTACATTGCTTCATATTGTCATCTGAGACTAGTAACCTAATAGTGGTAGGCTGTTTGGAAGCCTAGCTGTGTAACAACGCAAGTACCCTTATTGAGCATGCAAGGCTGTTTGAGTTTTGTAGAGCAAGACTGTGACCACCACCAAGTGACTCTTTCCATAAATGAGCACATAACATTATATATAACACTTTGGATTGTGGTTGATATATGTGTGGAAAAAGTAATGAGACCCCAAGTTTATAGTGCTTTTTTGGGATGGTTTAGGGGAAACAAATGGATGTATGTAAATATATGACATATATTTATATTGTATCCTTAGTTTGCAATGTTTCCACATGTAGTTTTAAGTCATACAAAGGAAAAGCTTTTTTCTTGAGCTCCACATCAGTTACTAGGAAACAGGGAAATTATTAATTAAAATTCTATTATCTACTCTCTGAAAGTTGAACAATCTGCTTTAGAATCTGTAATCTACTGGATGTACAACTTTGAAGCATTTTCTTAAACAATTTCCTGCCAAAGTTGATAATTATTCACCTGAACAGAGATGAGCAACTCAAAATCCTCACATTCTGACTCCTCACTAAAAAAATAAATTCAGTCTATATCTACCACTCTCCAAGAACTGTCCTTAAAGATGGATAGATTCACTGACAATCTTGAAAACCTAAAAATAAACTGTCAACAACAAACTGATGTTTTGAAGAAGATACTCCAGCAACAACAGTCTTAAATTCTTTACATTGAAACCTCACTCAGTGATATAGATGGAAGACTTAAAGAAGATAAATCCCACTGTGAATTCATCTTGCAACAAAATAACTGGCTGATAAATAAAGTAGATGATGTTGAAAATAGAGAAAGGAGAACAAATATTAGAATTTTTGGTCTTCCTGAAAAAACAGAAGGAGAAAACATCATTTCTTTTTAAATTCTTGGCTACCTGATTTTTTGACCGAAAATAAGGCTTGTCCTATGGGCTTGAAAGAGCACACAGCCATTGGGAAACCTATTCCTTATTCTCCAAATGCTTCCCCAAGATCTATAGTTGTGAAGTTTCTATCCTTCTTAGACAAAGAACTAATACTAAAAACAGCATGGAGAAAAAAATACATTGTCATTCAAAAGTAACCAAATAAGATTTAATAATGATTATTCCACGAGAGTCCTGGAAATGAGAAAGAGTTCCTGGCCACTGGTAAATTTGTTAAAGCAAAACAAAATCAATGCACAACTTGCCTACCTGGCTAAAATCAAAATCTTTCATCAGAATGAAATGAGGTCTTTCAATAATATTGAAGAAGCAGTCTCATTCATCCAAAATAAAAACATTATTACAGTTCCAGAAGGTATGGACTGGTCACCATCTACAACTCTTAAAAGATCTTTTGAGAAAAATAATTGGATGGATGTAAAAAAGAAGAAGTTGAAGACTGGTTTTAAAAGTGCTGGACTCTCTAGTTCTCTCAAAGACTAAACTAAATGATAAAATGTACATGAACATCTAAATAAGTATGTATCATCACTTTATTTGTGAATATTGCTTCATTTACTTTATTAGTAAAATATACAGTTTAAAATTATTAGTACTTCTTTCTTAACCAGGTATAATTGCTAAGTATGCTTGAAATGTAAAGTCAGTTAGGCTTTGTTCACATGCACTTTTTTTTTCTCTTTTTAGACCTCAACATCTTTTAACAGGGTTAAATGCGTATAATATGGTTATGAACCTGTAATGTTAACTCTCAAAGTCTGTTTCTGGGCATGTCTGACAAAGCGTACTTTTGTTTGAGTTCTTTCAAAATGTTTAATGCAGTACATGGTTTAAGCAAAACAGATTTATTTTCCCTTGTAAATGCTTTTTTTTATATCAATTAGCATTTCAACATTCTTAGCTGACAGTTTACTGCTTCCCACATGAAACATCTCTCTCGAGCATTATTTAAAAAAAAAAAAAAAAGTAGTTTATTTTCCCAACTGCTTTGAATTGGCAATCATTCTGTAAAGGAACATGTCGAACAGACGTGGGCAAGCTATAACTATAGACTGAAATGGTTAAAATATTTTGAGGGATAGAGAGAAAAGGGGAGGGGGGGAGAGGTAAAAAAAAGAAGAAAAAAGCTGTAATCCCTGGAGAGACAGAGGAGAAAGAAAAAAGAAAGTTTGTCTATCCTTACGTTTTAAACATCATCGCAAAAACAAACAGCTGATGTTCAAAAATACAAGAGTAATTACACTCTAGTTCTAAACAGATTAAAGACAATGCTTCACAGTAGTAGAGTGAACCATGAAAGAAAAGACAGCATTCTAATAGTTCCCCTTCCACTTTCTTCTTAAATACTAAAATACACTTTTAGTGTCATGCTTTTAATGTCCTATAAATATTGCCTGAAAGTGGTTAATACTTGTTATTCATAACAAATTAGGCATCATGGATATTCTTAGAGGAGACCCTTGAAGATTTGTGCATGCAGTAGTGGCTTGGGTTTAACATTGGTACAAACGAGGTTTGATTTGACTGAGAACGTAGTCAAATAATGCATTTTCCCGTATTTTTTCTTTCTTCTCCCTATTGTCGCTTTATGGAACAGACAAGCAGCTCACATTGTTTGATTGTCTATCACTTTAATACTCACAAAAACCTTTTTTATTAAGGATGATACATGATTTATTTTAAGAGATTTTGTTTGGGATTAAAATAGTTTGGTGGTGATGCTGAACGTCATTGAAACGTTTATCTAATTTTAACATTTATATGGATTCTTAATGCATTTTGCCAACCACAAATTACATTTTTGAAAGGATTTCATATGGGGAAATGTTAGCATCTTCTTAGATTAGCTTAGATTGTTTAGGTAATACACATAGAGGAAATTATATCATTGATAGATTCCCACATGAGTATTCTGTCTAACGTTAATATGTTTTATATAAGCTAATGCTTACAGATATTATACTGGTCTTGGACAGTTACTACTGTGTTAATGAAAATTAACATAAAAACGGTATTCAGACATTATGACATAACTTAGAACAGCTAATAGGAAAATAAAACTTCTGCTTGTCGATCTGTCTCTATGGAAACTAAGGCGGTGCTATGCTAATTAAAGATGACATCATTTCAGATTTACTGAAATATTACAGATATTTGAAAGAATAGATAAACTAGACAAATAAACAATCTAGTCTCCCATATTAAGAGAACTAGTAGTCTCACATACTACTTCCTTGTCTCTTTATTCATAATTACTGTGATATTCAGTTAATGAAAACTAATGAACATATAGCTTGGATTCTATTAATGAACAGTAGATTTCCTACAAGCACTATCATCTACAAGCAATTGATTACTAGTGACAAACGCATCTAAAGTGTAGCAACAAAATATTAGCACTACTAGTGAAAGACAATTTGTCAAGATAAAATTTGGAAGGGAGCTACTTTGTTTGATTTTTTTACACACAAACTGTTGTTCTATGTCATATTGTTCTAGCTAATATGCATTTTGTGCTTCTGTCTCTCTGTCAGGAAGATACAGATAGTGTTTTATTAAAGTTCTGATTCCTAGTGTCAAATCTTTATATCTTGTTTCTTAAAACAAATTCTTGTCACTCTTACATTGAGAATAACATATAGATGCAACTGTGTAACCACTATATTAGTCATTGAATCCTTCTGTATAACTCTTCATAACAAACTCAAAACATAACTCCAGTTCAGATTCTCGAGATGGTCAAAACTTATGTTTTGTTACACCACCCTTTGTACCATACTTTATAGTGTATGCTGATAAATACACATAAGAACTAAATGTTGAGCTGCAGTCATATAAGAAGATATTACAAGCATTTTGTTATTTATTCACAGTTGCTCCCCATAACAAAAGAGGCAGCAATTTTGGTTTATTTATTTTATTATTTTGTTTTATGACAGGTAATGGCAACATATCTTTACTCTTGTTACCATAGACATATTTAAGAAAATTTTAATTATCAGCAGATATAATGAAATGATAATAGAATGCACTGGTACTGCCGCTTCAGCCATTAATATATTTTGGCTGATATGATGCTTATTAGGTCAACATTTAACTGAATTATACTAACATTGTTACTTTTACAATAAAAACAGAGTGAACTAAAGTTTTTCTGAAAGTAATCACAATTTGACTTAATTCTAGCTTAGAATTGCCTTGATAAAAATTTGCCTATTCATTATCAGTCATGTAACTATTATTTGTGGAGTAAAGAGTGTAATATATTTAAATGATGCTTAGCCCATCAACATATATAAACTTATTATTGTCACTATACAATTATCTTCAAGTGCTGATCTACTGTTTTATTGATTTATTCTAACTAATGTAAACAGTGTTTATTTATTTATTAATTTTAAAAGAAAAGCTTACATAGCCAATGGATGTTTTGAGTATTTCTCTTTTGATAAACCTTCTCATACATTTCCACTGTCAACCTATTAATTATTTGCTTTTGACAAGGTTCATATGGTAATGAGAATATATTTTTCTTAATTAAAACATTTTTGCTAGTAGAGCGTAAATGCACTCATTATAGTTAAAATTATATGTTACATCAATTTATTGTTGTTCTCTCAAACTATTTAACTTATAGAATTTTCATAGAATACATAATCTGGAACCTCAGACTGGGCAACTTTGTTCAATTCTTTGGAATGATGATTAATCTGACTGGATATTTTTATTCTGTCAGATTAGGAATGGTTTACATTAAATGTCAGTTAAAGGTTTTACTAAAGTTTAATAACTTTTTTAAACAACATTTTTACTTTTAAAGTCCTCAATCTAAATTAAAATTGTATTTATTAATGGGAATTAGCAATTTATCATCAGAATATGACCTTTTTAAGAAGGATGCACAAGAATTATATAATATAATTGTTTACTATTATATAATTTTATCACTCTTAATTTCTGAGTAAATAAGATGGAATTGTCCTTTCTTTCTTTGAATGTCAGTGGCTTAAGTAATCTGAAGAAAAGATTAAATATATTAAAATACTTGAAATTAAACAAAGCACAAGTAGTTGTTCTACATGAAACTCATTTTAAAACAAATGATAGCTTTATTTGGAACCCTATTGAATACTTAACGTTATCTAATTCTTCACACAATAAAAAAAAACTGGAGGAGTCTAAACACTGTGGAAGAAAAACATTATCTCTCCTCAAGTTATCTACAATTATGAAGATAAGGAGGGCCTTCTATCAATCATAATAATAACATTTAATAACAGAATCTGGACATTAGTTAATGCTTATTGATTTCCTGGACTTGGAGTAAAAACAATAAAAAACACTTAGAACTTATTATTAAAAATATTAAAGGTAGTCTGATTCCAGGGGGAGACTTTAACTGTCTATTTAATGATTCAGAAACCTGTAACAAAAGACCATTTCATATTACATCTACAGGGAAATATCTTTAAAAATGGATAGATAACTTACAATTATATGATTTATTTTATCTTAAATATGATAGCTCACTAGAATTCTCTCACAGTGATCTTAGACACAAGCCTCAGACTAAAATTGATAAAATTTTTATATCCCAGGATCTAAAAACAAAAATATCACACTCTGCAATAACCCCATGCCCTATGTCTAATCACAATGCACTCATTTTAATATACAAACAGATTTTAAGAAGTTATCTTTTACTAAAAGAATCCCAGCCTATATAACCAAATTAAAACAATTCAAACCTTGGTTAGACACAGAAATAAAATTTTTCCTAGATGCACACCTAAATAGTAAGGTAAACATAGTAATTTTATGGGATTCCTTGAAAGCTTATTTGTATGGCAAAAATATTACATGGTTTAATAATAAAACAAAGGAATGGGAGTTTGAACTAACTAACATAAAGAAACAAATTGTATTAGTTAACAATGACAATACAAGACCTTCCTCAAATAAGAAAAAGGAAATTGAATCTTTAAATATAAAAATATAATGACATTTTAACCCACAAAATGAATATAGCCTTAGTATATGCATAATCTAGCATTAAGAGTAAAAAGAAATTCTATTGAAAATAATATTGTGAATGTGATTCATGAAGGGAGGAATAATAAAAAAAGTCTCCGACATAAGTAATATTCTGGATGTTTTTAAATATCACTTCTCAGAACAATACAAAACAAAGATTCTCAACAAAATATCTCAGACTATGGCCTGGACTTTTCTAAATTATAAAAACTTACCAGAAAATTTAATTAATGAAATTCAGAAACAAATTTCCCTAAAGGAAATTAATGAAAAAAGTAAAGAAAGCAAAAGCAACAAATCATCAGGCATAGATGGTATTATTAATGAAATATACAAGCTTCTACCATCTTCGGCTATATCAGTTTTACATAAAGCTTTGAATGAATCGTACTTAAAAGGTGTAATTCCACCTTCATGGAGATACTTCTTAATTATACCTATACAAAAAGAAAATAAAGATTCTCATTTCTGCAGCTCATATAGACAATCTCTTTGATTAATAATGATTATACATTTTTAATGTCTATCTTAGTCAACAGATTTAAGAAATAACTAACACATCTCATCACTGAAGATCAAGCAGGGTTTATTTATAACAGACATACCCAAGATAACATTCAAAGAATCCTGACCACCATAGATACCCTGAATAGAGATAATCAAGAAACTCTTATAATCACCCTCAATATTGAATAAGCCTTTGACTCTTTAAATTGGAATTTTCTTTTTAAAATTCTTGAATCATATAAGTTCCATATTCAATTTATTACTTTTATAAAAAATATCTATAATAATAATCTAGCCTATGTAAAATTAGGACCATTTATGTCAGAATCAATTAAATTATTTAAGGCACCAAGCAGGGTTGCCCGATGTCTCCAATTTTATTTGCTTTAGTGATAGAACCTTTTTCCTTGGCAATCCAATATAATTCCAAAATAAAAGGTTTTAATATATATAACCAATATGATTCCAAGATAATGCTATCTGCTGATGATATCTTAGTTACTTTAATAAATTCAGAAGAATCCTTGCAATAATTAGATTTATTAGCTAACATTTTTATTGTATCTCAGGATTAAAAATGAGTAGCTCAAAGTCTAATCACATATTATTAAATAAAAAAACATCAATGATAACATTAAATTGACTATAAATTAAATAGTAGGGAAACAGGTCTCTTCTTTAAAATATCTAGGGATTGTACTATGTGATAATATCGACTTAACTTTAAATACGAACTATAACAACATTGTGGACATATTAAAAACTCTCACAGAAAAATGGAATAAATTACATTTAAATTTTGAAGATAGGCTACAATTAATTAAAATTATACTGCTACCAAAAAAAAATGTATTGCTTTATCTATTCCTATATTACCCAGTAAATCTATTTTAAGAGAAATAAATAGAATTCTCTTGAAATTTCTATGGTATCCAAATAAAAAGAGAATAGCTTTATCAAATCATATTAGACCCTGGGAGCTTGCAGGAATACATTTTCCAGACTTAGAATCCTATGTTAAAGCTTCTAATCTCAAAACAATATTAAATTGGATTGATCCAAAAATTTCTTCAGCTTGGAAATTCCTACATGCAGCTATTATCCTAAATGAAAATACATTAATAAAAATCTTCCAACTAAATGATCTAAGTAATAAACTTTGGTATGCACTTTGTATCAATATACAACATAACATTATTAAACATACAAATCTAAATTATATAAACTATATTTATAATACTTTTAGAAGTTTTATTAACAATAAAGTTGATATTAAACTGTGGATACAACTGCTATACCTTTCTAAAATTACAAAAAAAACTTTTTTAATAATATTAGTGCAGATAATCTCAGTAATTGGGAAATGAAAAAAATTACATGCTGGTATCATTGCACAATCAATTTAGATACACTGGTTGTGCAAAATTTAATTAAAACATTTAATCTACCAAATTCAGATTGGTTAGCTCTTAACAGTATAATCCCATTTACTTGAGACCTGTGTAGAACAATAAAGAATTCTTCTTTTAAGTCCTCACCCAAATTTATACTTTTTATACATGAAATACTACATGGAGACTTTAACTGGAAAAAACTGATTTCAAAACTCTATAAAATCATTATTAACTATAAAACTATCCCTAATCAAAAATGTTGGGACTTTATTAATAAGGATTATACATTGTCCCTGACCCCTGAAAATAAAGCTAATATTTTACATTCCATAAAATTAACTTCTAATCTACAAGTTTGGAGGATTTTTTTCCTGAAAATTCTTGCATAGAGCCTTCTACACTCCTAGTAAAATTGCTAAATTCAATCTCTCCAAATAGGTGATATGTTGGAGATGCTCTCTAAAATGTACAGCTGAATGGTCTTATATTTTTTACGACTGTTCTCTCATTCAAAAATATTAGGAAGGTATTGGTAATTTCCTTCAAGCTATCTTTACTGATTTGTTTGTATTATCAAAAGCTTTCATTTTTTTGTGTATAAATGAATCTACTACAATGAATAACAAAAATAAATGTCTTCTTTCGACAATTTTGGCAGTAGCCAAAAAATGCATTACAATAAAGTGGAAATCACCCTCCATTCCAAAATTTGAGGACTTCATGATTCTTCTGGACGAAGTAGCATTAATGGAAATTAAAGCTAAAGAACTAAGAATTTTTCCTAGAGAATGGACTAATAATCCATGGGAGAAAGTCATCACTCTTATTAAGACAATGCATCTAGATACACTTTAATCTAATTAATCAAACAAGAACTAAGAATTGTTGAATATTGTGTAACCTTCTTTAAATGTTTATAATTTCTCTTTTTTTCTTGATATTTCCCTTTTTAGTTTTTCATCTGAGGCCTTTTGTAAATTTTGTACATAGTTTGTTACAATTTATCATTTAAATTGTGAAATTATCTTGTTTTTTCTCTCTACTGTTATTGGAAAATTAAATAAAAAAATTTCGAGTACAAAGGAACAGGACAATAAACACCAAAAATAAAGTGTAATATATACAATTCCATAGCACAATGAGCATTGGATTTGTGAGATAGTTAATAAAGTGTACACGCAAGTGAGATAGGCCTGTTTGTGTGTAGGGAAGTAGTGCACAAACATGATCTACATTGCTAATATTTGCTACAATACCCCGTCCCATCTGAACTCCAGGTTGGCTTTTCATGATGGCTAAGAGCATTAACTGAATATATCCATTTTCTATTTTTTGGTCTCTAATTTCTAGGCAATCTGTTTTTTTCCCTGTTTCCACAATGTTGCGCTTCATGGAAACAAGATAAACTTAGCCAAATAATTTTTTGGAACATGACTCATTGTGCAAAAAATGGAATTAAAAGAAGACAAAGAGGAAAAGAGAATAAAAATAAGGGACACATATGCAAAATCTGTAAAAGGACAGTAAAAACTGATGTTACACATCATACAATTTTATACATATCTTAGGATATGAATCCTTACACCAATACAGCTTCAGAATACAGGAGGGAATGCCTTAGTCCTCTTTGTCACACAAAAAGTTTTGCATTATTGAAATGAAGACATTCTTAACACAACCAACTGCATCAGAATGTAAAATGCTATCAAATCATTAGCTGTGATTTGTACATTTAATTCTCTTTACTATATTTGGACATAGAGCAGTTATTGATCACACAACCTGTCATAATTATGCTTATAAATATACAGTTCTATCTTACCTTTCTGCGTTTCTTGGTCATTCATTGGTTGTCTAACACATGCAGTGTGTAAGACATTCCATACCATTGGCCTTAACATGTGAGAGGATATTAACTGAGAATAATATGATATACAGCCCATACTGGAAGGCACAAGCACACATATACTGTTCTTTTGTGGGTAGCATAGCTGAGTTACTGTTATGGCAGAACAAGGGTACACTCCTCCTTTGGTGGGGGGACAAATCTAAGTTACTGTAATGACACAAATAAGTCTGAAGTCTGAAACTTAAATGTGTACTATCACTTTCTAACTTCTGTCTTTAATAATTTACCAATGCAAAAGTATGGTGCTAAACTGAGGCCATGCAGGGAATGTCAGAATTCTTCAGAGGTATGACTGTGTGAATCTTTCATGCCTGAGGCCTAATAATTACTAGTGGACAAATATAAATAAAACATGTGTCTGGTGTCGCATGTTAAGGCACTTCTGTACAAATCCATCACTATTTACTTGCTTACTGTACCAAGTTAAGAAATACAAGGATATGCCATAATATTATTAAAGAATACACTCTAGGTTCAGGACTTATCCTGCAGATGCAGCAGTTGACACACCTTTAGTTCAGGGCTGACTCTGATGCAAGCAGCACACAGCCAATGGATGGGGAGTTAAAGGTTGTCTGAGTTGCCTGGCATCAATTTTACTATATGTATGTGAGTAGGAGAAAGGTATTAGTTCCCTAGGTGGTCAGTGAATGTGCTATGTGTTGCCTCTTAGCCAAACCAAGGGCATGCTGAGCATGACTATGCCTGCCTACAGGGACAGCAGCTGGGGGATTCTCCTCTGAGCCCTCCTCTGACTGTGGCTGTGGTCACTTAGGTGTTGGTGGGGGATGCGTTTCCCTTCCCCTTGCTGATCCTGCTGCAGCTGTTTCTGCAGGATCAGATCGTGGATCATAGCACATACTGTGAATATTTGTGTACATCTGCATGGATTATACTGCAAGCCTCCACTGGATATATCTAGCCACTGGAACTATGACTTCAGACACCTAAACACACACTCTATGATGTTTCTAGTTTCAGCATGTGCCTCATTATGGCGTTCCTCCGTGGGTGTGTGTGCACTTCTGATGGGTGTCATCAGCCACAGTTCCAGGCCATAGCCAGCATCCCCCAGTAAATGGCCTTTTGGGATTTCCCATCTTGCACACATCTGGTACAGCTGTGATGTGTGCCAGATATGGAAGAAATTATAACTGCCAGGATTGCTAGCATACACATTCAAAATAAATCACTGGGCATTATACATGACTTGGTAGTTGATGGAGTGGTATTCCTTATGGTTAATGTAGATTCTACCCTGCTGACCATGTGGTGCCTTAATGTGTACATGGGTCCATTCTATGGCACCCAGTACTTTAGGGTAGTGCACTACACAGTAAAACAGTTCCATATTGCTGGCCCTCTCTTCAGAATTACAAGGGAAAAATATGTGCTCACTGGCATATATGAGCATAGCATCCAGAAACTGGTGGAGGATCCTGGAGGCGGATGACTGTAACATACCCATCATGTCCCCAGTTGGTTTTTGAAAGGTACCAATAACTAATATTCTAAGGGCTACACATACCTTAGTTTCCACTGGAATGGGTTCCCTCTCGATTGGCTCTGGCTCTGAGTTGAGGGTGGTAGAGCTCACAGAGTTCTTGTAATATGTCCCTGTCTACCCTGTAGTGCTCTACACTCTCTAACTCATATAGAAGCTGGAAAGCTACCCTGGGCCTGAATACTCTTCCCCTTCTCAGCCTAGACCTTTTGTCAGTAGCAACAGTAGCATTGGCTTCAGCCTGTAGCACATACAGATGTAGAATAGCTGCAGCAGCCCCTAGCATTGTGTCAGTAAAAATTTCCTTGTCTCTACTCCAATGGTATTGAAGGATAATGGAAAAATGAGAATGGAGGCTACATGGATACTTTATACATTGTTAAATAGCTCCACATGTTGGATTGGCTGATTAACATGCAATTTACCTGCTTATGCTATAACTGGTATCTATTAAACACACCTGTTGCTTGCTCATTAGTGCGCTATGTGCACCTGTATGCATCTCTGCGTATCTTCCCATAAATAAGGTAAGCACATGCAGAATTGATATTTCCTCTGTTTTCATGATATTGCACAAACAAGGACCATAAAAAGTGAAGGAAAGGTTGCACACCCTGTAGTTGAACCCATACACATCTATATTCCAGCCCTAACACATACATATGCTGCCACAGGAATAGTTACACAACAACCCACAGAAACCTGTCATTCATTTCTCTATTTCTCATGATTGCACTAAGCACTGTATCGGACAAACAATGGCAAAGGAAAAAAAAACAAACGTTCAGACAGCACACATTTTAACAACCAAATAATGAGATTGATACAGAACTTGTGAATTGTGCATTGCTTACATGCACTTTCGCCCTTCATAGCCCTACATGTTCACCTCTGCAAGTGTAACCTGATACAACCTTCTGATGTCAGCATTCACCATTGTCACGCATTCAACACAAACATTGTGGAAGTGCCTACTGAAATGAACATCCCTACATGGTTACTCATTTTTGGGATTCAACAATTCTAATGAGTTTTGACCTTATTTACATCTTCACCATACTGACAGCCCGGAATCTACATGGTTAGTAAACATGTAGGCAGGGAAACTGCACAGGAGCCCAATGTTGTAACAGAAGAATAAATGTTTTAATAAAATGGGACTGTAATCCATCAGCTACATCCTGCATATGCTTACGTTACAGTATAATACTCTGTTTCTTGGAGGTTTACACATTTTAGCAGCTTACATTACTTGCAAGTATATTCTTCATTTGGCAGTGGAGGAGTGAAGCTGCATTTATGTCATGGCACTTACAAGGGAATTATTATGCTTGTTACACTGATTTTCCAGCATCCACCCTGTGTAATTAGGTCAGAATATGTGTGGTGTTACATGTTAAGGGCAGTTCTTTACAAATGTAAGAGCTTTTACTTGCTTTGGTTTCTGTGTAGAGTCCTTTCCGTGGCTGTGTTTGGAAAGTTTTGGAAAACATGGCCAACACAAACATGGAGTCTACATGGTTGCTTTAGAGGTTGTTAAATCGCTCCACCATTTTGATTTGCTTCATTAGCAGAAAATTCAGCTACTTATGCTGTAATTTGCATGCCATGAAAGTTTTAGAGTTTGCGCATGAGTGCACACTGCTGTGCACTGCTAAGTGGAGTTTACTGAATCTAAAACTTTTCGTGGCCATGTGTGCATTGCACCACAGCATGCATATTGTCAGAATGATAATGTAGGCTTTATTGAATCCCACAGTAGTCTTTTTTCCTAGTGTCATTTAATTTTTTGGGCCCTTCTGCATGCCCTGTGCTGGCCATCTACTGTTCTTAGGGGCTGCTACTATAATTTCTTTTTGATGTATTTTAGAATGTAGTCGGGGATAGGTGTGAATTTGTTAATGTTATAGTTAATTTATGGTTTTCTTTAATTTAATCATAAGTTTTTTTAATCAGTAATGTTGTTTTTACAAATATTTGGTTGACATCTGTGTTTTTTGAATTTTATTCTTTCAATGTAACTTTTTTAAATTTTATAAATACAGGTATGTGCCGCTTAATGTCCAGGATAGGTTTTATCCCATAGAACTTTAAACAGCATGGACATTAAGCAAACACCTTATTCTTTACATTGTGCTCTGCTTAATGTCCTTCTGCACAACATCCGACCCATAACAAGTTTCATTTCCACGGGCAGATGTAAGTGAGCAGTGTTGTTTCTAAAACATTACATATGTGCATTTTGTGTGGGTGCATTGTGTGGAGTTTGTTTTTCTTTTGTTTAAATACAAGTGTAGATTTATGTTTGGGGATTATTTTAGGTGATATTTTGATGACATATCTTGATATACCGATCTAGCTATAATGATGAGATTCTCCATTATTACATTGCTGTAAATAGGCTCAGTTTCATAGAAACTATCATTAAACATTTGTTGTCTGAATCAACTTGCTGGTACATGAAAAAGGCATGACTTGACATCTTACATCCATGCTTGTGCACAAATGCTTAGCATGCTGATTTCATTATAATACAATGCCTTGTGCTCTGTGAATGTATGGAGGAAATAAGATGGGTCTTGGAAGGCTATACAGAACACTCTGTGGTCCTTCTGACTGCCACAATGGTTCATGAAACAGACTTCATGGATATGGCTATCTAAATGCCAGTTTGTCCTAAAACGGAGATGTCTTGGGATGGCAAGGTTACCTGATGGTGTCACTATGGTAGCTTGGAATAGGTGGAGTGTGGTAGGATCAAGGAAATTTCCAGATGGCATCCCACATGTAGTACCCCCCAAAAGACAAAAAAAAAAAAAAAAAAGAAAAACTACAAACTGAGCTGGACTGCCATGGGTTTTAACTAAAGGGTCAATGATGCCTTCACTCATCTAATCAGGTCATTGATTACATCACACTTAGATGAGTATATACAAAGAAAAGGTCTTGCATCAGAAAGAATACTTCTCTTTTAGAATACCTTAAAAGATAAGATGCTAGTGTGGTGACAAAATCAGAACAGATTCATCGAGACAGGACTGTTTTCCAAAGTAAATTTGAGAAATAAGGGAATGTCAGAATCCTTTTTAATCTATTAATAGGTTAGTCATCTGACTGAGGACCACCATGTTCACCAGAAGCCTGAGTGGTGCTTTTGCTTGTAAGGGGCTGGGCGGGTGTTTCTTTTTCAATGTGAATTCATCCAATCAAAACTGAGCTCAGCAAATAATTCCTAACCAAGCCAGTGGTGATTTCTGTCTAGACTTCTTGAAGATTCCATTAGCATTAATATGTCAGAGGTGTCAAAAACTGAGCAGGATTGGCTAGCTGGATGGCTGAGAAGGGCAAGATATGAAGTTAGTTGTAACATGTCAAGCTGTAGTGAGGAGGGGTTATATGGTATGTATCCCCTTTTGCCTGCTCCTTGAGCAAAGATTTATTATATTTATTTATATTTGTTTATTCGGGTAGTAGACTGATCTCAGTGAACCTGACAGCCTATTCTGCTGATAAAATATATGTGTTATATGCACTTGTAAATGCCACTTTTCTCTTTCTTTCTCTCTTTCTCTGTCTGCCCATATCTCCCACAGACTCATCTATGTGGTATACCTGCCTGCTCCTGCTTTCTTTAGGGTCTCTGTAATGCAGATGGCATGTGATTCTGTCCTGTTATAAAACTGACGCAGGACACAGCCCTTTAATGGTATTTCATCCTAGAGACTGGCATTTAAAATTGTATTGGAACATCACTGTTTTCTAAACAGGTACTGTATTCAAATTCAGTTATCATATGTTTAAATTATGCTAACATCATCAAAACTCAGTTTTTCAGCAGCCATTTTCATAAGGTGTTGGGGACTCTCTTACTCGTTTTTCCTTTCTTTTAGTTACCACATCTTGTAAGTATTTGTCATTTGGCCATAGAATTCTGTCATTCAGGATTATAAGGCAGCCAGATCTGTATATTTTATGTCATGTCCTAAGCTTTTTCTTTTTCCTGACATTGTCTTCTGATTGCCTGTATTAATTGTAACAAACTTTAAAAATTACAAAAATAATGGTTTAGTTTTCAGTGCCACTGATGATCCTAAAAAAATGGCATATTTTCAATATGAGATTTAAAAAAAAATACTTTCATAGATGTGTGCATTTTCTACCATATACATACAATCCAGCTGAAATCCGAGAGCAGAGCTTATCCATTTGGTCACCATAGTTTTTTGGGAGGGAGGTTTCTTAATTAACTGTTTATAGTGGAACCACTGGGCAGTACCTGGTGCTCAAGTAATCTTGCCTTCTTTTACGTACTCTAGAATGAAACAGGATCAGATTCCCTTTATGTCTCAGGTACACAGAGAATGAGACAGACATGTCAGATAATCTAATTATGATTTCCCGCTGTCAGTTCATTAACAAATCCAGTGATTGCTGGCTAAGGTATTTTTTTCCAGTACATTCAAAGTGACAATCAGCTTGCTATACCAAATTTATATGAAACACTGGCTCACTTAACGGATAATGCTCTGAATGCTTTGACTATATTGCACATCTTACTGAACTGTGTGACATACCCATCACATATGGAAAGACAGAGTATAACCAGAGATGAGGGCAGATAAGAGAAAGTTCTGGAATATTGGCAGCAGTACAAGCAGTAGAAGAAATGTGAAATAGTGTCCACAAACATTACATTCTAATAACCAGCTTTATAATGCAGAGAGACAAAATGCTGATGGAGTTTGTCTGATCAAAATGAATCCAGTGAAGCCCATTTGGTTGAATGTAACTGACCAAAATGATTTCCAATATAAAGTGATTTATGCTGGGACAAAGCTACTCAAGGCACCCATGCAAGGCTTTATGCCCCTGTACTTCCCAAACATTATATTCCTATTTCAGTACTTGAATGTCATAAAACATTATATAGAAGACAGTTTTACTTTATCTATTATACAAATAGTACTGCTGTGTAACAGTGCATATGCATTATTTCATAATTATTTTTTTTAATTAGGATATTATATGTTCATTATTTGTTTTAATTTGGTTGTTCTTTCTGAGACTGAATTGCATGCCAGTTATATAGTTGCTTAGATGTGTTTTAATTTTGTTTAATATTTAACATTATTGTAATACTTAAGATTTATGAGATGTACATACTGATGTTATGCCAATCCTGTATTAAACTGAATTATTTATTACATCTCCTTTCTGCAGATCTGTTAATACTAAGGAAAGACATGCCTTAGTAATCACAGAAATTGCATCATGAGCAACACTTTGTGTCTTTTATTTGGTGGTTGTGTATTTCTTTTAATTAACTGGATTTGCTTATGCACAGGAGATGTTATGTAGTGCTTTTTTAAGTTTTGAGAGAAAATGTACAATGTGCATTTCCTTTAGATGTGCTAACAATTTGACTACTATGAAATTAACAAAGTTTTAGAAGAAACCGTGTCCTTTGATTCTTCTGGTATAGCTCTAGTTCTTAGAGCCATCTCTGCAGGTAGTTAAGTGCACTGCACACAGAACGTAGCACAGTGGTGTTATTACTTCTCCTCGGATAACATATGGCCATGTAATTGCCCACATGACCTTTTGCCAAAACATATATTCTATAAATTGAATTATTTTTGTGCATGGTTTTCTTCATTTAAATCATTGCCACAGTTCACAGCTCACCATTGCTGGAAATTTGAAATACTGGCCACGCAGTTTGAACCAAATGCTACACTGGAACTTTCATGGTATGCAATAGCAAAACACTCCACATAGCACCCCTTTTTCCCATGTAGTCTCAGTATAAAATAATGGATGTAGATATGTGATGCAAAAACAGCTGCACTGATAATAGTTTGCAACAGTAACTTTAGCAACAAAAAATTATGGGCTGAAATAAATTACTCATCCTTAAGGAAAGAAAGAGACACTTGTTCTATACAATGTTTATGGGCACAGTCCGCAGGAGGGTTGAATAAGAGCTTGTTAGATGAAGTGTTTAGAAGTCTTCTGTGGAAAAGAAAGACTCATTTTAACAATACTTTATGGGAAGACAAATCAAAGCAGAAATAAACTTCTGAAATCAAAACTTTTGGTAAAAGATCACATATGTTTTCATTTTATGAATATATACATGGCCGTAGAAGATGGAGTTTATCAGATAAAGGTAAATTATGCAGCAATACAAATACTACAAAGCTTGTAGCTGATCACTTAAAATTGCATAGTATGAACATTATCATTCCTTGCAGAAAGAGACTCAAGCTGTTGGATTACTCAGAGCAAAGACTGCAGACATACAATCAGTGATGCATGCAGACTCATACACTATTAGACTAGACATAGCCTTGTGACTAAGAGTCAGGAAACCATAAAGTTAGCTATCACTTACAAAGATGCATTGAATCTAACCAAAATGAATGTTAAAGTCAAAGCTGCAAGTCTGAAAGTGTTACAAAAAATGACATCACACAAAATCCACAAAAAAACAAACAAACAAAAAAAAAGGTACGTTGTTTGCCCAAAGCAATGCCTGCAGATGTTTGACAGCAAAACTTAGAGGTTGGAATGCTTTCATGTTTATTAATCTACAACTGTGGATTATCAGCTTAGAAACAGCTGACAAAAGCCACAATGCATTATTTAAACCAGTTATTGAAAACGTCAGTGTCTGCTGACCAAAGTGGTATTCTCTGATAGTTCCTCGCGTCTACCTCTCCATTGCTACTGATTCATATTCAGCACCAGTATAGACTTGTTTAGTTTCCAAAAATCCTGCCCACACAGCTATACCTGAACTAATGATATTTATGAAACATTCTGCAGATTCACTGTCACAGCTTGTCATTATGAAAACAAACAAAAGGGTCTTGCAAACAGAAGGTAAAACATTGTAAATGTTACTGTCTTTGAAAAAAAATAATAGCAATCAATTTCTAGAGTCATTTATTTGCTTTCTTCTACTTTGCTAATTACGTTTGCATGCAAAGTTCAAACCTTTATAACACTAAGAATAAATTGTTGTTCTTAAAAAAGAGAGTGAGAGAGAAAGGCGTACATTGTAAATATTGACAAAACATATATTGTAATAGTAAATACAAAACATTCATTCATTCATTCATTCTTTCTTTTTCCTTAGCTTCTTCATCCTATTTAGAGTGAAAACAGTGAAATAAAAACATCAAAAGATTTAGTAAATACAGTACAGTTTGCTTTAAAATAAAACATGACACTATGCTTGAGATATGAGCAGGCAGAATATGCATTCAGTGAGTACCTTTACTGAACTGCATGATGACTGTCACATGACACACAACTCAATGACTGTCACATGACACACAACTCAGAAATGATGACACTGTTTAATGACTTATTGCAGTTGTCACTGCCACTGTAAGAACAATGGGTCTCCAGGCAGTTAGTTACCTGGTTAGCCAAGAGTAGTTTCTCATTTCAACTAGGAAAATTCCACAATGGTGATTTTTGAACACACAAGCATCAAATAAAGTACAAAACATGAACCGAGTATTTTACTGAAGAGGGAAGGAAAACAATGATCTTTGGGATGCCACTGGACCATCAAGGAGTCTCTGTATAGTAGTAGTGACAACTACATGGAATGCAAGCAATCCTGGGTTCAAACCCCAGTAAATTTCTTTCTTGTTCAACTGTTTATATGATACTAGGTTTATGTTTAGTTCTCCTTGTAATAACTCAGCTGCCCTTTAATCACTACTCATAGTCATCTTAATTAAAAAAAAATGAAATAAAGTTTTACATATGTTAAGTATATTACAGTATTTCTAAACAATTATAGTAGGGGTGATCAAAATGTGAAAATGTCGAGCACATAAGATCGATAAAAACATTTTGAACATTCACATTAATGAACACTCAAAACACTAAAGTTATAAAAGATGGCAAAAAGAAAATAAATTCTTTTGCAATCTTTAAACCAAAACAGCACTACAACATTCAGACATAATTTGTAAAGTGATAGTGTTACTGAAAGGGTTTTTTAAGGCCGAGTTAGCCGTAGGAGCAATGACAAACTTAGGGTTAGCATGCATTGCTAAGGTGGCCTGGGTGATTTAACCTTTCCCTACCATTCCCACATTGTTATAGCCATTGGCATTCCTCGCTTCATTTTCCCTCATTCCCATTCATTTTTATTATCCTAGTAACTCATCCATTCACAAGTCAGAACATGCTTTCTTTGTTTTTCCCACTTTTTACTGTTTCATTTTCATACTGCTGTGCATATGCCACCCTGTCTTTACAAATAACTTTCCCTTCTCTTAAATTTTACTGCTTTACCTCTTGTCCATCACTCCTATGTTCTATATGACATTAGTTACCAATATGTACAATTTTGGCATGTTCTGACTTTCTTCCTGTCTCTTTCCTCTAAAACCACTCATTCTTAATCTTGACAACATTCTCTCTCCAAAGTTACTTAGCACAGGTATTTTGCCACTCTTTCAGCAGCTGTTACTTCAGTGCAATGATATATGTTGATCTAAACTGTCTGAAGTAGAAATCTAAGGAGATAAATATTATGTTCTGTAGATTCAATTAAAGTAAATCTAATGAAGATGTTCTAGACATGACTAGTGTCATTTGGTTTTATTTTTTATTTTCCTTGCTTTTTCAGGGTGTATAAGGTCGCTATTATCAGAAGGACTAAATCTGTTATTGGACATGATGGCCTAAACCTGAAGTTTATTAAGACTGGAATCAATTGTCTTGTGTGGCTTAGTATCAATATAGTTAGTTCACCTATTTTGAAACAGGATCATTACTCATGATGGAAATATTCTGTTTTAATACCAGTCTTTAAAACAGAATAAAAATTAGTTTAAAAACTGTTAACCAGCTGCTTTTATTTACTTACCTTTCAAAACATTTTGAAAGGATGCACAGCCAATGGTTGGTAGACTACCTTTTTCATGATTCATTTTCTTAGGGTTCACCAGCTCAGCTTGGCTTTATACAGAAATATTCAACAACCAATTTTATACTTCACCCAGAAGTGTTTATCATGCTAATGATGCTTTTGTTCACAGCATGGCAAATTTCTTGAATATTCCTAAGCATATGATTCCTTTAATTATGATGATGTTCTGATATTTTTCAAAACATCTCTGCTGCTCAGGTGATGCTTTTCTATGGATGCAGTCCTAGCTGACTGGTAGAATCATTGTTACCATTGTTAGTGGTCATTGTTTCTCTACATCTGAATTTATCAGTGTGTATTCTAACAAGGATCTACTTTATGTCCTTTTTTATTATGTTAGTTAATTTTCTTAGTAGTTTTGAGTTTAACCAATGATTATTAATGTATATGAGTGACCTAGTTCTTTGTTCTATGGGAGAACATGATGTAAATGTCTTGAAACAGGTTCTCAAAGATTTTATGAAGTTACAAGACTGTTCACATGAGCACCCCCTAGGGAATAATATGGTTAAAAAACATAAGCATGTGCTTTTATTGATCTCTGTTCTGATCACTTACATGGTCATGACAGTTTTACCACTGAATGTTTTACATGTTTTATTTACCCGAGGACTGAACTGAGCTTGATTGAGTTTGACTCACAAGTTGAATATTTGGGTAAGGAAGTATATGCTAGGATGGCTCAACTTTATAAGATGAAAGCTTTTTGTAAAAATTTTGTCAGCATACTTTTAGGAAAATCTCTATTGTTACCATTATTTAAATGCAATATTGTATGCTATTCATGTGAGAATAATTCTATAAAATTGTCTTTCAGTTATCATTCTGCTTTAGATCTCTGCTTGGATTAATAGATGGTTAACATATTGTGCAATGGAAGCTAGTGAGGGTAGCAGCTGTGCACAGGGTGTGGGCAAGCCTAGGACAGACTGATAGCAAATTCTGATGATTGCACAATGATGTGAACATGAGGAACTCAGGCAAGTTAATCACTCTGATTATGCAACTGAGTGAACCAACATGGCAGAGTGATTCCGAAGCATGCACAATGGTGGCACTTCCTGGTGGTGTGTACCCATTTTGAAAAACATGATTTGTGTTGTACTCTTGAGTGCCATGCTGGGAATAGTAATATCAGTAGCATAGCAGCATATGCTGGGAATGACCATCAGCGTCACTGCCTTCAGTGCTACTCACTGTGACCATCTCCATTACCAAGGGAGTTAGAGCGAGCATAGCATACCTCCAAGTCAGAGACTAACAGATTGCAGACCATTTCTGATGGGGATGTATAAGAGACCTCAAAACAAGTGGAAGACAATGAAATGTGTGGTACACATGTTCCTGTGGATACAAATGTATGTGTCGCCTAAACAATTTTAGCTACCGGGACCTAACAATGAACAATTGCAACATGTTTGGGATAATGCAGGCATCAGCTTCGTGAATCCTAAATCAAGTCATCAGTGTAATTCTACAGCAGGAGGAGAAGCATGTATGTTCTCCCTGGACAACAGAGGAGAGAAGCAACTACGTGCAAGATTTTAATGAGCTGGACCATTTCCTCTGGGCTCCTGAGAGTCATAGATTGCACACATGTTGTTATCAAGACCACACCAGAGGGCCTCTGACACATCAGTAGCCATGACTTCCATACCCTGACATGACAGGTGATCTACAATGCCAAAGGGATTATTTATATGGTACCATATGCTAACTGGGCAGTTCATGTAAATCCCAAACCAGGCACACATCTGATCTATTCAAACGGTTCCTGGGACTTCCTATAGGGTCATCTGGTTTGTAGGAGCGCACACATGCTAGATAATCAGGTCTATATGCACAAGTACCATGCAAACAGAGAGTGGTGTACATATATGTCATGGATTATGTGTTGCAGATGATGTCAGATATGCCCTACTTTCTTAGTTGATAACAAAGATATTCATTCTCCAGACCTTGTAAGAAATGGCCTATAGCACAGCCCATATGGAAATGTGAAATATAGAGGAATATATATTCAAATTACTGAAGGGATGCTTCCCATGTCTCAATATCTCTGGAGAGACCTGCATTACTCTCCAGGCAGGTACTGTCCAGATATTTTCTGTGTGTGTGCGTGTGTGTGTGTGTGTGTGTGTGTGTGTGTGTGTGTGTGTGTGTGTGTGCACATGCGCCATGCTATACAATATTATAATTGTACAAGCAAAATAATTAGTAGGTGAACATCATGGCAGGCCTTCCATACAAGTCAAAACAACAGCTGAAGGGCAGCATGGACAGTCATGGGAGGAACATAAAATAGCAGTTAACACAGCTAGTATGGAAGTGAGTACAATACATTATAGAACTGGTAAAGAGGTGGCATCTGGTCGCCAACTCTGGACTATGATGCAGACAACACAGAGTAAAATGATGCATGTGAAATCACACCCATGTTAAGCAGGATAGTGCAGTGACTGTTCACGCTGTGCATCAGATGTTATCATTCCCACACAGGCTATGGGTCTGCAGGGCATATTACTTGTGAAGGTGGGGGTGACATGGTAAAAGGTGAATGTGACACTATAATATGGAGCAGGGTCATGAGAAGTGAATACAGTATCCAAGTGCTTTGAGAAGTTATGGAGAGCTAAGCATCATATGCTCCAGTGGTGAGGTCAAGCTGCCATGACATACTGGTTGTGTCATGGCAGCTTGACCTCACCATTGGAGCATATGATGCTCCAGTGGTGAGGTCAAGCTGCCATGACATACTGGTTGTGTGTTGGCTTGTAGTGGCTGAGCTCCATGCAATCTGTGACAGGTAAAGGGTATAACTAAAGGATTATGATGGGGGACCTCCATGCATTGAGACTGATGACCATGATTTCCCCTGATTTGGATGACTCCTATGATTGGGGCAGTAGGTCATGTACCCAAAGAAGACAGCAGAGAGGTAGAACTAAGAGACTATATACTTGCAGCTTGATGAGACATTCCAAGTGTTGAGCTAAATGATTGTCACTGCCCAATAAATGGATGATTCCCATGACTTGTGATGGAAAGGTCTGGGTACAAAGGTAGCACGTTTGATGTCTCATCAATTGTTTGTGTAGTCTGTCTTGGGATTGTCTTTGGCCAAACACCTTGGATATGGATCCTCCAATGGCTATGGACTGTATGGCTGTGGAGTTAGATGAGATAGGGGTTGCAATGTGTCAGCAGCAGCAACCTGAGAAACATTATGTGCTTCCTGTTGGTATGTGCATTGTCATTCTGCAGCTGGTTCCCATTATCCTGCAAGTACACTCATCATCTTCACAGTACTGTGACTAACAGCTGTGTTTCTCTGGATCGCTGGTTGGCACATCCACTGGTTAATTGCAAATGACATAAGTATATCAGGGTAGTCCCAGAGTCATGGTGGTGTTACACCTCCTCAGATTTGATCCCTATGTTACATATGCCCACCTCAGTGGTAGTGCGAAAGTCCGATTCTGTGTGAACATGGTGTTGCTCTGCTTATGTGCATTAAGAAGATGTTGAGGCTTGGGTGTTTGTTTTAGTAGTTTATTGAATACAAATACATCACGATGGATGGTAGGAACATTAAACTTAAATGAACCATCTAACTACATGACTGACTACATACTTGCATTTTCACACTCTGGCTGCTCACTCAAAATGGCACTCCTGCTTGCACGTGCTCAGTACTAATATACTCTTTACTGAGCTGTCTCATATAAACAATGACATTTGAATAGGCATGCAATTATAAAAACACTAATAAAGAAAAACAACAGTCATGTCCAGGTTGCCGTGTATCTGGAAGTAGATTTCGAGATGCGACTTGATCTTGTGACATAATTGTTAGGACTGAGTTTAGCAACAGGGACAGTCACGGAGGAATGTTCTGTTGAGGAATCTCAGGGATTTCCTCAGCAACAGGGATTGCTGACAGAATGTCCTCTGGAACAGGAACATTGAACAAGTCACTCTGAGAACTAGAATCTTTGTCACAGGCAAGATGCTGTAACACTGATTCGGACACTGGTAACAAATGCTTCCAATTCCATCTGAATTCCACTCCTTGTGATTCTACAATGTATGATCTCAGCGCTTGACACATACTTTTCACTAATCTGATGTGATCAAAACCTTTTGATGTCTTCATCCTCACTGTCTCCCCTTTTTTCAATGAACTGAGCGGTTTGCTGGTTTTATCATAAGACTTCTGGAGCAAATGCTTTTTCAACAGTTGGGCTTTTACTGCTTTGTTGTGCTTAGCACATGGAACCAATACATTACTGCTGATTGACAGCGTGGTTCTGGTTTGTCTTGACATAAGACTCTGGGCTGGTGAACCAAGATGTTTAACACAAGGAATGTTTCTGAGATTTAATAAGTTGAGAAAAAAACATCGGTATTGTCACTTCTGAATTTTTCTAACTGCTGTTTTGCACTTTGAACTGCATGTTCAGCCAAGCCGTTTGACTGATGGTATTCAAGACCACTGGTAATATGAACAAGTCCCACTCTTCTACAAATCACTTGAACTGCTGACTTATAAACTGTGCACCATTCTCAGAAATAACTCTATGCAGACTACCATGGATGGAAAATGTCACTTTAACTTAGTAATGACAGTGCTGCAAGTTCGGTTGGGAAGTAGGTCAATCTTGAACTAATTTGAATAAGAGTCTACTAACACTAAATAATGCTGACCATTCCACTCAAAGATATCTGAGGCTACTGGTGACCAAGGTAGTTCAGGAATCTGGCTTAACTGAAGTAGTTATTTCTGTTGATGCAGCTTTGTACTATTACATACTGAACAAAATTAAAGTACTTTCTCAATATCTCTTGACATAGAAGGCCAAAATACTAGATCTCTTGCCATTCTTTTGGCAGAATCAGTTCCTGGTTGGCCACAATGCAAAATCTGAATGTACTCTTGTTGCAAGGACTTTGGAACAATCACTTTAGGACCTTTCATAATGATACCATTATTGGACAAAATCTCACCTCTGCATGGAAAATATGGTTGCACTTCTACTATTAAACAAGATTGCTTGGAAGACCTTCCTCAACTGATAAAGAGGTTGAACTTCTGGAGAATTGGATCTGAAGCTGTGTGAGTTCTGAGCTCATGAAGACATGTGGAAGAAAAATTTCTCACTTCCATGACCTCAAAATCAGGTTGCTCATTGCTATGCTATTCTGTGTTTTTTCTGTGCAGTCTGGATAAGGTATCAGCAAGATAAAGAAGTTTGCTTTTTGTGTAAACAAGAATGAAATTATACTTCTGCAATTTGAGCATCATACATTGCAGTCTGGCTGGAGCTGTGTGCATAGGCTTTCTCAAATTGCTAACAAGAGGTTGGTGGTCAGTTTTGATCTGGATAGGTCAACCATAAATACAATCATGAAACTTCAAACATGCAAACACAATTGCTAAATGCTCTTTCTCACTCTGGGCATATTGCATCTCAGTTTGAGTAAGAGTTCTCAATGCAGAGGCTACTGGTCTGCCTTCTTGAAGAATGACTGCATCTAGACCAAACTTAGAAGCATCATAGGAAAGAGTAACTAGTTTGTGAACATCATAGTAGCTAAGAGTTGGTGGGTTATCAATTTTCTGTTTCAGGGTATCAAATACTATTTGGTGCTGTTCTGACCATGACCAAATTACATCTTTGTGTGTCAGGTCACATAATGGTGCTGAAAGTTGGCTTAAATCTGGAATGAACTTGCCTAGATAGTTGACCATGCCAAGAAAATGTTGTAGGGCTTGAGCAGTGTCAGGAGCTGCCATCCCTAGAATTGGTGTTTGCTTGGAAGAATCTGGTCATAAGCCTGAACTGGTAAACAAATGACCAACATAAGTAACTTCTCATAGCCTGAATTTGCACTTCTGAGGATTCAGCTTAATATTCACTTCACATGCTCTTTCCAGAACTTTCCTGAGGTTTCTATCATGTTCGGCTTCACCATTGCCTCATACTAGAATATCATCTACTACAATTGCACAGGGATAGCCAGAAAAAAATTGCTCCATCGCACACTGATAGACTTCACTGGCAGAATTTATTCCAAATGCCATTCTCAGAAATCTGTATCTTCCAAATGGCATAATGAATGTGGTTAACAATGAAGATTTTCATTCAAGCAAAATATGCCAAAATGAACTCTTTGCATCTAAGACAGAAACAACAGTGGCATTTGGCATGAGGGCAGCAACTTCTTTGACTGTGCACACTGGATGATGAGGCCATTTCAATGCTTTGTTCAGATCTCTTGGATCAATACATATTTTGATATCATCTTAGCTTTTCTTATGAATTACTGGCATGGAGGATACACATTCAGTAGGTTCTTCTACTGGACAAATTACTCATACCTGCACCATTCTCATTCTGTCTAGCTCTGCTTTGACTCTGCTCTACACAACTACTGGAATTTTCTGTGCTGGTCTGACAATTGGGCTGAACTCTGAATCTAACTTCATGGAGTACACAACTGGTAGTTTGCCTAGTTTGTCTGCAAAAATATCAGCAAACTCAGAAAAAATAGTTTGGGTGAAATTTGAGCAGTTGTCATGCAGGCTTACACGGTGAACTTCTTTATTAAGCGAAAGCCGTCCCATTTTCAAACTTTCTCTGAGGCCTAATAATGACTGTATGTGTCTCGGCTATGAAAAATTGCAAGTCATAGCTCTTCCCAGCAGAGTAACAAGAATGCACTACTGAGCCTTTGGTTTGAATCTCTTTACCACCATAAGTAACATGCTTTGCATACTTTGTTAAATCAAGTTGTTCTGCAGCTTTTACTCTAGCAAATGTTTTGGCTGACATAATATTGCACTTTGAGCCAGTATCTACCTCGAACTCTGCAAGACTCCCACAATCCAAACAGTATAAAAGATTTCATTCTTTGCCTACAAATCTACTGCATTGACTGTTTCACCAAGCATAGACACACCATCAACATAAAAAGTAGGGTCGCAGCTTTCTAATTGATCAACTTCCCTCTTGCAATGCCCTCTTTTAATAAAAGAATATGCCTTATTTGATTTACAAAACCTTTTGAAATGACTCTACTTATTGCAAGAATGGCACTGCTGAACAAAAGCTAAGCACATTTCTCTTTTGGGTTGGTGATTTCCACCACAATTATGACAGCTGACTATGAAGCTAGGTGGGGGCACAAGCTTTGACTTTGATGACTCACCCTTATGCTTCACTAAGCATGCTCTGGAATTTGCTGGAAAGACTTGGGTTTCCCAGGGACTATTACAGGACATGCAGTAGCTGCCATGTGCGTGGGCATGGTTTCTTTTAACCATATGATGCATACTATCAACATGAGCTTTGTCAGTGTGCCTTCCGCAGCTATTCTCATTTGTATACATACTTGTGTGCCTTTCTGTAAGCTTGTATATCTGACAAATCTCAATGGCCTTATTCAATGTTAAATCACTGTCTCAAAGCAAAATATTTCTCACTGTGTCATTATTAACATCACACTCAAGCCTGTCCTTTATCAGCTCATCTCTCAAATCACCAAATTTGCACGTTTTAGCCTTGTTTCTCAAGGCAATTATATATGCTGCAAAAGTTTCACCAGGCTTTTGATCCCTTGTGTAAAATAAGTGCCTTTTCATTGTTAACATTTGTTTGGGGGTTACACATTTCTCTAAATATATATTTTAAGCATTCAGGGTCTTCCCTTGTTTCAGCAGGTACTACTATATGATGGTCTTCCTCCTCCCCTGCAAAACACAGCAGTTGCATACACAAATGAACACTCTCTTTCAATGGCCTCTGAACCAGCTAAATTAAGTAGAATAAATGCCTTTGCATGCGTGTCTTTGTTAGAAAAAGCAGTCTGTATGAAAATATCATGTTCCTGCTCAAGCACACTCCAATTTTCTGCAGTTCTGTTATCAGACACAAGTGGTGTGGGTCTGCAAAAGCCTTCTGCTATGCCCACAGATTATAGTAAAACACAGTGAAAAATGGCACTTGTAATTATACATGAACATTCACATACACCAGGTACTTGTAATAATATTCAAATGCACAATAAGCTCTTCGAAATACTGTACTCTGCAAAATATGCCTTAAAATAACTGTACTGTGCAAAGTATTTTTTGAAACAACTTTACTCTGTGAAATAACTGCACTGTAATACTGCACACATTTGCAAACACTTTGCACACTTTGGATATCTCGAATAGCATTAGTTAATACAAAAAAGTAGCACATAGCGAAAATATGGCTGTGTTCCTTTTTTGTACATTTTATGTGATTTGGATATTGTTTCAAACATTTTTGTAATTATTTCAGATATTTTTATCAATATGTCACAGTTTCAGACATTTTGTTTAATAAGAAATTCGTTTTGAGTGTTCTGAGAGCTTTGTTTTATATTTATAGCTAAATAAATCATTTAAGCAAGTTTTAGTACCTGGAAATTGTTTCTGACCTGTTTTGTCAGTCATTTGAGCAGTAGGGATGATCCACACCTGTATATTCCTCCAACTTTAACTGTTTGCCTCATGGCTGTAACTCTGGATCCCATTCTGACACCATGTCGCTCTTCTTATGTGCATTAAGAAGGCATTGAGGCTCGGGTGCTCGTTTTAGTAGTTTATTGTATACAAATACATCAGGATGAATGGCAAGAACATTAAACTTAAACAAGCTGTCTAACTAACTGACTGACTACATACTTGCATGCTCACACTCTGTCTGCTCACTCAAAATGTTGCTCCTGCTTGCACATGCTTGGTACTCATATGGATGTGCTGACTCACTGGAAAGTTTCTTAAAGGTAAATCACACACGCTGATCTACACATTGGCCATGAATGGAGCCCATGAGGGACTCATAGTTACATGAAGTTTGTCAAGCACTGATGAGACTGTGTGCACAGCCTGAACCTCCACAGGAGTCTCTTTAGTGGTGAATGTGTCTGACCGTTCCCCAGTTGTGTTGCAGAAAGTGCCACTGTGTCATTGGTTCATGCTTCTTGTATGTTGTCATCCTTTTATTGTCAGCCCCTGTTGCCCTGCTGACATTAGCCCTTTGATGTCCTGTTCTGCTGGACCGTCTATCAGTGGAAAGTATAAAAGCATAAAAATACATGACACCATTGTTAGGTCACACATGTATGCTGTTATAACCCCTCTTTGGCATGCATACTGATGTACATGAAGATATCATTATAGATAGAAGGGCATACATTGTTATGCAGGTTGTTGATGGAATGATACACATCTTGGTGAGCCTTGGTCCATCCTTCACTTTGAACATGCAGTGGAATGAGCTATACATTCCTGTTATGGAGACTACTAACCCAGTGCTTTGCCTCCTGACATATCAGTGATTGATGCCAGCCGATGTCCCACATTCGATCCACTCCAAAGTATGAGCAGTTGCTTCCCTGACTGCTGGGTGACAATAAAAAATCCCCAACCTTGGAAAGCTGCTTATGTTGATGGCAAACACCACAAAGTGAAAGTGACTGTGACAATGTCCCATTCTTATTTCTTTGCACAAAAAAATATTCTTTTTATAGAGAACTATTATATCTGCCCACAGCATTTGTATGAAAACATGTCAACCAGCATAGTGTGATATGGGATTTGTATGATATGCTGTGGGAAGCAGATAAATGTAGCTACAGATTTCCCCTTATAAATCTGATTATCATCTGCACTTAATGATGTGCATAGCCACCCCCCCCCACTTATTTACTGTAGCAATCTTCAACAAATGGTTCTGAATCTCTATACCCTTTGGAGCATGCCTTTACCATGGTTTCCTGTGGAGTTGGTTTAAACCCCACCAACCACAAGCAGATTGGTGCAGTACCATGCCAATGTCATGGGTTCCCTGTTTCACATATACTACAATATCTGCCTCCCTACTATTTTGAAGCAGTGCGTTTGCCGGCAGTATTGCACAAAATAGTGTCATTAGTTTACTTCATACTAGAAAGGGCTAGTTGGCATGGTGCTTATCCTAATGAATTCATTTACTACCACTGTCTGTGAAAAGCTGCTTCTGTCCAATAAACTTTCTATATGTGTCAGCACAAATCATGCATGTAAAAGTAAACAAAAACATGTGACATGTATGCTCATGCATGCAGTATGTGTATGCCCCTAGCTCAAAATTGTAGCACTATAGGCATGTTGTAGTGTGCAAAACACTGCCAGCCCTTAATACCATGTCCCTTCACTCACTACCTCCTATTTTATGCTTACTAGAGGCACCTCTACTGATTTTTAGGATTAAATCCCAAACCTGATTTCCTCAGAAATTCTTCAGTTATAATCTCTATGGTAGGTAGCTGTCTCATATTAGTTAGAAGCAACATGTAGTCATTTGAAAACAGATGAATTCTTCTGACATCTTCACAAGATTCTAATGCCTCTTTCACCATACTTTTTACCATTTTATATTTGTTATTAAAATGACAATCCAAAAAAGGCCGTAAACACAGAAGGGCAAATCTCAAAAATTGCTCTTCTCCTTTAAGCTTTTTTTTTTCGGGGGGGGGGGCAAACCTCCTACACCCCCCCCCCCCTGTGTGAGGTCAATTCCCTCCAAAGTTACATATACCAACTCCAAGATTACCATATCTCAGAGAAAAGGGAATATTCCCAGAAATGACATATCAGACTTGGTATATACAACACATCTTTCAGCTATTCAGTCTCCATGTTTCAGTATCCACTTTAGCGGGTCCCAAAATTTTAAATGGTTACTACCATTTCATACAGTAAATAAAATGATATTGACAAGTGTAAGCAGCCTTTTTTGGGCTGCTTTGAGGGCTCATTCTTTCCTACACTTTCCCATTAACCTCCAGTGCTGTATTCATCTACCTTAACTCTACTCCTTCATGCATTGCCGTTACCCCCTTAGAGTGTCTTTAAACCTAATTGTTTTCCCACCCCAAAACCAGTGAATTACACATTTTTAATACCAGAAAATATCCACAGGGAGTAAATGTTCCACTCAATAGATTTTAATAGTCCAACGAAAACACAATTAGATGTGTAGAAGCAATGGAACAAACCAAGGCACAGCTGGACCATAAATGAAGATTCAAACAAGTTGTTAAATGCAAGGCAGATTTAATGTAGCAGCAACAATATAAACACTTGACACAAGTAAGCACTTTCAACATAGGGCTTCTTCAGACCATGTAAATCATTCCACACTCTGCTGCATATATATGCATACTCCAAACCAATCAGATTGTGGAACTAATTAACAAGATATCCATTAAAAGCAATGATCCCTACCAGCATAAAAAAGACAGAAACATAAAACATATAGGAGATACATTTAAAATAATACACTTTATCAAAATCATATAAAAGCATATTGCTGTGCCTTGGTTTGTTCCACTGCTTCTACACATCTTATTATGTTTTTGTTGGACTATTATACACATTTTTAATGTTTGATTGTACCACTACCCATTATTTATATATATATATATATATATATATATATATATATATATATATATATATATATATATATACACACACATACACACGCACACACACACACACACACATATATATATATATATATATATATATATATATATATATATACTCATTTTTTGCCCAATCCATTAATAACCTATACATTTTTATGATGCACAGAAGATTGTACCTTGATAAAAACTATCTAGTCTCTTTCTATCAGTAGCTGTATTATGCTCTCCAACCCTGCTGTCAGTACCTTATCTAAAATGTTTGTATCACAATTAATTATCAAAAATATGCCTATATTCATTAGGGGCATATGAGATCATTTTCATCATGAGCTCCAGTCACCCTCAGCCCTCCACATTCATTAGGAAAACCCTAACATCTGTTTAATCACATACCCCTGCCAGTTTATAAAAAAACAACTCAGAACTCATCTATTTTTGAAGCCTTTCCTCTCTGAGGGTACCTGATTATATTTATGATCTTCTATGACTCATTTCCCAATTAACCTAGTCCTTATACCACAATACGCCTTGACCTTACCTATGCACTGCATCCTGCATCCCCCATTCCTTCCCTATCCTGTCTTCTTCAACTCATCATGTACAGATTGAATTTCCTACAGATATAATTTCCTAAACACCTTCCCTGTACAATCCACCTTCCGAACTCTTAAATTGTCATCCTGGCTCATCTCTTTCTGTACAACACTTTTCTGTCCTTCATTTTCTAAGCATTTAGCTTTCCATTCCTCTTAACTGTAGCTTGCTAGACAATGTTGCTTCATACCTCTGCATTCACATTCCTATACAACATTTTATTAATTCTAAATTTTAGCCCAATAGACCACTCCCCCTCACTCCTGCCAAGTGGTATTAATTCTAAACTTTAGTCATTTAACTCACCTTTCATTTTCCTCTTCTTCACTTATACTTTTGCAATGTACATCTTTAGTATCCTAAGCACTTCTTTCATCTTCATCACCCATAAACTTTTTAATTCTCTCCCCTTTTCTTCCCTTTTAAATACCTTTCAGATTATTCTGCCTTACTGTAGTCCAGTCCCCTTTTCATACGTATTCTCCATACTACTTCCTCAGCCATACATATTATTCAGTTATTGCACGTATGTTACTTCACTGCATTTCCACAGATTTCTGTGCTATTTTCCTCTCTATCTCTCTCTGTCCACCATACTAAAGTAGCATAGATATTGTTTGAGATGAGTCTCTCCCCTTTGTGCACAGAAACCACTTTCCTAGCTGTCCCCAGTCCTCCCAGTTAGTTACTTCTCCTGTCCTTATAAAAGATAAAAAAAACTCTTCAGTTCAACAGTTCATTTCTGCACATGATTCAGACTTTCAACCTTTATGCCATTCTTCAGCATTCATTGTGCAGCGTGTCTTTTCATTCAAATAACCTACCTTTTTCTGCAGCTAAAACCATGGTTGGGATTAGTATTTAATGCAGAATAAAGTGGTAAAAAGCGCAGAACAAAAGAAGCAGAGAAGATGGAATTAAAATTATTGAATTACATCATAACAAATAAAAACATTTTCTGTACAGAGCAAAAAGAACAGAAAGATTCAAGGGCAATAGTGCATCTAATCCAGGAAATTAAAAATAATAAATACTAGACCAATTATATTTCTTTTCACTGGCTCAAAACATTATAGAACAAAGATGCTGAAGACAAAAAAGTGATATAAATAGACATATAATACAATGAAATGTAACCAAAACAAAATACTTAAAGACAAATGTAAATAAAGTAAATAAGAAAACTTTCCCAGGTTGGTTAATATGCATAGTAAATTCAGTGAATGTACAGCAGGCAGCTCCCTTCATGCATCGCACACACTGCATCTTTAACGCATTATTGTAACAAAGATATGTTCCTGGACACATGCACTCTGTACACTGCATCTTTAAAGCATTATTGTAACAAAGATATGTTCCTGGACACATGCACTCTGTACACTGCATCTTTAAAGCATTATTGTAACAAAGATATGTTCCTGGACACATGCACTCTGTACACTGCATCTTTAATGCATTATTGTAACAAAGATATGTTCCTGGACACATGCACTCTGTACACTGCATCTTTAAAGCATTATTGTAACAAAGATATGTTCCTGGACACATGCATTCCATACACTGCATCTTTAAAGCATTATTGTAACAAAGATATGTTCCTGGACACATGCACTCTGTACACTGCATCTTTAAAGCATTATTGTAACAAAGATATGTTGCTGGCCACATGCACTCTGTACACTGCATCTTTAAAGCATTATTATAAGAAAGATATGTTCCTGGACACATGCACTCTGTACACTGCATCTTTAATGCATTATTGTAACAAAGATATGTTCCTGGACACATGCACTCTGTACACTGCATCTTTAAAGCATTATTGTAACAAAGATATGTTCCTGGACACATGCATTCCATGCACTGCATCTTTAAAACATTATTGTAACAAAGATATGTTCCTGGACACATGCATTCCATACACTGCATCTTTAAAACATTATTGTAACAAAGATATGTTCCTGGCCACATGCACTCGGTACACTGCATCTTTAACGCATTATTGTAACAAAGATATGTTCCTGGGCACATGCATTCAATGCACTGCATCTTTAAAGCATTATTGTAACAAAGATATGTTCCTGGACACATGCACTCTGTACACTGCATCTTTAAAGCATTATTGTAACAAAGATATGTTCCTGGACACATGCATTCCATGCACTGCATCTTTAAAGCATTGTTGTAACAAAGATATGTTCCTGGACACATGCACTCTGTACATTGCATCTTTAAAGCATTATTGTAACAAAGATATGTTCCTGGACACATGCACTCTGTACACTGCATCTTTAAAGCATTATTGTAACAAAGATATGTTCCTGGACACATGCACTCTGTACACTGCATCTTTAAAGCATTATTGTAACAAAGATATGTTCCTGGACACATGCACTCTGTACACTGCATCTTTAATGCATTATTGTAACAAAGATATGTTCCTGGACACATGCACTCTGTACACTGCATCTTTAAAGCGTTGGTGTAACAAAGATATGTTCCTGGACACATGCACTCTGTACACTGCATCTTTAAAGCATTGTTGTAACAAAGATATGTTCCTGGACACATGCACTCTGTACACTGTTTCTTTAATGCATTATTGTAACAAAGATATGTTCCTGGACACATGCACTCTGTACACTGCTTCTTTAAAGCATTATTGTAACAAAGATATGTTCCTGGACACATGCACTCTGTACACTGCATCTTTAACGCATTATTGTAACAAAGATATGTTCCTGGACACATGCACTCTGTACACTGCATCTTTAATGCATTATTGTAACAGAGATATGTTCCTGGACACATGCACTCTGTACACTGCATCTTTAAAGCATTATTGTAACAGAGATATGTTCCTGGCCACATGCACTCTGTACACTGCATCTTTAAAGCATTATTGTAACAAAGATATGTTCCTGGCCACATGCACTCTGTACACTGCATCTTTAAAGCATTATTGTAACAGAGATATGTTCCTAGACACATGCACTCTGTACACTGCATCTTTAAAGCATTATTGTAACAAAGATATGTTCCTGGACACATGCATTCCATACACTGCATCTTTAAAGCATTATTGTAACAAAGATATGTTCCTGGACACATGCATTCCATGCACTGCATCTTTAAAGCATTATTGTAACAAAGATATGTTCCTGGACACATGCATTCCATACACTGCATCTTTAAAACATTATTGTAACAAAGATATGTTCCTGGACACATGCATTCCATGCACTGCATCTTTAAAGCATTATTGTAACAAAGATATGTTCCTGGACACATGCATTCCATGCACTGCATCTTTAAAGCATTATTGTAACAAAGATATGTTCCTGGACACATGCATTCCATGCACTGCATCTTTAAAGCATTGTTCTAACAAAGATATGTTCCTGGCCATATGCACTCTGTACACTGCATCTTTAACGCATTATTGTAACAAAGATATGTTCCTGGACACATGCATTCCATGCACTGCATCTTTAAAGCATTGTTGTAACAAAGATATGTTCCTGGCCACATGCATTCCATGCACTGCATCTTTAAAGCATTATTGTAACAAAGATATGTTCCTGGCCACATGCACTCTGTACACTGCATCTTTAAAGCATTATTGTAACAAATATATGTTCCTGGACACATGCATTCCATGCACTGCATCTTTAAAGCATTATTGTAACAAATATATGTTCCTGGCCACATGCACTCTGTACACTGCATCTTTAACGCATTATTGTAACAAAGATATGTTCCTGGCCACATGCACTCTGTACACTTCTTCCTTAAAGCATTATTGTAACAAATATATGTTCCTGGACACATGCATTCCATGCACTGCATCTTTAAAGCATTATTGTAACAAAGATATGTTCCTGGCCACATGCACTCTGTACACTGCATCTTTAAAGCATTAGTGTAACAAAGATATGTTCCTGGCCACATGCACACTGCATCTTTAAAGCATTAGTGTAACAAAGATATGTTCCTGGCCACATGCACTCTGTACACTGCATCTTTAAAGCATTGTTGTAACAAAGATATGTTCCTGGACACATGCACTCTGTACACTGTTTCTTTAATGCATTATTGTAACAAAGATATGTTCCTGGACACATGCACTCTGTACACTGCTTCTTTAAAGCATTATTGTAACAAAGATATGTTCCTGGACACATGCACTCTGTACACTGCATCTTTAATGCATTATTGTAACAAAGATATGTTCCTGGACACATGCACTCTGTACACTGCATCTTTAATGCATTATTGTAACAGAGATATGTTCCTGGACACATGCACTCTGTACACTGCATCTTTAAAGCATTATTGTAACAGAGATATGTTCCTGGCCACATGCACTCTGTACACTGCATCTTTAAAGCATTATTGTAACAAAGATATGTTCCTGGCCACATGCACTCTGTACACTGCATCTTTAAAGCATTATTGTAACAGAGATATGTTCCTAGACACATGCACTCTGTACACTGCATCTTTAAAGCATTATTGTAACAAAGATATGTTCCTGGACACATGCATTCCATACACTGCATCTTTAAAGCATTATTGTAACAAATATATGTTCCTGGACACATGCATTCCATGCACTGCATCTTTAAAGCATTATTGTAACAAAGATATGTTCCTGGACACATGCATTCCATACACTGCATCTTTAAAACATTATTGTAACAAAGATATGTTCCTGGACACATGCATTCCATGCACTGCATCTTTAAAGCATTATTGTAACAAAGATATGTTCCTGGACACATGCATTCCATGCACTGCATCTTTAAAGCATTATTGTAACAAAGATATGTTCCTGGACACATGCATTCCATGCACTGCATCTTTAAAGCATTGTTCTAACAAAGATATGTTCCTGGCCATATGCACTCTGTACACTGCATCTTTAACGCATTATTGTAACAAAGATATGTTCCTGGACACATGCATTCCATGCACTGCATCTTTAAAGCATTGTTGTAACAAAGATATGTTCCTGGCCACATGCACTCTGTACACTGCATCTTTAACGCATTATTGTAACTAATATATGTTTCTGGACACATGCATTCCATGCACTGCATCTTTAAAGCATTATTGTAACAAAGATATGTTCCTGGCCACATGCACTCTGTACACTTCTTCCTTAAAGCATTATTGTAACAAATATATTTTCCTGGACACATGCATTCCATGCACTGCATCTTTAAAGCATTATTGTAACAAATATATGTTCCTGGCCACATGCACTCTGTACACTGCATCTTTAACGCATTATTGTAACAAAGATATGTTCCTGGCCACATGCACTCTGTACACTTCTTCCTTAAAGCATTATTGTAACAAATATATGTTCCTGGACACATGCATTCCATGCACTGCATCTTTAAAGCATTATTGTAACAAAGATATGTTCCTGGCCACATGCACTCTGTACACTGCATCTTTAAAGCATTAGTGTAACAAAGATATGTTCCTGGCCACATGCACTCTGTACACTGCTTCCTTAAAGTATTATTGTAATAAAGATATGTTCCTTGACACTGCAGGAATGCAGAGACAGTACACTGTGCAAATGGAAAGATAATAATGCAAAAGTATTTAAGCACTATCTGATGAGTTTGGCATGCTTTCTGTGGAAAATTATTAAAGCATTACCTAGTTGGTATAATTTAGGATGGACAAACAGTAAAAAATGCCAACAATACACATTTTGTATAAAAGCAAAATCATTTATCTACAGCAGCCATTCATAGCTTCACCATAAAAGTGATAACAATAATGGAAAAAACAGATGCCACTTATTTAGATTACAGCAGAAAAATTCTGTAAAGCACAGCATAATGTGCAGGATGTTGGCTGAGTTTCTGGTCATAACCAATGTATAGTGCATGGAGTGCTATGATTACAATCCAAAATCAGGTAAACGTGTTAAGCAGATCCCTAGCATGGTATCGATCTTAACAGATTTAGAGGTACTCAGAGAAAGCTTGTTAAGCACACCTAAGCAAAATTAAGATTGGATCTCACCCTAGTTACTAATAGCAGACAGTGATGACAGGTAAAGAACAGCAGCAGAAGGTAAACAGCTTTAAAAGCTGTTAAAACTTTACTTTGCCACACATACAAACAGAAACTATGAGAAGACAAAGTGTCTAACAGTTTTTAAAGCTGTTAGTTCTACAGAGGTATCCTTCATTTCTGCCTGTTGTCTGCTTGACAGCACTAAGTGCTTTACCAGCTTTCAAAGCTCTTACACTTTTTTCTGTAATTGGTAGTACATGGAGTAGATGAAGCTCCTTGTCCTACAAAGAGTTATGGTCATGTTACCGATCACAACCCTTTATTATGTGTTGTCAGCATGGATGCCAATGTTTAACTCTCAAAATGCACTCTTAAGGTGAATTTGTTGGCATCCATGCTTCAGGCACATAATATAGTGGATTATGATCTGGTATCTGATGTTTACCATTATATAATGTGTTCAAGCCAGGGATGCCAAGAAATTCATGTTAAGAGTGAAGCTCAAGAGATGAAGCTTGGAATTCTTGTCAGGAACACATAATAAAAGGTTATGATCTGTGATCAAATCATAATTCTTTGTAATGCATGGCGATTTATCTACTCCATGTACTACCATTTGCAGGAAAGAAAAGAAAAGAAAGAAAGAAAGAAAGAAAGAAAGAGAAAGAAAGAAAGAAAGAAAGAAAGAAAGAAAGAAAGAAAGAAAGAAAGAAAAAGTGCAGTCACACAAAGTGTTTTACTAGATTTGAAAACATGTAAAAGTGCAGAGTAATATACCTCTCAACCTCTTTAATTAAGAATTTTGGACAAATCCAAAAATAATAAGAGTATAGGTGGGGCAAAGTATCAACATTTGGGACAGTTTTTAAGTATTGGTCTAATTCTCTTAAAAAATGATAGCAAAATAATTTTTGCATCAACGAGCTTTTTCTAAACCATAAGAAGTATGACACTTTAATGTCTGGCATTATTGACTGACCGTAATTCCAAGTGTTTTTCCAGAAAATTAAAAATCTTATGAGAAGCAGGTAGAAATATAAGGCAAAATCAGGGACAGCAGAGAGGTATAGACAGCAGGCAGACATGAAGTGCTCCTTTGTAGACCTCTCTCTCTCTCTTTTGGCTTTTCCCGGTTAGGGGTCACCACAGCGGATCACCTTGTCCTCCCATAAATGCTGTTAGAAGCTTTATTCTTCCATGCTTTCTAATTGAAAGTGTAGCAGAGGGAAGCTCTAACAGCTTTCAAAAGCTGTTTTACTTTTGGGACTGTACTTTGCTGGCTGGTAATATCAGCTGTTAATCTCTAGTGCATGATCCGATCTGAAAAGCAATTAAGGGTGCTTAACAGGTTTTTAGTAAGCACCCCTAATTGCTGTTAAAATTTGGTCTTGCATTAAAGAATTGCTTAATGAGTTTATCTTTTTCCCAGCTCCAGAGCATAATTGCAGCACTCTATGTACTAAAAGTTGCTTTTGACTGAAGACCTCATCATAATCATGTGTGTTATGTGTTCAAGACATGGACATCAAGAGATTCATCTCAAGAGTGCAGACTACCTCCTTGCACAGTGACCTTCTGTTCCACAAAATAATGATTCATTTTTTTTCTTTTTTCTTTTTCACAATCTTCCTACAAAAGACTCTTCCCTTTCTGTGATAGTTCCACACTTCTTGCTTACTTCTTGCCTTTTGGGGATTCATTTTCTGAAATGTTACTATGTCAGTTCCCTACTACCTTCATCCTTTAAATCATATTTGCCCTTTTATTTGAGTTGTTCAGCTCTCCTGCATTTCTTGTCAAAAATCTCACTATTATATGCCTACTTCTCTGCTCCCTTTTGTCACTCCCCTTTTCTCTTCTCCTTCTAACATATAGATTTGCCTGCTGACCTATGCCACCTGGTCCCTTGGAGCACTGGCTTGAGTACCTTTGTGCCGTAGCCTGCAGACTACTCTTGATGCCACCAGCTCATTGTCCAAAAAAGGTGCACCAGTTCCCCTGGACCTATACTTAACATCCCTTGCAGATTATCATAAATACCCCCTTGTCAAATATATTGCTACCACTCCCCTTCCATTCACCTATCCTTTGCTAAGGCTCACATCCTTCTTTGTGTAACTTGCCACACCAAAAGGCTACATTTCCTTCATCCCTTTACAGACAAAAATGAATGTAGCCCATGCTTTACCTGTCCTCACATCTTCATGAGATTATCCATCAATGCCAACATTACCTCACCTCCCCCACAGATCTTTATCAACATTTCTTAAGACCCTACAAAAGAGAAAAAAAGTCTGTAATTACATATCAGCATACAGATTCTGATCCATGTAAATTATATTCATGTCTGAGAGTAATTTCTATAACAGTGACCTAACAGCTTCTACAAGATATGCCTGTACTTTTACTATTCACTACATTGTCCTACCACCAGCTTCACTCTTATTTTATATGTATGCAGTGCATGGAAAAAGACAAATCTCTCAAGTGCTATAGTGGCATGTGACCCAACCTTAACAAATGTTAAGTACCCCTTGCTAAGTTGTTAAGGTCGGGTCCCATGCAAGGCCAGTACTGGTCAGTGAATCACAGTGGCAGAATAAAGGATTTTGTTTTGTCAGCTGTCCATGCTGATAAGGTGTCCCTATAAACTTAGAAAGTAGCTAGAATAACAGGGTGTGTGCTCACCTTCAGTTTCTCTGGAGGATACAAGCTCTGAAACTCAAATGTATCTCATTATTCAGTAAGTTCAAATCTCCGTGAATTGTCAGAAAACCATGGACTTTATGATGAACAGACCAAACAAATGAGGCAAAAGTCTGCACATTCTGCAAAAATATGGACAGTTAGGCTGTAGGGAAGGTGAGTTTAAACATAAGGGGACTGTGTGTTATATGCCCTTCTGGCGGAGATTGCTAAGTGACTAAGTGCTTTACAGCTTTGAAAGCCAGCAAAACACTAAGCATTTGCTTTCCCATTTTTATTGTTATAAGTAGTACATGGAGCATAAAAAAGCTATAAAAATGAATCTCCAATCATAACCCTAAATTATGTGTCCTTACCATGGATGCCAATATTCACCTCTCGAGCCTTGATCTTGAGGTGAATTTCATGGCATCCATGTCTTAACACATAATAAATGGGTTACGATCAGTGAACCGATCATACTCATCTATGTCTGTTTCACACCCTTCTTACTCTACTAGCCATCTTTCTAAGGAATCATAAATGTCTTCCTTACAAAGTGGTAATTTAAGTAGATATATCTGTTATATCACCAGCAATCACCACATTTGAGAATCTGTCTCCCCATACCATTTTGATCTACAGCATTCAGCTTTGTCTGGCTCATTGTATGCACATACCTTCTCTCACTGGTATTTTACCACACTCAAATAAAGGATAAAATGCAATAGCATTTAGTAGCAATTATTCTGATTTCTAGCACAATGTGCACCTGCATCCCATTCACTCTTAGATTAATCAAGCAGTAATCTGCTTTGCTTACTTCATTTTTGCAGTCATCTCCATCCACACACACCCCTCAGACTGTCTTCTTCCATCACATTCCCTTCACCTCTCCTCATGTTGTCTACTCCTCTGTTTTATATATATATATATATATATATCCACACGTGCTTTTGTGTGTGTGTGTGTGTGTGTGTGTGTGTGTGTGTGTGTGTGTGTGTGTGTGTGTGTGTGTATGTGTGTGTCTGTACCAAAATATTGTCTTTTAACAAATAAAACGTGTAAGATTCAGACAGTATAAGAACACACAGCATCAGTTTCTTTAAGGAACCCTAAGCTGAGATAAAATATGCAAAAACTGAGTCAATTGTTAGATTCCGGTTATCACTTCATAGTTTAGTCTGCTGCAAATCCTCCTTCTTCCTACATATCTTCTACTCTCCCTGCAGATTGTTTCACTTACATTTTACTTCAGCTCTCTAACAGGTCCAACAACTTTTCCTAGTCCGTTATCCACTCCTTGCTCCATTCCAGTCCTACTTCCCCACCTTAGGCCATGGCTATTGCAACCCTCTCTATTTTCCTTTTGCCTCCATTACTTCCTTCTCATTCTTACATCTTGTACTACTCCATTACCACCTGTCCATAGAGATCCCACTAATCCCCAAACTAACTGATTCTCATCTCTGCAGTACTCTATTACAATCTCCTCTATCTTTTCCATGAACATCCCTCTGCCTAAAATCAAACTTCCTCCCCCTCATTCTCTAGCATCTAAAACCAAGACTAAGTATTTGACTTATAACCCATTTAATTTCAAACTTTACCAACTTCATGTAGCCCTGCTTCTATCAGGAGGCATACATCGAAATCCTGGGCCCATCCATCACCCCACCATATATAATTCTACCTCTCCCTACTTAATAAACTCATCCTCTTCAAACAAACATATTTCCTTTTACTCTATGAATGCCCGTAGTATTCTAAACAAAGTTAGTGAAATCCATGCCTGGATAGCCTTCCACACCCCTGATGTCATCACCCCAACAGAGATTTGGTTAAAACCCCAAACCTCTGAGAAAGACATTTTCCCTCCTGGCTATAATATACTCTGCATAGATTGCCTAAACAAAAAAGGGGGGTGGTGATACATCCTCTACTCCAACCACCTCACCATTATAAGTATTATGAAACCTATCCCATCCTTTTCTCCTTCTGATCTACTTACAGCTAACCTTAAAAATCAATGACCACACCACTATCACATTAGCAGCCATCTATATTCCTCCACGAGACAACATTCATCTGCTTGAAAATATTCTTTCATACTTTTCTCAACACATCCCCAATGGAACTATCCTCCTTGGGGATGTCAACATTAACTGGTTAACTCTCAGTAATCCAGACTCTAATACTCATATTAATTTATATGGCTTTATACAGCTAATACCCAAACCTACTCATACAAACAACTCTCACACATCTAGTACTTTTATTGACTGGGTATTTGTAACTAAGCCTTCCAAATATCATAACCCTGAAACCCTATCAAACACCCTGAGCGATCACTCCCCTATAAAAGTGCTTAGGTTCACTCCCCACTTCTCAAAACCTCCTAGATTTATCACTTGTTGCAAACTCTCTAACTTCCATTCAGAAACCTTTAATGCCTTCCTCTCTAAAGTAAACTGGAAATTCCTTACCCAACTCCCACTAGAAGGAGCAGTCCTAGCTTTCAACTCCACCTTCCTTAGCATCTTAGACTCACTTACTCCCCCTCACAAAGTCCGAATTAAGTCCACCATACCTCTGTGGCTTTCAAAAGCCACTCGTACCCTTATGATAACTAGAGACAAATTATGGAAAAAAATGGTCACAAACTAAGCTCCCTGCAGACTTACAAAAAATATAAAGAACTCAGAAATCTGACAAAAAAAAAAACACATAAACAAAGATAAAATGGACATCTATAACAGACCTCCCACAATCCTAAAATCTAATCCTAAAAAATTCTGGAGCTCTATTAACCAAATATTACATCTTGGTAACCTTAGCTCCTCCAGTCCATGCCCAGACAAGACATCTGAAGAAACCATCACTTTCTTCAATATCTGTTTTATCGATTCAATATCTAAGCTACAGAACCCTGACCCAAACTCCTCTACTACTAACATCTCCAACTTTTCTGAACCTAATCCGAATACTATCTCCTCAAATACCTTCTCCCATAAACCTGTACCTACTAGCTGCATCAAAGCTCTACTCTCTAAATTAAATCCATGCTCAGCATCAGCTGACAATATTTCTTACACTTTTCTTCCACTAGCAGCTGACTCTCTTGCTCTCCCTGTATCTATCTTAATTAATCACTCTACCTCTGAATCTAAAGTCCCTTCCATCTGGAAACAATGCTACACTCTACCTGTACACAAAGGAGGTAACTCTTCTGATAACTCCAACTTTAGAACTATCACTATCTTCTCACCTCTCTCTAAAGTACTAGAAAAATGTATTCATTAACAAGTCATACAGTATGTAATACAGAAAAGTCTGCTTACACCCACTCAACACGTCTTCAGACCCAAACATAACACCACTACAGCTCTATTATCCTTCATCAACACTGTCTCTATAGCCATGGATGACCATAAACTTATTTCTTGCCTATTCCTGGACCTCTCAAAAGCTTTTGACACTGTCTCACACTCTCTTCTGCTGCACAAACAACATAACCTCAACTTCTCCTCTGATACTGTTGCATGGTTCTCCAGCTACCTCACTGATAGATCTCAATCAGTGAGATGGCACTCTGCACTCTCCCCTCCTCTCCCTGTAAAAAATGGGTGTGCCTCAAGGGTCTATTCTAGCGCCTTTACTTTTTTAATATCTTTACTAATCAGCTCTATACCTCCTGTCCTTAGTCATATTTAGTGCAATACACAGATGATTCTACAGTCATCACCACAGCTCTTCTCAGCTACTCAGGCATCTTTTAACTTAGTTGAAACATGGTTCTCCAACAACCAGCTCATCCTTAACCCTAAAAAAAACAAAGCTGTTACTCTTCCTACCTAAAAAGTTCAACAATATTAAACCCTCCTACTCCATACAGTCCCTTAATAACACTCCCATTCAGGTAGAATCCAGCACTAAGCTTTTAGGCATAACCATCGATGATCAGCTTAAATTTGACTTGCATGTTAATAACTGTATAAAAAAGACTCATTCAAAATTAGGGCTCCTTTACCGTAACAAGAATTTCCTTACTTCTGAAACCAAGATTACTCTCTCTCACCTGCCTTCTACCCAGCCTAATATACAATTCTCAAATTCTCACAAATCTTAACTCAGCACTCCCGACCAAACTCAAATCTACCTACAACAAGGTTGCTAGATTTGATGACCAACAAACCTACAAATCCCATCATGTCTCTCTCTAAAACACCTAAACTGGCTTGAATTACCCCACCAGCTTCTTCTCTCTCAGCCCCAGATCATCCATGCTATCATATACCAGCCCTCCTACTGCCCAGCACTATCCCCTATCATCTCCCATTATTGTCCCTCCAGACTTCTCTGACGCTCTAACCAAGACCTACTACAAATCTACAAACCCAAGTCTAAATTTGGACACAACATGTACAGCTATCACCCTATTATTGCTTGGAATAGGCTCCCACTAGAAATCAGAACCTGTACACATCCTAAACAATTTAAGACAGCCAGCAAAGAACACTTTAAAAGTCACTGGTTCTGCCATTGCACTCTCCCACCTTAAACATCCCCTACTTCTCATACTTTAATCTACTTTCTACCCTTAACTCACTCTTCTCACTAGCTCTCTCTAATCTTCCTTGACTACTCTTTCTACTGTCTTCTAAAAATCTATTAAGCAAATCACCCCAGAGAAACATCCTATTGTAATTGTCTTCATTTGGACTACATTATGACAAAACAGGGTTTTTGTAACCACTTACCCCAAAAATTATATTCATCTTAATGACATATTTCTTTGTATACATCTTGAAATAGTTTTGCTATACTCCTGATTACTGACACTGTATAACATTGTATTCCTATGTAATGTCTTGTAATAGTCTTGTAACATTGCTGTTTAATGCTAATTTATAATGAAAATTGTTTAAAATGTTGGAGCTTTTCTCCCTGGGCCTCCACTGAAAAAGGGCTCTTAAGCTCAGTCGGACAATCCTGGTCAACAAATTTAAAATAAATAAATAAATAAAAAAAATATTATGGCAAATTTCAGCTGGGCAATCAAACAAACTTCCCTTCTGGCAGATGAAAAGCAGGAACAGCACAAAATTGTTCCTTCATGTGCTCTTACTTCTGATTTGTATCTGAAAGGGTATAAAAGTAATTGTGGACTAAGTCTTAAATGAATAGGAATCTTAAAGTTACGATGCACTTTGGTTTATCTGAATGCTATGGTAGTTTTTTTTAATCAAGCAATCTCTATACTATGATTTTCAGACACAACTGTATTGACATAAAGTCCATAGTTTGAATTTTTAAAGCTAACTAAACCTCTAGTTTCATCTATTTTTGGCATACCCAAGTCCACATAAATATCACAGATGCCCCCTCAGACCTATAGTAGCAGCTACAGGTTCAAAAACTTACCCGCTGGCGGTATATACAGATAGGAAACTAAAATGGTTCCTTAAGTTACATCACCATATCCTGGTTGATTTTTGGAACTTTTTGACAAAAATCACTAATGAATTATATTCTGAAATGGATCTATTAGTTACCATAGATATTATGGATTTATTTTCAGTTATCCCTCATGATTTAGGGGTTCAGTGGTTTGAAGATGTGGTTATGGAATGTGATTTTTCTGAACACAACTGATTTGAGACTTATACTGGAATTTATGGAAATGGTTCTTGCAAACAATTTTGTGTATTTTGATGGGAAATGTTGCAATCAAATAAATGGGGCAGTAATAATGGGTGCTGCCTGTGCTCCCTTGTTTGCTAATATGGTGCTCTACCACTGGGAAAAATATGTTCTCAAATCTAATTTTTCACAACATATAACCCTCTATTTGAGGGTTTTGGGTATATTGTTTTAATACAGGATGCCTCAAAAGGAGGACTGGACAAATTTTTGGATTATATTAATGGGACTACAGAGTTTTTGAAATTTCCCTATAACTGCGATCTTGGAAAAATTAGTTTTTTAGATGTGACTATTACTAAAGGTAAGTCAAATTGTAGGCTTGCTTCTAGGATTTATATAAAAGATACATTCTCTAACTCATATCTTCATTACAGCAATGAACACCATACTCACCAAAAAAAAAAAAATACTCAGAAGGCAAATGATAAGAGCAGGATGGATCACTTCTTGCTATGATTAATTTTTTGAAGAAAATAAATTTGATAAAAACTTTTTTTAAGGAAAGGGATTACCCTCCAACCATTATTAAGTGTGTGGCAAGTGAAGTCTTACAAGGATGGGGTAAAAAAATATAGACCCTTATTAGACGTTAAGCAGTTTGATTTTACTACTTCTAAGATTAGCAGACCATGTAAAATTAATTACAATAGGGTGTTTAGTTTTAAATTCAAACAGGATTCAAAGGGATCTCAAAAAATCATTAGGAAATATTAGAATTTTTTTTCAAAAATGACCAATACCCTAGGATTTTTTTTGTTACAACTCACTTTTACATTTAGGAGAGGATCTAACTTGAAAGACATTCCTGAAAAAGGGAGTAAGGAAAGCACGTTAAACAGCAACAAGACCACGAAAGGAACATACAGGTGTGGAACTTGTAAACAATGTGCATATATTACACACCTCAAACTTTTACATGTCCCAGGAATAGAGATGACTTTCAAGACTAGAAAACATTTTAACTGCTTTGCTAAAGGAGTGGTGTATTTAGCATACTGCAAAATTTGTTTTGTCTATTATGTAGGAAAGACAGAGAGGTCTTTGAGGACAGAATTTATGAACTTAACAATGACATCAAAAAAGGAACACATACTAATTCTCTAGCAAGACACTCTAAAGAATGTAGGTGGAGTATTTTTCTTTTCTGAGTGACTGAGCAAGTTGATCATAGTCCTGGGGGGGGTAGTGGGAAACTTTTTTGGAGCACTGTGAGCTATGGTGGGAGATGAAATTGAATGCCAGTGTCCACCCTGGATTAAATGATGAAATGTCACTGCTCCTAGTCTTGAAATTAAGACCGGCAAAACTGTAATGTTCCTGTTTTCCTGTTTCCTTTTTAATGTGTATTATTATCAAATGTGTCTTTTTTTTTTCTAACGGTCTGTCAACTTCCATTTGTTTTCACACACACACACACACACACACACACACACACACACACACACACACACACACACACACACACACATATATATATATTACTTTTTAAACAATATTATAATGAAGCATTTATAAAGTTTAAATGTTAGCATTTTTATACAATATTATTCAATATCTTAATGAGAATTTAAAATGTGTTTATAGAATGAGCAACTTTTTAAAACATTTTTATATTTTTAATTTGTATTTGATGTTGGCAATTTTTAAACACATTTGTTTAACTTCCTTAGGTTGCTATAAAATATTTGACTAACAGGGAGTTATGAATTTTTATCTGACGTTTTAACTAATTGGTTAATTGTTTAAATCAATATTATATAATTAATTAAAAAGAGGTTTACTGGAGAATTAGAAGAGTTCTGATGAAGTTTCATAGTCAGAGATGAAATCTCTTTACTGAACTGGTTGCTTGATTGTAAATAAACATTTTTGTTATATTTTACAGCATGAGCTTCGCAGTCTACAGTTTCTTTGGTTGACTAAGATGCTTTTTGGATGAAGTCCAAAATTACCTTTTGGGACATGGAATACCAGGTACTCAAAACTCACTGTCTATGTTGATAAAAATAAAGCTGATGGGTCAAAAATAGCCCTTCAGTATTACAGAAATCCCTTTTGTCTAAAAATGGGGGCATACTCTTAGAAGAGCATGTAAGATCTTTCCTGTCTGAAAAGATGAACATGGTTCGCTACAGAAAAACTCCAAGTCATGAATAGATAGATCAGAAAAGAAAAAAACAAACATATGGATTTCAGTGATGGCACAATAAGGTGCAAAACTGTTAAAGCTGACTGAACACCTCTTTGGCTACTGAAGTATGCTATTCCGACTAGCATATATCTGAGACCATGTTCTGAGTGGCATACTTCTGAGGTCATGTTCTGACTAAGAAACATTTATCTGGGTCCTGCTACATAAAGGCATGTTTAGTCAGTCATGTGACTGCACTCAATGAAAAAATGCCTCTTTGGGAAACAGCCTTACAAGAGCAATTGCTATAGGCTGGAAATGTGTCAAATATGTGAGTCATGATGTGAACTGTCAGGGAAGCACATGATCTCATTATTTGTAATGCCTTTTGTGTCATATAATACTTGGTAGTTCAAGGAGTGGTATCTCTTCTTATTGAAGTATCTTTGTGAGTCAAGCCCATGTGGAGCCTTTATTGTGGCATAGGTGCAACTGATAACACCCAGACATACCTCTCAACTTCTTAACCAAGGAATTTGGACAAAGACAAAAATAATGGGGGGACAAAGGCCCAAAAATAGGGGCAAATTTTAAATACTGCTGTTATAAACTTAGAAAGTTAATAGCCTAAAAGGTTTTGCGTTAGCATGCATTTTTATGAAGAATATGAAGTCTGAAACTCAAATGCTGGTAATTATTTAATGACTTCTATCCTCAATGATTTGCTAGAGAACCACAAATTGTATGAGGAAAAGAGCAAAAATATCAGGCAAAAAATCTGGACAGTCTGAGAAAATCTGGACAGTTGAGAGCTATGTACTCAGGCTCTCTGTACCATAGAATGCATGTATGATGTTGGTCCTATCCTCTGTCATCATTGTAAACTAGCTATATTCTTTAACATGTTGAAGCATAGTATTGAGAAATTGATTAATTATACATAAGGCAGAGGCATGTGATATACCTAATGTATCCACTGTAGGTGCCACAGGTTAAAAAGGTTCCATAAAATATCTCTGCTCTCTCTAATGTGGTTTGGAAGTTGCTGGTTGGTGAGGAGGTGGTATGTAAGTCACTGCCTACATCTTTAGTGATGACACAGATGACTGCAATGTGCATCATAGCTAGTACTGGTGGCAGCAGTATCTACTAATGCAGGCTATTGTGCTAAAGCTGCTGTAACTCCTATCATGGCTTTCCCCATGGACTATGAAAGTTTTAGCCTACAATATGGATGCTCGTGTTTGCCCAGTGATGCCTTTATATATGTCTATGGATCATGCAGTCATTTTGTCGGCATGTATGCTTTCGTTTATTTTTTTATGTGTTAACTGGGTAAGATCACTAGATACAGTTGTTCCTTTTTGAGGGTGTCCCAGGAGCAATGTATAATTAAGTGACTTGCTCAGAATCACACATTAGGCAGATGAGGGCTGAAGGCGATAAAACCCTGGACTACAAGAAGCAGCTTATTAAGAGTTCATAGCCTTTTTCCTCTGCCTTATTTCCAAATTATGTTTCCCTTATTGGTATATGCTGCTTCCTTAGTATCTGCTTCTGCACTACATATAATGCATTTTCAAGGCCCGTTCTGCCCTCTGCATGCATGTTTGAATTGCTGTGGACACTTTCATACAATTTTGTATAGCTCATTGTCCTAACTCAGAATCTCAGCTAAGGCCTTTTTTGATACTATAGGGAAGCAAGCAAATGAGTAATTTTGAAAAGGACTAGGACTTAGGTAAAAAGCACATCTTTAACTGGAAAGCAGTGGAATGTTATATATATGTTGTTGCACATTCAATGACTACATCAAGTCTGAAGGTATTGTAAGACTGAATTTTTGTGTGAACCTTGAGCATGTGTCTCTGAAGATTGTAATGTGTAAGCTATTTGTGTTGTAAATATGTAGAACTGGTTTATACTTTCAGCAGCCTGTTTAAAAAAATATATATGTTTAGTGACCTTAGTTTATGTAGACTTGATTGAGTAATCTGATGGCTAATGTAATTTGTTGCCATTTGTACTGGTAAAACAACCAAACCAGTGAATTAAGAGGGCTATATATTTGGGCTATTGGGCTTCTAATAATGTGCTAGCATACTGTATAATGTTTTGTGCAGGGAGAGGATATCTCAATGCACGGGCATCGAGGCCATTGTATATCATGAAAATAAGACTACAAACGTTTAAATGTCAGTGTAGAGAGCTAATGAGATGCGTCAAGTGGAGCACATGTTAGCATCATGGTTATTTAAAAGGGCAAGCCCTACGAAAGAATTTAAGTAGGTAGATAATGGATACATTTATTAGCAATTACATGACTGTTTAGATTGTGCCTAAATTGCATCCATAGGTAATGTACACACAAAAGAGTTTTCTTCAACAACATAGGTCACATCATACATTATGAAGATGCTCTCTGCCAGTTATCTCAGTTCTTTTTGATTGGATCTATTGTCCTCACACAAGAATGGAAAGACAAAAGAGTTTATAATGAATGCATTCATTGTCATCTATATTTAAAAGAAATTATTTAATAGACATCACTTGGATTCTGAAACACTGAATGCTTGTTTTAACATTGGATATTAGTCTATGACATAATATGATTAATTTACATGCTTGTGACCTAATTGTTTATTTAGCCATGACACATTGTAAATGGGTACTAAGTGCCTATTGTTTTGTAGGTTTTCAGACAGAAGAAGCTAACTCTAAAGAAATTAACTAGTAAAGTTTCCTGGAGCTTGCATGTAGTAACAGTTATTTAGCTTATTTTTTGTCTCCTTAACTTAAATAATTCAGTAACTCTTAGAACATTATTTGGTCCAATGTTATGCTAGTGTTTTGGGCCCATTGTTTGTTATTAATCTGACTTTGTCTTTTTCTATTTCTCCTTGCTTGCTGTTCCCCTGAACAGGGAGGCATTCAGTTTTACATACCTCCTCTATAAAAGCTCATACTGCAAGTCTTTAGGTCTCAGACTGCTGTGCTCTAATTTCTTCAAATCACTGGCTAGAATATGTGCTACATCTGAAAAAAAGTATTTGCATGGGTGGACATTTCAGAGGAAGCATATCACCTGTCAAGTAAAGCTTGTTTTCATAGTGGTGTGGTCATGGCAAGCATCATGGACATATTCAGCCTTATTTCTTGTTCTCACTCACAGGACAATTCAGCTCAGAGCAGGAACAGAAAAATACAGACTCACACGACAACACACACACACGCACACACACACACACACACACACACACACACACACACACACACACACACACACACACACACACACTGGTTCACTCTTTCTCTGAGTTGGCATAACACAGGAGAGAGAATACAGCATGCAACTGAGAGAGGAAAATCAGTACAATAAGTAACAATCCAGTGTGAACACAGAATACACACTTAAAAAATAGATATTGAATGGCTGAAGGGGAAGAGTTTCACTGAACCGCTGCTATAAATCAAGAAAACAATGAAGTAAATTGCACTGTACAAGTATATAAAATATATACACACACATATCTATATCTATCTATAGACATATATATATATATATATATATATATATATATATATATATATATATATATATATGAATCTACCTGACTTCAAAATCCCACTTCATCGAATCTCAGCTTATTGACAATCAAAATATTGAAATTGCAAATCATCGAAGCAGCGGAACAAGGAACATTTTTCCCATGGTAAGTAACTTGTTGCGCAAGATGGTGAACTTTGCCCTTTTCCCAACTGTAGTTCTATCTTAGAGATGGTATATTTAGTTAGAGGGTGGTGTGGGGAGAGCAGCCCCCCAGTCTGTGGGGTGTTGGAGTGTAGCCCCCCCCCCACCTGGGTGGGTTAGGGATGGTGCGGTTTAAGGTTTGTTTCTTTTTGGGTAACTGGTTACTTACTGTTGGAAAATCTTCCTTATTCCACGGCTTCGATGAAGTGAGATTTTGATATTTTGAGTGTTGATGAACTGACATTCGATGAAGTAGGATTTCAACAAACTGAGGTACATCTATATATATATATATATATATATATATATATATATATATATATATATATATATATGGATATAGGAGCCCTTCATTTGTTCGAACTTTCAAATGTTCAAATGTTTGCAACTCATATGGCTGACATCGTATGAGCAAATGTTTGAAAGGCCGACAAATGATAGCGGAGATCCCGCTACAGTGTGGGACTGGGAGATTCCCCTTTCCTGCACTATAGTGTGATATATATATACAGACACATATACTTATTTATTTATATACATACATACATTTATTTATTGACATTTGTTTACCTGGTTAGTCTGACTGGGCCTAAAAAGACGCTTTCCAGGGGAAGCCTGGAGAGAAAATCCCAGTACAAAAATACAGTTTTGAATTAATGAGTAGACTTATGGAGAGCTATAAAACAATACAGAAAGACATATTATATAATGCTGCACAATTTAGTTTTAAAACAACAAGACAATATGATGTTATTTTGTGATAATATCCTTTAACACTGAAATGATGCAGTTAAAGTTATACTAACTACAAGAAAAAATAAAGAAGAGTTTAAAATACAATGTAAAAGGACTATTCATTGCAATAAACTTTTGAAGAACAGCTGAGATGCAGTTTGGTAAGCTGACTGTAGAAAAAGATGAGGTGAAACAAGAAAGGTAAGAAAAGAGAAAATAAAACAGGAAAGAAGTGAAAGAGATACTAAGGGTGGAAAATAAAAAATGTTGGCTAGAGAAACTGAATGTTATAGGTAAGAGGAGGAGGAGGTGAATGAAGGGTGGTAGAGTGTATAAGGATATCTTGTGAAAAGTGTAGAGAGGTGATATATACATATATATATATATATATATATAATTTTTTTTACATTTTTTTATGTGATGTTCGAACTTTCAAAAGTTCGATCATGTGGTCTCGGCCATATGAAATTCGAAATTTTGAAAGTTCGATCATCTGAAGTAGACCTATATATATATATATATATATATATATATATATATATATATATATATATATAGTTCCACTTTATAATCTCGAAATACTGAAATCTCAAATGTCAGTATCTCGAGACCATACAGTCAAATGATTGAAATCCCGAAACCCCAAAACCATGAAACACAAAATCGCAAATATAAACACACCATACACCACACAACACATACACCATCCTACCCACACTACAACAAATAAACAAACAAAATACACAAATAAAAAAACACAAATCAACAAACCTACACTACATATAAGCAGGGGGGCAAGCTCCCCTGCACCCCCACATCCCTCCCACTTATATATACTAACTCCGAGATTGCACCAAACAGAAAAAGACAGCAAACTCACCACTAGACACTCTACAGTACCCTCGCGCACACACACACACACACACACACACACACACACACACACACACACACACACCACAAATATACAAACACTAAGACTTTCAACACTTAAGCACTCATATTTTTCCTGCCTACCCTAACCCACACATAAAACTTTCAAACACATACACTCAAACAAATACCTAAAACCCTAACAAAATGCTCACTTACCTTACATACCAGCCAAATCCACACACTAAACTGTACATGCTGCACAGACTACATCCCACGACAAATACCAGAATACCATAACCGTAAATTCAGCATTTCCAGATTTGCGGTCATGGAGTTTTGAAGTTTAAAACATTCGACTTTATGGTCTCAAGATACTAAAATTCGAGATTTCAGTATTTCGAGATTATAAAGTGGAACTTGAACTTGAAAAGCCCAAGACCATAAGATCGAAGTTTTGAAACTTCAAAAATATAATAAAACAAAATAAAATACATTTTTGCATCCCCTGCACCCCCCTACCCCCATGCTAATTAAACATACCAACTCCAAGATCGCACTACAGTGAAGAAACCTGCAAGTATCCCATTCTGCGCTGTACAGCAATCTCCATTCAAAGCATTTGGAGTTTCAGGACTTCATTCTTATGATATCAGCCTTTTGAAGTTTGATATTTTGAAACTACGAGCTTCTGAAGGGAATCCATGTATATATATATATATTTGGGTCTATATTAGTCTGCTGCAATGCAATTGCAGCAAACACCAAATCGTCAACCCTCATTCAGCGAAAATCGTTTCAGCGATTTGCTGAATTTACCGAGGGCAAGCAAATACTTGCCCTACAGCACAATGGACCGACAGCTACGCAAATCAAATGCACCCAAGTGGGGGGCTTCGCCACCACACCCCCCTGATGTGGGGGGTTGTGCTCCCATGCTCCCCTGATTATATATACCAACTCAGAGATTGCATTACAGTGAAAAAAAAGAGCAAAGTTGTGCTGTAGAGCAAGTATTTACTTGCTCTTGGTAAATTCAGCGAATTGCTGAAACGATTTTCTCTGAATCCGCTGTTCGCTGCAAGTGCATTGAGACAAACTGATATAGACCCTACAGATTTATCTATACATATGTATATATATATATATATATATATATATATATATATATATATATATATATATATATGTATGTATATATAGAGAGAGAGAGAGAAAGAGAGAGATATGCATTTCTGTAATTTCTGATTTACAGAAGACTCACTGCATCCAGCTGGAGGGGCTGTCCGAATCCAAGGTGATGAACAATTGGTAATTAGGACCACTGATATCAGATCATACTATTTTGTGAAAAAAAGGACTTGCTTGGTGTAGATGGAGACACTAATTTATAGGACTGCCTTGGGGCATACTTTCCTGCAAGCAATATTTTCCTAATTATTAAGAGTAATACAAAACGTGTTACATAAAGTTCTTTTGTTGATTTTTTTTTTTTTTTTTTTTTTTGGTAGTCTGAAGTTCACATCCTGGATAGCATAACCTACAGAGCTCATTTTCTGTGTCCAGGAAGGAAAGCATTGCTGTATGGTTGTATGGGGGTCTATATTACAAGATCAAAACTTTAGTTAATCAAATAACTAAAGATCGATCTTGTAATATCGAAAGCCAAAAACCTTGAACGGCTGATTTAATGCAGGGAAACATTTCTCTTGGCTGCATGAAAAAATTCCAAATCAAGTGGGGGGCTACGCCCCCACTCCCATCCTAGCTAAATATACCAACTCCAAGATCACTCCACATTGGAGAAAATGGCATAATGCACCTAATGGTCAAGTGAATTGTTCCCCTGCATTAAATCAGCCATTTGAGGTTTTTGGCTTTCAATATTACAAGATCGATCTTTAGTTATTCGATTAACTAAAGTTTAGATCTTGTAATATAGACCCAATTGTATGTAATAAGTACACAAAATTGTGCTATACAGTAAAATTAACATGCAAAGAGACTTTATTCATCTGACATTATTCAAACTAGTGCTGAAAGAACTAAATGATAAGAAAGACAAAAGGAGATCCTCCATAGATATGATTTTTAGTTATGAAAGCCAGCAGTTTTTAAATTTGTTTTTATTCATTAAACCACCTTGCAGTGATTCTGGAATTAGTTTAATTCAAGACAATAGGTTTGGGGGTAAAGTGCCCACTAGTGGTTTTCAGGGGTGAGCAACTGATTCCTCCTGAAAAAATACTTTTATAAACAGACACTTCAGAGTAAAGATATAATGGTTCTTTGTAGCTCTGGACAATGGAATATCAATGTGCACCCAGACAAAAGAGCATTGTGATTATATTACAAAAACTCAGCTGACTTATAAAAGGTTTACCTTTACATGTGCGTAATGCACGTGTGAAATACAAAAGTCCGAAATTACTTTTTCAAGTTTTCGGAAGGCCAAAAACAAAATGCATCGAATGTGCAATGAGCAAATGCACAGTAACGTACACTCATTGCAGATTCGGCAGTTTTGGTGCGAGGTGCACTATAGTGGAGATTGGGAAGTGGACCCTTTCCCCACTGTAGTGCGACCTCAGAGTTAGAATAATAAACTAGTGTGGTGTGGGGGACGCAGCTCCCCTGCAATATGCTTTGTCTTTGAACTGAAGTTCGAAAATCAGCAAATCTGGTTTTCAATTTGCTGATTTTTGAACTTCGGTGGAGATCGGACTGATGATTTTCGTCATTCCGGTTCACACAAAAGGCCATTCGGTAGGTTGATTTTCAACCTTTCAAAGGTAAACCTTATAAAATCCTTGTTATTAAACAAAAGAGTACAATATATTTAAAGTCAGTTCAAAATTATGTCAGGTTATACACATTATGTTTCCTCATTTAAGATGGAGGGTTTAAGTTTCTTATGGCCTTATTCACATGTGAAGGTAGAGGAATATGAGAAATGACAATGGATGAATGTGATGGCAATACTACAACCATTGGATTAGACTGTGGTTTTGAAGTAATTGCTTACTTATGAGATGAATTTCTCAGTTTCTTGATCAAAGTATGTCAGCATTGTCACCTTTAGTGAAAAGCTTTGTTTTTGTGATTGAGGTGACAAAATTGGATGCAACTTGCGAAAATGAGTGCCTTTCAGTCAGTATCTGGGATACGGTGTGATACAGAATGAGGGACTTGGAAATCTGGAAGGATCTCAGAATATAGCCACCACTCATCCATATTGAAAGGAACCAGCCTGATGATTTGGACAATTCGTGAATATGGTTTCTTGCTGCCTCCCACTGGAGCTCTGTCATGGATGAGCAACAGGGCATGATGAAGGGATTATATCTCTCTCAGCTTGCCTTGGATTGCCTGAGAAATTACACAGGAGAAGCTAGAGACTGGTAGGATAGGGAAGTCTAATCTACTTGCATCCATTGTGATCCTCATTGGGAAAAAAGATTTATAAAATGGTTGGATGGATGGACTGATAGCTATACAAAGCACTGAACAACAACAAATATGAAATACATAATATATTAGCTAATACAGTTTAACTGACATAGGTAGATACACTTCACATATGTCATCCACGGACGACTATATCTATTTGGGGGAGGGAGATGGGAAGGTAGAAATGTAATCAAGTTATAGTAACTCCATACTTACACCATGCTGACATTGTCAGCTCAACATTTGGTGATGGTATTTGTAATATTGTGGCTATTCACCTGCCAGGTGGATACATCTGCTGTGCAGCACCTTGAACAGCAGGACTACATTATACACATTTCCACCTGCAGACATTGAAAATAGGAACAAAGGCCCCTGAAAAGTAAGAAGATCCAGCTAAAAATCGGAACCTCTAATTAGCATAATTTTTGAATACCAAATAGCACATAATGCTTCCCTCTTCTAATATGAATATGGGATACACATGTTTAAAACACAGAGAGAAATGGCGATGTAAGATGTGTGTCCTCTTTCTTTAAATTATTGTTGCTACTAATATATTGGTCATGTAGTGTGGTTTTCTGTGTATTGCATAGCTTCAAAAGTCACATTTGATGAGGGATAGTCAGAAGATAGTGTTAAAGGGTAAATCAAGCCCGAAAATAGGGACATATTTTGCTGGGGAAAATCAACCTGAAAATAAGAAACTAATGTTCCTCCAAAACAGAGACAGTTGAGAGGTCTTCCATAATCATATACAGTATTGATAATAAAACATTACACAAAATGTTTAGGTCTTACAATTCTAAATGCATTGATGTGTTCATGTCCATCAACTCAGTCCAAATCTTACTTTCCCATATTTGAAGCAAGTCTAAGTATAACCCTATAGGTAGATGGTGGGGTAACATAAACAAAAGCACAGAGATTAAGATTACATTTGTTTGTGTGGTTAAGTACTTGTGCTTTGTTTTTAGCTGCTGCTATTGGCAGACTTTTTGTAAGCCCCCGTTATCTATTTACAGTTGCTTGTGATTATTCAATGCTTGCCTGATTGCACAGTTAACATATTTAAATCAATAAGGTGTGTGGGGAGGAAGCAACCTTTCAAGTGGGAGCTGAGAAGTTTGTTCCCCATAAAACACTATTTTTTGTTAAAAAAATTATTTTTTGAGGTGTTATATCAGTATTGATATTAGTGGACTTGGTTTTAGTGCAGTCAAGTGTATTACATGTATCATTTGTCTAATTAGCAGACACTTTCATTTAAGGGTTTGCATGGCATAAAATATTTCTAAAGCTACTACAATTAGTAGCTTTTCACTCACAGATGCTATGTTTTTTCATGGATGGTGAAACAGTTACTTTAATTCTGCAGAATTTCAATACATACCAGTCTTTATAAAAGTAATAAACCCTATATTGTCTACTTCGAAAATTCTTATCTGATCATGTGGCGTTTAGTTTTTCCAAGGCTATATTCATCCTCAGATTATCATGTAACTCTGGACTGGATGGTGACTATCAATGCTGGAAGGCTTACAACTGGCATTATATTACTGTCTGCAGTGACTGATAATGCACTGATAATGTTTCCAGCCCTCGAAAATAACTCCAAAATGAGTCCACAGCTGCCTCTGTAGTCTTTGAAAAAACTCTACAGATTCCTTTGTTTACCAGCTTTTCCCAGATGTCTAGTATTGGTCAAAGTACAAAATGATTGCAGTATGTCTAGAGAATAGCCATAGTATTTTTCTCCTACCACAATTCCCCATACCACTAGAAAAGTATGGCGTGATGTAGCTCACTAGATCACACGTAAACTGAAAGTGCCCTTCTTGGAAAGAGAGTTGAGTGATCCATATTTAATAAAATTATCTTAACCGAGAACTATGATGCTTCCTATAAAACCGCATAAGGAAAGACAGTTACTAACAAACCCATGGCAGCTTTTGTTACAAGAAGACAAAATATTGGAGTTCATACTCCTGGGCTTTTTGGAGGTAAGCTAGTTCATTTACTGGTTGAAGTAAAATGTCATCTAATCTTCTTGGTACCTAAATGAAATCCACTGTATCAGCACAGGCTGTAGGTAAGATCTGTTACACTTTCTTCTCCATGCGATTTCGCACTTATATCCTGCTAACAGTAATGGTGGAGTACCAACTGCCACCCAGTGCTTTGATTTCCTTTCTTCTTTTTCTTTCCACTTGCTTCAGTGCATATTACTAATAATCTGTTAAAAGTTTGCATTTTGAAAAAAGCACAGTGTGAATTAGTACACCTTGAAGCCTTTAAGCATATGCAGCACATTTGTTTGTCATTAGGCTTTCACAGGGTCTCAGTTTTACCACTTTAATCAGGGGAATTTTACATTCTGTGAGAATTAGCTACTGTAAAATCCCTCCCTTAGACTGGCCCAGCAAACATATTATCTATATTTTATCCAGTTTTCTTCCTCCCCATTCAAGCAAAACATTAGCATCTGTAAATTCATATCAACTTAACCACCACATCGACTCATGAGTTTTGTATATAAGAAGTGCATGACCAAAGAAAGGGCGCTTCCACAATCTTCCTCTTCATTAAAAACTCCATCTCTGCTGGCATGGAGGAGGGTTGCTTTACAAGTTTTTTTATTTTTATTTTTTTATCTAGATAAGGCTTTAAATTTTAGTTAAATCCCTTGCATTACATCACCTGAAATTTCTTGGCTATGATATTGTAGTCATCAGGGTGAGTTACCTTAGCTGTCAAGACTACCAGATTTTTGTAACACAGAGCCTATCAACAATTACTCTTATAGATGGGGCTATGAGAGGTCTAAACCTTAACCACCCTCAATAAAAACATGCTCATGCTTATGCTGGCCTCATTTGTCTAGGGCAATGTGGATATTCACTGCTTCATTAGATACATAAACAATGGGGCATTATATTCATTTATAGGACTAAAAGGGAAGAGCACAGTGGATTAATGACATTATTAGATCTGGAGCAAATGTTCTTGGATATCAGTTGGGTTAGAAGGAGGGATTTCCTAACTATGGTGGAGACATGGCTGTCAAATGAATGAGAGTTATCCACATATGTGGCAAGGATCTTATGACAGTATCAGTCTGAAGAGGAGCATTGTTTATATGACAGGAGATAGGAATGGCTTGCCTGCTGAGCAGTTCTGTACTGCATTTTTTAGCATTTTTAGTTCATTTACAGAACAATCAGTGTGAGCATATTCTAGCTTTGGTAGGAACAGTTGGCATCACTGGTGGATCCAATATACAGTCATAAAGCAACTTGGATTGCCACACTCCTATGGGAGGGAGTGGGGTGCTGGTCTGAATGGCAGTAAAACAGATGCCAAAAAAGAAATAGTCCCAGGCCTAACAAAATCTGGTAGAAAAATCACAAGCTACTGTTTTGTGTTTGGAGAGGGTATCCACAATGTTCACAACTTGGTTTCCTTTAGATAATCAGTATGCAATCCAACAGACAATGAAGGGGAATATACTGAGTTTTACCAACCAATCTATAATACAAGCATGGAGAATAGTATCAAAAGCCATCAGCATAGATAGATCACATGCTTTGAGAGATCATTGTCCACTATTACCTTTTTAATGAAAGGTTTTAGGTTTAGGAAGTAGGACCCTGTACATATCCAAACTTTTTTTGAGTCAAGGTCAGTAATGTTGCCTTTGTCTGTTGGTTTGAGCTTGAATATTATTCTAATTTCATGGCTATACATGTACGGCTGATGAGACTGATGAATCTATATTTATGAGGGTATGAAGAAAAAGCCTTTATGTGCAGGTATCACTGTAGCACCTCTCCAGGCTTCTGGAACAAATCTAGTGGCTAATATAAGATCGAAATGCTTGAGAACTGACTCAAATAGTTCATATGTAGCACTAAGGACATTGTACCAGAGAATGCTTTAAGCTCCATAGATATTAGTTTTTGCTTTAAATATGGATTATAGAACTTATTTTATAATAATTTGAGGATTTACTTATTTTTCTTCGGAATTGTCTGCCTTGCATATTCAAATTGTGGCATCTTATTTGCATGTATTTTTAACATGGCATTCAAGTAATTAATTTGTTCGTATTATTTGTTCTGCCTCCTTTTTCAAATATGTAAGTTAGATTTTTCAGTTTTTTCTATCCATGTAAGCAAATACACATTTTCTATGTTTCCAGTAAAATGCTGTAAAATTCTGGAATTTAGACAATCTCAATATTTGAAAAAATAGAACTTCTGGAAATTTGGCATTTTGCACGAGACCACTAACACGTCATGATTTGAATTTTTTCTTTTAACTAAAATATTTAAAACTGTCAGTTTGCTTTATTCTGTATTCTCTACTATGAATTTGCTGCAGTCCTTAATTATAAATGCATTTAAATGATAATAGAATCATAAAACTGGAAATTGTACTCAGCAGGTTTAAGTACTAATTATACGTTATGTAAATAAAACTATTGTTTAATAACCAGTATTTATATGGTTTCTTGGAAACCTATATGAAGTGTTGCCTACTTCTGTAGTGTTTATACACATTCCACATCTTTGCAAAGATAAGGTTACTATAAATATAAATATATATATTTATAAATACACACATAGGTTCATAGGAGATTACTAAGCTAATAGCCCTTACAAGCCTACCCAGTTTTACCCAAATTTTACTCAAGATAACAAGGGTCAGCAAGTGGGTTTTGATTATTTTTACAGACTGCCTCTGTCCATATTTCTGAAGTGGGATAACACAATTGTGATCCCCGTTGGGAAGCCCTCTTTCTTTGCACTTGAATTTCACGCCAGCCTTCTTTTCTAATTTCTCTTATTGCTTGTTTATCCTTGGAATTATTTAGTTTTGTTCTATGCATGCACAGAAACAGAATTATTCAGAAATAAGTATTTCAACATGGACTTGAACTTGATTACTTCAGAGTAACTTTCTGATATTCTACCATGTTTAGAAAAGAGGAAAATGAGAACTGTGTGCCCTTAAGCAGAGAGATGTGGTGTGGTGTGCGTATTATGATGGAGCATTTGCCATCAGAACTAAGAAAAAATATTAAAGGTTTCAGCTGAAATATCATTTCAGGGCATTCAGAATATTATTTCAATTATGCTATCAACTGCATTACTGAGAAAGAAGAAAAAGTGTGCTCCTAAGCATAGTGCTTTTTCCCAAACACTCATCCCCATGACTAAACAAGTCATTATCCATTCTAATTGCAGAAGAGGTTCAAAAGCATCTTATATGAACTTTAAAAACACAAATAAAAGTGTCTTAGTGGATGTCTGAACCTAAGCATTTGAGCATGCTGTTTGAGATTCTCTACCTGCTCGACCACTGACAGAGCTAAGACCTTTCTCAAGGGAGGCTGTATAACATTCCCTGAAGTGCAGTGACCTTAGTGTTTGCTCTGTTAATTACGGGGAATACAGGTGGTCTTTCCCTTCAAATGGATGCATTATGCAGATAAGGCCCCCATCTCAGAAAATTCTTTAAATGATTGTTTTTGATAACTGCTGTGTACTGATTTGATCATGGACATCCCAGCTGAGATAAGGTAGTCTGGGTCCAAGTGTATTCTATTCCTGATAAACTTCCTTTCATTTGAGTGGAGTCTACCTATTAGCACCCTCTTGGTCTTATTCTATAGTTTTGGCTAGTGTTTTACCCATAATGCCACCTTCATTCTCACACATCAGTTATTTAATTTATTTAAGTAACTTTTTGTGCAATACTTTGCAGAAGGCATTTCATTACAAAGGCCAATTTAAGTCAAGTATACAGCTCGCATCTGGTTATTTATCATGGTTACTTATTTGTTTGTTTATTGGACTAGTTTGACTGGGCCATGAGAGACTCCTTTTCAGTGGAGAGCTTAGGGAGATGAGCTCCAAACATTAAAACATTACAGTAATATTGATAATAAGAATATTTTGTAATAAGCAATGACAAAAAGACCTAAGCTGAAATTTTCATTATAAATGTAAAAACAAGAAGAACAGCATAAGTTAAAAAGATATAATAAACATAACAGATAAATAACATTTGGAAATGTAATTGAAAATAAAAAGTTAGCCACAAGGGGATTTGTGAGATGATAAGAATAAAGGGTTATATTGAAAAGTGGAGGTAATGGTTACAGTAGAGTGCAGACAGAAATAAATCTGAGAAAAATAAGGGTGGATGGATAATGCAGAGGAGAGGAAAGAAAGGAAAGATTACTGGAAAGTTAGCTTAATATAGGGGCAGTTATAGGAAAAGAGACAGGAGCTATAGAGAAAATCATTCAGTTTTGCCATGAAGGTGTTGTAGGAGGCTATTTGTCTAATGATTAAGGATATGGAATTTTTAATCCAAGGATTATTTTAGCTTTGTATGTAATTAATGGTGTTTAGAGTGGCATCTTGCAGTCTACTTCTGTTTTTGCCTGCCACCTGGCTAACTGCATTTGCTACTGATGTTTGCCATGTTATAGATCCAAATTCTTGCTATTACTTTCACATAACTCATTCGTAAAGGTCCAAGCTAGTTCACAAGTTCTTTAGGAAGTATTGAAAAAAGCTTTAGGATGTAAGCCATATCCACTTCTCGAGCCCCAATTCATAATTCCAGGACTCATACGAAAGCAGAAAAAGCAAACAGAATAGACCCAAACAATTTTTTCTTTTACCAAGTTTTACCTTTGTGCATCCATTCATACTAGTATATTTTACAGTAAATCTGAAGTATTTGCAAGCATTTCTTTTAGCAGTGGCAGGTCCCTAATTACTATCCTGTTCCTTGTCTTTGTGGAAAGTGATTATTTTTAATTTCCTATGATACTTTGGAACATCTCCAGTGTTAAGTGATTGAACAATGCATTTACAGTGCATCTCACACAGACCTGTTGTCATATCTAGCATTAGTAAAGCAGATTAGTTTAGGACTTTTTCTTCTGTTCTCTGCTATAGCTACGTATACTTGCCACTCCTACCTGTTAACTTGCAGACATTGAAAATAGGTACAAAAGCCCTTGAAAACTAGGTACATCAGCCAAATAATCAGGACATTTAATTAGCATAAGATCTGAATACTGAATTGCATATTCCAATAGAAATGTAGCATTCTGTTCAGAAACACGTATTTAAAAACAGAGAGCGAAAAAACAATGGGAAAAATATAAGCACATTACCAAAGAGAAAGTATAAAATCTGTAAACTTTCATGAACCTTATCACAGTTCCTTGTTTTCCTTACTCTCTACACACCTCAATCTCTCTGCTGCTTCTATTTGCAAACTCTTGGCTTCCAACTCAAGTCTCTTTAGCTCCAGATGGATTTTAAAGTCCCATGTAGAAAGGTGGAGCTGTCCATTATCTGAGTGTTCTACATCTCCATGGCCAGTCTGATTGTCCTCCTGGCTGCTATTCTCTAATACAGCGGTGACTAAAGCTGCAATCATGTCTGCTTTAGTCAGGTTTCCATGCACCATTCCTTTAGCCTGGCACATCTCAGCCAAATGGCTCCTTGTCAGCTTGCCATACTCCTCTGCTGACATGCTTGCCTGCTCTCCCTGACTGCTAAATAAATAAAACAATTGTGATCTGAACTCTCAGTGTTCATGGTGTGACTGATTTAGAATTCAAAAACACCTTCAGTGATCACGGTATACAAGCTACAGGAATTCACTATCCACAACACTACAAGCCAATTAATATATGATGTAGCTAGCTCACCACTATCAACCAATTAAACTTGATGTGGATATCCCACCACTGCCTCTAACTAATATGTGATGTCCGTGCACTGGTCCAGTAATCAAGGAGCCTCAATCCTCACCACTAGCACCAGTGAGGGATGGCCACATTGGAAGGATAACAAGTACACACACAGTAAACTACAATTTCCATTAAGAGCACACAGAGATGGCAGTCAGTCTGGGGCTGATTTCTCCCTTTCTCTCCAGATCACCAATAAGACTCCTCACTGGCACAGCTATACTGTTCAGATCTCAGCTGAGTAGTCAAGCCAAAACCTCCAGTACCCTCTCTGTCCAACCAGTGCTTCATGTCCCTGCCCAAGTAGCTGACACATGCATACTTTGTGATTTGGTTCATATGCAAACATATAGATACTCCTGGGGAAGGCTGGCACAGGTTCTCCAACTATGCCCCCTTCTGCTCAGACTATATGGTAGTACAACCTGCTACCAACTACTCTTATCAGCTATTCTAAAGGCCCTTACCAAAGGGTGTCCAATTCTGCTGTGCAATGTTATTATTATCCAAATGGTAAGTGTGATGAACAACAAGGCAACTGGAGTGGCTTGTACAGTATCACCATATACATGCAAGTACTTTAAGAGCTTAAATATCTCTACATAAAACAGCCACAGTTAAAAGGTTTAAAAATATTTAATAATAAATAATAAAAACACAAGACAATACTTATTAACTCAACACAGTGACACTAGAGAGTTCATAAATCACATGAAATACTTTAAAACAACATTGTAGGGCAGTCTGACATAAATATAGAAAACAGCTAGACTAATCTTGATATTTCTATCTATCTCTAAGAGAAATACTAAGCTCTAATTCCTCCTTACAAGGCAAAGTGCTGGTGAGTTGTTGTCAGCTTCTGAACAAAATACAAAACACAATCTCTTTCTCTTGAGAAACATGTTAAACATCCACAAGCAGCCAATGCATCAGAATAAATACACAAACTTAATCAGTTTAGATGCAAACAAAAATGTAAGCATTGCACAGTGAATTTCTCATATTTAAATTAATTTAAAAGTTCAAAATTAAACAAATAAATATAAAAACTTGAATGATTTAATATATCCAAATTTACAAAAATATATAACCAACATTCATTTAGACTATTATTGACTGCTTGTGGACAAAAATAATCAGATCAATTTATAATTTGATTATACATTTTCATTTAAACTTGGGCAATACATAGTACCCAGATTAAATATTTAAAATTTTTATTTCTGATTTAATATGTCATACTGAGGTTCAGGGGAATTACAGACCCATAAGCCTAACTAGACTCATCTGTAAGACCATGGAATGTATCATTATGGACCCCATAAATAAAGACATGGGTGACCAATAAACACTGGATCCTACCCAGTTCGGCTTTGTTAAGGGCAGATCCTGTCTGTTAAGTCTGGTGGATTTCTTTGAAAGTGTGACCAAGGCTATTGATGAGGGAAAATCTGTGCACACAGCATAGCCCAACTAGGAAAAGGCTTTTGACACAATCCCACATTCAGGCATTACCGATAAACTTAGCAAACTGAATGTAAACCCATGTGTTGTAAGATAGGTTGCCAAATGGATCACAAGCCAGACCACACTATCAAAGTGCCTGACTCCACATCAACCAGCAGACCTGTTAACAGCAGGGTGCCACAGTGGTCAGTCCTGGGGCCCCTCCTGTTTGGTATATACTTCTCAGAAGTTCAGTTCAAAACTAAAGGGATGTGGCTGACCAAGTTTGCAGATGACTGCAAACTGGGTGCAATCACTGAATCCCCAAATGACATCAGTATACTCCAGGATGGTCACGCAGACCAATGACTGGTGTATTAGTCACAGTCTCAGACTGAATGCAAAGAAATGCATCGTCATTCCCTTTGATGCAAACAATATCCCTTCACACTATCAAATCAATAACAATACCCTAAGTACCCATGAAGTGGTAAGGGACCTGGGATCACAGGTTGACAGCAAACTTAACTTCAACCACCACGCATCTACTTTTGTAAGGAAAGATTTCCACATAGCTCACATGATTAGCAAAGGCATCACCTTGAGAGCAAAAGAAGTTATAACCCCTCTATACTCTGCACTTCGGTATGTACTGTATTAAGCATTTACAGCAATTAGAGAGACCTCAGAGGTTTATAACAAAGAAGACCAAGGGCCTCCAGCATGTACCTTACATGGTCCAACCAAAAAATACCTGTCACTATACTCTGTATCATATAAACGTCTTTGAGGAGACTTATGTCTGGTCTACAGAGCAACCCAAGACCCAAACCTAATGAACTTACTGCATATCCATAAATCAAATGGGTCTAGGGTTACCCATTCCAGGGACTTAAATATGGCCTACAATTTAAATGGGACATACTGGAGGGACTGATTTATCTTCCAGTGACCGCCATGTCTCTGGAACAGGCTACCAATTCATGTGAAACAGAGCACCTCTATGACACTGTTCAAGAGGAATGTGGATGAGTCAAAGGGGCACTGTAAATTCTTACTGGGGATAGCACCCTCAACCCTCCTGGACATGGGCAGTCATCACTAAATGCAATCTTAGTTATTGACTAGTACTGTGAGAGTATTACATTGAGTTGAAACCGCTAGCGTTAAAATGACCTCCGGGTCGATAGTATTATAATCTCCTATGCACATATATATATATATATATATATATATATATATATATATATATATATATATATTTGTTGTTGTATATTTTGGCTTTTCCCGGTTAGGGGTTGCCACAGCGGAACTCCGGTCCGCTAATGATTAGCAGTAGATTTTTGCATACTGACTTGCCAGGCCTGACACACAACCTTCAACGAAGGTACGCCCATTCACGCATGTCTCCACACAGAAGACACTTTAGCTGAGAATCGAATATATATATATATATATATATATATATATATATATATATATATATATATATCTATCTATCTGAAGACAGAGTGAGAGGGGATTATGATCTGTCTCTGTGACCAGTTTGTTTATGTGCTTGAGAAATGGATTCATGGAATTCAACTAGAGAATGAACCTAAAAAATGACTTGCCTGAATCCATTTCAAAATATTTTAAGAGGTAACTATGATTGGCATCTTAATCATTATTTTTTGTAATATGTGGATTTGTAGTTCCCTACTTTGCTGCTACCTTCAGAGAAAAAAACAGACAGGAGAAACAAGTGTTTGACAGCTTTGAAAACTGTAACACAATTAGTGCAGCTACATAGACAGTGGTTAGAAAGAAAGTACCCTTCCAACAATGGTACAGTTTTAAACTTTGTCACTTTACCCTGCCAAACTTTTCTTTTTTTAGTGTGCCAGTTTGAGGAGAGTTGCAGCTTTTAATGCTGTTAAAATGCCATGGGGACTATTTTGTGGTAATTGCTCCTAATGCTGTTTTGCAAAACTGCAAGATAACATTACTGAAAGGTGCTTAACGGTCTTTGTGATGTAACTTTCAAATGTCAGAAGGGTGCTTAAAAAAGTTAAAGAAGCACATGCATATTAATGGTGAGTTTAAAAATGTATTAAATATATATTAACGTATGTGTTGGGAGCAGGCATGGCAACAAAGGAGAAATGTTTCTGGTGCTGGAAAGTGGAATGGGACATTGTGAGAGGGAGGTATTCAGGGAAAGGAGAGTATTTCCTTTTTTGTGGCCAGAAGACACATTTTTTGTGGGAAGAAGACATTTTGTTTTTTATGAAGACGACATGGATGAAAAATAAAAAAGAAGCTACATGGGAAACAGGAAATATAGTTGCCTAAAGTATCTAAAAACACAGACATGAACAAAAATTGTGACAATAATGCAACTCTTGGAGTGAAAAAGGAGGGTTAGTATACAAAGAATGGGAGGGGATCGTGAATGGAGACAGCAAACAAGCCAGGGACCAGAATAAACAAATTATGATGAACTGCATGCATAATGCAGATTTCCTGTGCAAAAAGTGACATATGCTACTGATATAACCCATGCCTACATGCTCACAATCACCGCTACACAGTGCAGATGTGTAGCCATGACTTAGGGGTCTGGATGGAGAGATGATAAGTAGGCAAGTAAAGGGGAGTATTATTGCTGAATTTTAATTCATCCTCAAGTCTTGGTGAGTACCTTCATGAGGTAGTCCTTGTGTTGCACAAAATCTCACCAAGATGACACTGATATATAGAGTGTATTTATATAACATATATCATGGACAGAAGTAGGTTAAAAATTAAAAATGATAGCTGGGTGCACAAGACACCAGAATAAAAAAATTGTCCAAACCTGGTAGGCACACTGGTGCCAGGACTGGAAAAGATGACAGTGTAGAATCCTCAAAATACGGAAACATTCCTACAATGGGGCCAGGCCAGGCCCAGGGTGAGGATGGCCCGCCTGTTACACAAGGAAGTAGTAGTCCATAAAAATCACAAAAGCTGATAGGAGAAAGAAGATCCATAAAGACGACAAAGTGGAATATTGAGGATAAGAAAGAAATCATGTATTGTTACTATTTTGCAAAAAGCCCAGCATTTCCAGACACAAGATATACAAAACGATTAACAGAGAAATTAGAGGAAAGAAAAATGCTTCACAATAAAAACTGAAGGAGCTTAAAATAAACATTTGTATTCATACAACAGATTTGTGAAAAACAGTATAACGATGAAGAAACTTTTAAATATTTGGAAAATGAAGCATCTGAGGAAGTGCAAAAATATAAACAAAACCTAGAGATTTTTGAAATGTATAAAAAAGAAATATGGACATGGGAAAGAGATGTTTGATATGTTGCAATATTTATGCAAAGGAGAAAGCCAAATTAATCAATATAAAGAAGGCATCCCCAAAGATATTTGAAGAGAAATACAGGCAAAGGCATCCAGATATGGAAAATTTCACAATAAAAATAGTATCACAGAGAGGGAATGTAGAAAAGAAGATTAGTAAAGTAGAAGTTAAAAAAAATAGACACTGAAGTTATGGAGCGCCTGCGAAGTGAAGGATTTAGTGTAAAAGATCTAACACAGGTTACATCACAGCATGATGGAGTGAGTCCCCAAAGTAAAGAGAAGCATGAAGATCAAGAGACATCTGGAGAAGAAATATGGACATGGGAAAGAAACAGAGATTTAATATGGTGTAATATTTATGCAAAGGAGAAAACATAAGTAACCAATACAAAAAGAGCAGCACCAAAGATATTTGAAGAGAAATACAGGCATAGGAATCTGGACATGGAAAACTTTACAATACAAAAAATAAGAAGACAAACAGGAAAAGTAGAAAAGGAGCTTAGTAATGGAGAAGTTAAAGAAACAGAGACTGAGGTTATGGAGTACCTGCAAAGTGAAGGATCCAGCACAGAAAATCTAATTCATAAAGTACCATAACAGGATAGAGCAATGAATATCCAAATTAAGGGGAAACCAGTGGAATGGGAAGCAATTGGTCAGGTGCCATATGAATATATTTTGGACTTTTCCACAGGAAACCAGTATAAATGTTCACTTGAAGCTAGACAGGAAATGAAGGAACAGAAAACTGTGGAAACTGATGCAGTCAGTGTTGAGGAGTGATAGGCTAGTGAGTTCCCATATGACAGAACAACGGATGGCACAGGATGAAACTGAAGAGAATGTGCCACAGGAAGATGCTATAAAACTTTCTATAGAATGCCCACAGGAAACAGAAAACAAAAAAATGTGCCCTAAGTTTAGAAGAAAATGAGCTAAGAGAAGAGTTGCTTGATTTAATAGATATAGATAGACATATTAAGATCAGTGAAAGAAATAGACTGCAGAAGGTCAATAAAACCCAAAAAGTCAGAAGTTAGAGATCCATGTGATATAACAGAGATAAACAGGACATATTACTGTGCAGCTAAATCAAAACCTCAGCTTTGGCCGGCTAAGATCTAGCTGCATTCAACTGGACGTATAAGAGAATTTAAGTACCTTTTATCTGCACTTTTTTCAAATAATACAGCATTTTAATTGATTTATTTGTGTTGCATTGAATATTAACCGAACTGGAAGTTTTGACTTTGTTTTTTCAGTTAGTGCTTGCTAGAATTGTATTGCCTGTTAGTAATTGCAGGCGGGGGTAGTCTCATTCATTGATATCCTGTCACTGCCTATTTAAGTGGTACATTTTGAAATATTTTCTGCTTAAAACCTCAGCTTTGGTCGGCTAAGATCTAGCATTTAAGTACCTTTTATCACCACTTTTTTCAAATAATACAGCATTTTAATTGATTTATTTGTGTTGCATTGAATATTAACTGAACTGGAAGTTTTGACTCTGTTTTTTCAGTGCTGTGCTAATTTTTTATTGCCTGTTAGTAATTTCAGGCAGGGGTAGTCTCAATCATTGATATCCTGTCACTGCCTATTTAAGTGGTACATTTTGAAATATTTTCTGCTTAAAACCTCAGCTTTGACCGGCTAAGATCTACCTGTATTTAACTGGATGCATAAGAAAATTTAAGTACCTTTTATCTGCACTTTTTTCAAATAATACAGCATTTTAATTGATTTATTTGTGTTGCATTGAATATTAACTGAACTGGAAGTTTTGACTCTGTTTTTTTCAGTTAGTTTCTCACCCACCCTCCCTGTTTCTGTTTTGGTGTTAATCTTGGTGGCTTTGAAACTGCCTGCCCCTCTTGTAAATTTGTGTTTGGATACTCCTTCTGGGCCCATCTCATTTGCTCACTCAACTGAGTGCAGTGAGATGATATTCTGATTTCAGGCACTCCTACTGTGTACAAAGAGAGCATCTGGGAAAGAAAAAAACATTAAGCTTGTTTCCTGCCTTTCCTGTAAGTGGTCTAGACTGTTTGTAGGCTTCTGAGCCCCCAAGTCTTTCTGTGTTGGAGGGAAGCCTTCTAGCTTAATTTTGTTTCTTAGAACTAGCCAGTTTTCTAGTTTCAGCACTCAAATCTGTTTCTTTGAACTCAGCACTTGTTCAGAACTCGTTGTAAGCACTAAATAAGCTGCACATTACTACAGCACTCAACTTTTCTCACTTGTCTAGAGGAAAGCAATTTTTAATACTTAATAAATAAGCACCTATCCAGGCATGTCTAAGGGTCAGCTCCCGGTGATTTCTCCTGTCTACCTGATGAATCTGGGCATCTTGGGGCAATGCAGCAATTGCCTCATGTACACAGACAACCCTCTCCTTCTACCACCCAACACTACAAACTGTGAGAGATGCACTTATATAGCCAAACTGGAAGCAAAGCTCTCTTCACCCAAGACTGGACTAGACAGTCAAGAGGAGAAGGTAAACACTTGCACCACATCACACTCATCACATAGTCCCTCAAAACCTACATCACCAAAATACACACATAGAAACACAAAACACACACCTACATTCGCAGAGGCTCTCAATAAAAATCTGCCCAAGCATCAGGGACCTCAAAAGCAGAAACACAAGCAAACTCCACCCCCCCAACACAACCCAAATGACACGTAGTCCATAAACTCAGTGTGCCACTCTACCACAGCCCATAAGGCATAACAACGTACCCAACACTCTAGTCATAGGTGACTCTATAGTCAGGCACACTGATGTTCCACTCACCAGGCTAAACAAGGAGAAAGTTACTGTCAGCTGCCTGCCAGGTGCCAGGATCCTCCACATAATGCACGCACTCAGGTCACTCCACAACAAGTACAAATATGACACTGTCATTGTCTATGTTGGTGTGAATGACCTGAGACATACCTTCCTGGACTACATGAAAAGAGACATGGAGGAGCTCTTCGATCTTGTAGCCCAGGTAGGTATGACCCTAGCCCTGAGTAGCGTCCTGCATCACCCAGAATGATACCACAGTCCAAGAACAAAATGATTGATTTCAACAATTGGCTAAGCTTCTGGTGTCATTCTAAGGAGATCCAGTATTTGTCTGCCTGGGACGACTTGATCAACAGACCACCATGCTTTGCCAGAGATGGCCTGCACCTGTCGCCCTTGGGATTCCAGATACTGGCTAAGGCTCTTGCCATCCCTATAGTGCCTTTTTTAGACAAGGTTCAAATGACAAATTCACCACCGTAACAGGTATAAGCAAGCAAAATCTGAAGGTGATGCTACTCAATGCTAGAAGTCTAAACCTCAAAATGCTCTCACTCAAGGCAGTCCTTAAAATGGAGAACATCGACATCTGTGCAGTGACAGAGACCCGGTTCAAAGCTCCAGAGGTCACCCCTGCATTACCAGGCTATAATTCATACCACACCTTTCGGCCACCTAACCCAGAACGAAGCACTAAAGGTGGAGGCATGTCCATATTCATTAAGGATATCCACAGCTCTAGGCTAGTTGCGCAGCATAATGCATCCGAGATTATCCAAGTGCAACTAACTCTAGGCAAGACTGCAATTCAAATTGTAGCTTACTACAGACCCCCCACCATGCCCCAGGATTCCCACTCCTCATTTCTTGATACACTGGAAAGTATTAGGGTACAACCCAATACCCTAACAATGGACGATTTCAACTACCACACCATTAACTGGGAAAACTACTCATGTACCAACTCTTTTGCTCAACGTTTTCTGGAATTCATAAATTCCAATGCCTTGGATCAACTTATTCACACCCCCACCAGGGGCAGCAATATCCTAGACCTGGTCATTACCAACATGGGCAACCGGTGTTCCACACCAGGGGTCAATTCCTCATTGGTCAGATCCGACCACAAGCTAATCACCCTAGACATCCACATCCCGCCCCCACCCCCAATTAGGGAAACCACCATGAAAAAAATTTCTCCAAAGCCAACTTCACACTTCTTATGACAGAAGTGGCAAACTTCATGACACCCATGCAGATGGACAATAGAGGAACAATTGCTGAATCCTACACAAATGCACTTTATAAGCACTTACACGAGTGCATGGATCATGCTATCCCTAATAGAACCAAGATGCTATCCTCCAAAAAAGAAGCCAATCTGGAGGTCCTCTGCCATAAACAAACTCTACAAAAGAAGAAAGAAACTGTTGCAAAAAAGAGTAAAATCCCATGACTGGAGGAACTCCCTGGTCAACCTCAGTAAGAAGCTGAGATCCCACATAAAATCCTCCAAAGCTAGTTATGAAAACAAAATTGCCACTGACTCTAAAGATAACCACAAAGCATTCTATAGCTATGTCAAGAATCTCAATGGCAACACTCAGATCTGCTCTGAGTTACAACACAATGGCACTAAATATACAGAACCAACTGATATTGCCAACATCTTGGCAGATAGGTTCAGTGCTAACTTTACCCCCCTCTCACCCCCTAGAGGGCCCATCTCTATACCGGGAGAATGCAAAGTTCCTGTAATCACGGCTGCACAGGTAAAAACACACAATCCAAAGCCAAGAACACAGCATCCATGGGACCTGACAATATTACAGGCTGCGTTCTACATGAAATACAGAATGAACTGGCACCCTACCTAAGTACCATGTTCAGTCATAACCTCACCTCAGGCTTTGTGCCCACTGAATGGTGCACCGCGATGGTTATCCCACTCCACAAAGGGGGAGCCATGATGGATCCCAGGAACTACTGCCCCATTAGCCTGACGAGCCTGGTCTGCAAGGCCATGGAACGTATCATCATGGAACTCATAAACAATGACATTGGTAATCTCCAGACTCTGGACCCTACCCAGTTCGGATTTGTAAAAGGCAGATCATGTCTCCTAAACCTGATTGACTTATTTGAAGCAGTCACCAAAGCCATATATGAGGGTAAAGTGGTTTACACAGCTTATCTAGATCGCGCCAAGACGTTTGACACCATCCCACACTCTGGAATTATAGATAAGCACACTAAACAAGGTATAAATCTCTATGTCACAAGATGGGTTGCCAACTGGCTCACGGACAGAACCCACACTGTGAAAGTAGCGGACTCCAAATCTGACTTCAGACCAGTGACAAGTGGACTACCACAGGGTTCAGTCCTGGGTCCTCTCCTGTTTGGTATCTACTTCTCTGAAGTACAGGCTAACACAAAAGGTCTTTTACTAACAAAGTTTGCAGATGACTGCAAACTAGGAGCCATAATCGAAACTCCTAATGATGTGGACATACTGCAAAAGGGCCTCACTGAGACAGATACCTGGTGTCAAAACCATAGCCTGAAGCTCAATGCCAAATAGTGTATTGTCATCCCCTTTGGCAAAAACTCTGTACCCATGAAATACCACATAGCTGGTAGTCTACTTAATGCCAAAAATGTGATAAGAGACCTTGGGACACAGGTGGACAGTAGCCTTCCTTTGATAAGCACATTGCTACAGTGGTCAGGAAATCCTTCTATGTGGCTCACCTCATCAGAAAAGATTTCTCATCCAGAAAAAATTTAGTCATTGTTCCCCTCTACTCATCACTCATTAGACCCATTATAGAGTACAATGCCCCTTTTGGTATGCACCTCACAAGACATCTACAACAACTGGAAAGGCCGCAGAAATACCTCACAAAGAGGATTACTGGCCTCAAACAGATGCCCTACACAGACCGTCTCAAAAAACTCCAGCTTTACTCCGTCGCATATCGCCTACTCAGAGTCGATCTCTGCCTAACATACAAAGCTATGTCAAACCCAGAGCTGTTGGACATGCTCCACTTATAGAAATCCCAATCCCTCCGAGCTACACGCTCTAGGGACCTAAACCATGTCACCACAATAAACAGAACATGCTGGAGGGATAGATTCCTGTCCCAGAGACTTCCTGTACTCTGGAAAAGACTACCTATCTATGTCAAACAGAGCTCCTCATTAGCACTCTTCAAGAAAATTCTTGATGATTGGATGGGAAATAGGAAATCCATCCCAGGGATCACTTCTGTGGTTCTGCTCGACAGAAGCACAGGAAAATAATTTTCTTGGGAGACGAACGCCAGGGTACATTTTTGGCTAGGCTTATATAGGCCCTAGGGTTAATAGCCTAGTACCTACCTATGAACCTATGAACCTAAGAAAACATGGTAGTGAGGGAAAGGAAGAGGAGAAATTGAATACTATCATAAAGTATCGAATAGAGAAAATTATAAAGCAATTAAGACAAGAAGTGTCACTGTTAGAAGAGTATAGAAGAGGGAACAGATCAACAAAAGTACTAACAAAGATATAAGTGATGAAAGCAACGTGCAGTATTAGAACAGACCAGGATCTATCATGCACTCTAGCAAATAACAAACTAAAAATTTCAGGAAAGGCGGAAAAACATAGAAGATACACAGATAAATATAAAGAAAAGTACAAAATAAGCAATGTATTGATGACCCAAAAAAGTTTTATGATGAATTGGGAAACAAGGAAAAAGGAATTGAAAGACTGCCAAAAATGAAGAAATAGATACATTTTAGAGAAGTATCTATGAAGATCCTGTGGAACATAACAAAGATGCTAAATGGAAGTAAAAGAAAGGATAAGAAGTTTAAAGGTACAGGATATGAAATGGGATGAAGTAACAGCCAGAGAGATTGAAACAAAGTTAAGAAAAGCCTCTAATTGGAAAGCCCCAGGTCAAAATGCAGTACCTAACGTTTGATTAGAAGTATTAACATCTTTGCATGAAGATTTAGCCATGAGTAAGTACTATTTATTTGTGCACCCTGAACAGACAACAACATAGCTAACAGCAGTAAAAACAATACTTAAGACTAAACCTGCAAGCTACCCTAAAATTTCTAGACCAATAACTTGTCTTCCGATGACGTAAACTATATATGAGAACTGATGGTGACAGAGTTTATAGTCATCAAGAAGAAAATTCAATTATGGCAGTAGAACAAAAAAAAAAGAAAGTTATAGTGGAACAAAGTATTATTTGTTGTTAAATAAAGTCATAGTGAAAAACTGTAAAAAGGGGAAAAATCTAAGTATGGCACGGATTGACTACGAAAAGGCATTTGATAGTATCCCACATTCATGGATAAAAGAGTGCTTGGAAATGTATAGGATACATCCTACACTGATCAAATATACTGCAGTGACCATGAAACAGTGGCAGACTGCTTTGTAATTAAGTCATGATAAAGAATAAAAATTCAAAGGGGGATATTCCAGGGTGACTGTCTGTCACCACTGTTATTCTGCCTTGCCCTTAACCCACTAAGCTGTCTACTTAACAGCTTAGGCCACGGCTATAATTTGGCTCCTAGAAAACAACAAAGTATAAACACTTCTTATTTTCTTTTTGTCAATGATTTAAAACTGTATAGCTCATCAGATGAGGAACTGAAAGCACAACTGCAAGTTGTCAAAACTTTTTCGAGCACCAGGAAAACATCAGTTTGGGACAAGAATGTGATATAAAAGAACTTGAGTAAGAGGGAGTGTATAAATATTTGTGAATTGATGAAGGATCAATAATAAAACATGAACAAATGTGAATAAAACTTAGTAAGGAATACTTTAGAAGACTTAAATTGATTTTGAAAACAGCATTGACATCTAGGAACAAAATTCAAGCTATAAACCAGCTTGTTTTTCCTCTCCTAACTTACAGCTATGGAGTGTCTGACTGGCACCAACACGTATTGGATAGATTAGACAGGAAAACAAGGAGGATGCTTCATGCTCACCAAATGATTTATAAAAATCAGTACATACCAAGATTATATATTCCCCACTCCGAAGGAGGAACGGGCCTCCTTGAAACTGATTGCATGTATAGATCTGCAATAGTGAGTCTCTACACATATCTGCTGACCTCACAAAACCCAAATGTAGTGAAAGTTTTGAAACATGAGGAGAATAAATCTAAGATGACTTCTCTGTTTAATCTAGCAGAAGTATATCGGAGTCCAGCAGGAATGGAAATCAATCCAGAAGTAGATAAAAATCAGGCAGCAACTGAATGTGCTAAAAATCAAAAGAAAGAATATAAGGTGAAGTGCCAGATGAGAAGACAAGAAATGTGGAAAATCCATAAATATAGTTCCAAATATAGGAAACTTCTGGAAGAACCTCATGTTGATCAGGAACAAATGCAGGAATGGTTAAGGAGGAGCAAATTCAAACCAAGAGATGAAAGGTTAATATTGGTGGCCTAAGATAGTGGGCTGCATACATATTGGTTTACAAAGTCCATTGAACGTGTGAGAAACAGACAAATGTAGGTTTTGTCAAACCAAATTGGAAACAGTCACACACCTCGGTGCTTGTTGTGACATACTAATGGCAGAAGGACTGCATACTGAAAGGCATAATAATGTGGCAAGATTGATGTACTGGGGATTGTGCAAACATTATGGTATTGAAATGGCTGAAAATCACTGGAAACATGAGCCACAAAGCATCATAGAAAATTATGAAGTTTAAATCACATGGGATCATCCATTACCAACAGTTCAAAAGATAGATGCTACAAAACCAGATATAGTGATCCATGAAAAGAAGACAAAAATAGCACTGATCATTGAAATTGCCACACTCAGAGACTACAGCGTCTTGCGTACAGAGAGACACAAAGTCATAGAATATCAGGATTTTCAGGCAGAAATGAGAGCAATGTGGAAGAAAGATACCCAGACAGTCCCAACAGTAGTAGGAGCAATGGGTCTTATAAAAAGAATCTACACTCGTAATTCGATATGTTACCAACGCATGCAACTCCGTACAAATTGCAGAAGGAGTAATTACTGGGCACATTGTGGGTGCTGAGAAGAGCACCTCTGGTTGCCATCAAAAACTGAAACAATACTAATTTTAATCGTACTTTGACTTATGAATGGGGTTCATTCCCATCATGGTATTAGAAACCCCCACAATTTGGAGAAATTGAAAAAAGCAGAGGTTACAAAAGCCAGTTTTGCGTATATAAGATATGACTTGTTTAGTGTACAAGATATCTGCAGTACACAGCAATGAACACATTGCATTTCCAATAAGAATTTATGCAAGCATTCATGGATACCTCCTAAGCAGAAATATTGCAAACACATGCATGATTAGAGCAGACTGACATGAGTTCATTATAGAAAGCTAGCTGGTGACCATAAAGAGGCAGCAGGTGTACATCAACAAGAAAAATTACACCTGTGAAAGATGTCACAATGCATCACACCTCTGCATGATACATAATGATATCATATACTGTGTGCTGTTTTTTTTATATCTGTTTTTCTGTATTTGTCTGAAAGCTTTCATTGATATCTGGTGGGGAAATTTTACTGGGTTATGCATATCATTGTATGAGATTGTACAAATTGTCTATGGTGCGGCAGTCTGCATATTGCTAATGGTCGTGCCTCTGCCAACGTTTGTATATACCAGTGCCACATGGATACGTGTCTACCTTCATATTTAACATTAACATTAATTCTTGTCCACATGACTTGTGGAAGGCAATGGCTGCACTATGACAGTGCCATCACAATTCAACATCTGCAGAGAACAAGGCACTGCTGGAGTCATTAAGGCAACGTGAAGCAGTGGTATGTTGTCAGAGAGTGGATCATGAACAGCAGGAGTAACTGTGGGGTGATATAACTGAGAAATAAATTCTATCAGGTGTCACAGACACATGATACAAGTGTCTTGTCATGTCATGGACATGAATTACCAAGCAGAATGCCATTTAAAGGAATCTACAGCAGTTAGGAATGTCTCCAGTGGCAAGCCATCCCATAGCTCCACTAACTGATACTTTGGAGTTTGTGGTCTCCTTTTCTGACCAAAGAACTGACTGTAGGATATGTGACATTGGAACTGACACTGATATACCCAAAATGCAGGCATGTGAGTACCCCTAAGTATGTGATGATTACCTACAACATTCCACGGGGCTCTATCCTTGTGTCCCTGCTTGTCTGACATGTGCTTCAGAAACTGAAAGCAGATGGAAAGAGACTGTGAATAACTAAGTTTTCCAATGATGGCAAACTGGGAGCAGTTGTTAAATCCCCCTTATATAAATACTCCAACGAGGACTGGTCCAGACCAGCAACTAGTGTATCAGTGCAGTATCATCCTAAATGTCAAAAATGTAGTACAGTTACCTTTCTGAAAACCATCACCACTTCTTCTATCACATTGTTGGTGCCTATGTTGAGATACTGTACATCTGTGCATTTATTTATTTTTTCTCACTAGGTCTCAGTTATGAATAGGAAGCTGTCCTAAATTGCTCAGTTGATTTGTAGAGCTATCTCATCCTGCTGCCAAGCAGACTTGGTCCATTTATTACCTTTCATTATTAGACTGGTCTTTGAATGCAATGTGCCTTTTTGGAATGTACCCAATAAAGCACTTTACCGATTTTAATGATATCAGTTGCTTCTGACCAAGAAGATTCCTGGACTACAGAATCTATGCTACTTCAAAAGATTAAAGGCCTTATTGCTCTTTTCTGTTTTATATAGACTGTTGAATGATGAGCTCTGGTAAGCCTTTCAAATGCTGAAAGTCACTACTGTTTTCCATATCCTCTACCTTTACAGGGCCAACACTCTGTTGAAAAATCAAGCAAAAGACCTCAACCTCTTCCACAAGATCAGTAACACTTAGTTATTGAGTGTCAAACATCCCATCAGATCACATAACTCAAGACAGAATGTGAGTTTTGTGAGAGTGGTCTTTATCTTTAAGAAAACTAAATGACCTTAATTGAAATTAGTTATTTGAAATGAAAGACAGTTACTGACTGACAGACATTCAATCATGTTGCACAGATGAGTAACATCAATCAAAAGGAACACCCCTGCAAGGAACATAGGAACATAGTGGTAAACTCCTTGGATTTGTAGATCTAAAAGACTCCCAAAGGAAAAATAAAAGAGTATAAGAACGGAAATGGCTTGACTGGAGTAATAATGACACCAAACAATGAATTGGAACATATAACGAGGAATTTCCTGTTGAATAGAGAGCACAAGTAGCAAGGATGTTCATTTGGATCACTGCTGCAGAAGCCTTGGCTACATGGTTTTTATCCTGCAAATCTGGTCACAGCCAGCCAGCATCCACAGCTTAAAGACATCTTTTAAATAACTAGATCATTGACAGCTCAAACAAAGGTGTAGAAAGTCAGCAGTCTGGGCACAAATCTCTTCAGAGCTTTCCTATAACTTGAGTGCTTTTCTTGCAGGCTTTTGGGGATTGTTGGCTGGCTAGCATTTGTCCGTTGGTGGACAGATAAGTTCTCTTCATGGAAAAATCCTTACACATATTATTTTATGACAGAAACATTAGTTTTTTTTTCTGTGAAATACATTATTTGTTGCTATAAATATTAGTTTTATTGGACTATCATGTCTTTTCAGTCAAAGTCTGTGGTTGTACTTTTTGCATTTATATAAAAAACTTGTTTAAAGTGTAATTTGTTTTCATGGTAAAACTTATGAAACTATATATATAAAACTATGTTGTCCTATTCACTGTTTATCATGAAAATCTCTTCATTTGTGTTACTTTTGCTGACTGTTTCTGTCAATGATACCTGAATTAAGGATTCACTATCACCTTTACCATGGAACAACTTACCATTTTCTCCGTTCTGTCTTCCCCTGTGCCAAAAATAAGAACATTTACTGACAGCCCTTTTCTTCTTCAGTAGGATATGAATTTTCCTTAGCCACAGATGGGTGACTCTGCTTTGGCCATATCTGGTTTCTCAGACCATTCATCTTCTTCCTTCATTTTCTCTTGTGTATCCCCTTCAGCTACCATAGGCTAGGGCTAGACACATCCTTTGTGGGTTTTGGAGTATCCTTTGCAGGGATGGGAGAAACAATCTTGTTGCTCTCAGAGGAAACAGTGGGGCATGCCTCTCTGCCTTGGCATACTGAGATGCTTGTTCCCCTGGGTGATGTACCTGACAGGATTCAGTCTACTTATGTGGAAATGTCTTTGGAGAAGAAGCAGAGAGTTAAACATTTATCTGCCCTGTGTCAGTTGCTTTGGACAAGAATGATTTGCTGAGCTTATCTCAGGGCTTAGTTGAGACTCTTCACCCCCCCCCGCGACATTCTCATTTCTGGTAAAAGAAAATAATTCTTCATGTTGCAACAATTGCCAGTATAATGAAAAGGGAAATGATTTTGAAGGAACAACTTCTGTTTTTTTTTCTTTTCAGGTGACTGATTCTGATTCTGAGGAGACACTTTTTCTCCTGATGGCCCTTTGGAAGAATTTTGTTTTTCTGAAAACATATATAGGATGAACCCATTGTTCAGTGGAAAAATAATTATAATCTTGTGTATTTAAATAATGATTATGAATTAATAAACCTAACATTTTGTCAACCCACTTCTGTTCCTCCTGTACTTCCAGCTTTGCAGGATATTTTCATCACAGCCTATAACATGCCTGACAGCCAACAATCATTAAGAAGTCAGATAGATCATATAAGGTTGGCCACAGTCTTATAATTTTTATTTTCTAATCTCAGATCTGACCCCAGAGTGATTCCCGTAGCCAATGCTTCTGCAGCTAAACACATGTTAAATGCTAATCCTGCCCCTCTGATAAGTATTGTAAAGCCTTTGCTAGATTTGTTGGAAACATGTATACTTCATCCACACTAATCTGTAGAATTTTTAATTGTCAAGCTCATATATTGAAATTTTTGCTTGCATCGTCTGAGAATATGAAGAACATAATACCCACTTTTCTCTATTTTGAGGAAAGATTTTCTATGACTACACTTATTGCTTGGGTGTGTCAGGTGACTAGACACGCTTAGAGGTGCGCTCATGATCCAGCTGATGCTTCTTCCTGATCAGCTGCTAATGGAACACTCATGAGAAAGTTTATATGGTTATATCTCAGAATTTACCTGTTGAAATTAAATATGAATTTTCAAATTCTCCCTTGAATAGGGAGGTTGTTTTTGGAACATTTTCGACTGAGGTCCTTAAGAAGTGTGATGGGAAAGGGAAATTGATAAAGGGGTGATTCATATTTTTTTCAGCTTCCTTACTCCAAGTTTGTAAAGGTGCCGCACCTACCTCAGCATCTTTTTTTCTGAAAAGCAAAATAAGCAGACCCATCAAACTTCGAGCAGGCAGATGTTCATAAAGCAATGTTAAAGAAGGTCAAAAAGAAGGAAACCAGGACACGCCAACAATCAATATTTCCCACTTATTTCTAGCTCTCCATTTCTCTTTTTGATAACAATCCATTAGGGGCTCTGATGGGTGTGGGTGTTTATATCTCCTTTTATGGAATTCCTTGTTATCATCGGTGGTGCAGCGGTTAGCATTGCCGCCTGACAGCAAGAGGTTCTCTGGTTCGATTCTTGGCTGGGGTGCCTTCTGGGCAGAGTCTGCATGTCCTCCCTGTGGTCGTGTGGGTTTCCTCCGGGTGCTCCGATTTCCTCCCACATCCCAAAGACATGCAGTAGGTGGATTGGACACTCTAAATTGGCCCTAGGTGTGAGTGTGTGCATGTGTGTGTGTGTTCTGTTGAAGGTTGGGTGCTGGGTTGGCAACTCGACACTGTAAAACTCCACTGCCAATCATGAGCAGACAGATGATCCGCTGTGGTGACCCCTAACTGGGAAAAGCCAAAAGAAGAAGATCATCAAAATCTAACTTTTTTATTTTTCCTTGTCTTTCAGCATCTGTTGACTCTAGGAGTAATTCAAAATCATCATTTCTCTTTCTCTTTCTTTCCCTCCCTGTCTGTCTTGTAGGGAAAGTTTTTTTTATTATTATTATTATTATTATTATTATTATTATTATTATTATTATTATTTAGAAATGTCATGGAGACTAATCCTGGATCTTTCCTTCATCTCCCAGTTTGTGGAAGTTCCAGTTTTCAAAAGGTTATCTTCTCACATCCTGTTTACCTGTTATAACCCCTGTAAGTTTTTTTGTAACCTTAGATTTAAAACATGATTATCCTCACAGTCCTATAGCCACAGTTCAGAAACATTTTATATTTTTTCTGTGTCTGGATTGGACTTTCTGTTCTCTGCATTATCCTATGTGTTATCCTCTACAAGAAAAATCTAGCCAAGCTATAGTTTGCACTGTGTGATTCCTTAAACCTTTTTGTATTAGAGGCGTATGGGATATATGCAAATGACCCTTTTAAGGTCATTCGGTGTTTCAGATATATGGCAGTTCTGAATGTCCATAACTTTTTCTTTTTAAGTCTGTTATGGACAAATTCAGGCCATCAGAGCCAAACCACAATAGCCTGTGCCTTTTTAAGTCTGTTATGGACAAATTCAGGCTAACAAAGCTAAACCCCACTAGGGTATTTGTAAAGTAACTCCTAGATATGCATGTTGAAACAGCATTTCTCCACAAGATAAAGTAAATCCTTTTTTTTAAAGCCATACCTGAGTCTTTCCACTTAGTCTAGCACTTTGGCACAGGAATTTTTCAGGGTTTTAGGATTCATGTCATCTATGATTCTCATTGTTACTCTTGCCAGACTCCACATAAAATGTTGGCCTGAATTTGTTCAATACAGACTTAAAAAGAAAAAGTCATGGGCATTCAGAACTGCCATGTAGCTGAAACAACTGATGTCTTAAAGGGTCATTTGCATCTATCCCATGTGCCTCTAATACACGAGGTTTAGGGAATCACACAGTGGAACCTCTAGCTTGGCTATAATTTCCTTTTAGTTTTTACTGATAGCTTTGTCTGTGTGACACTTTTACTGATTTTAATGCATTGTCCTCTACTTCAAGGGTGTTCTCAAAGCATCCATCTCATGTGATGGCATATTGTAGACTTTTTTCCCTTATTTAGAGGACTTGCTTATCTTTGCAGAATCTCTTTCAAAGTGTCAGGAATCTCTCACTTCAGTGCAAAATATCCTTCTTAGTTTCATTTTCCACAAGAACATTAAAAAGTCTTGCCTTATTCTGTCCCACAGAATGGTATTCATAAGGTATATCCTAGATGGGTCCAGTTCTAAATTTCGAGATCCCACAATCTCGAGTTTCAATATCTCAAAGCCACAATGTCGAGATTATGGAATCTTGAAATTGTAAAATAAAAAAAAAAAGATGACAACATTTCAAAACATGTTTTTTTGCAGGGGTGCAAGCCCTCCTGCACCCACCACACCCCCTGCAACCTAAATATACTAATTCCGAGATCGCTGTACAGTGAAGAGAACGGTAATGTAGATCATTATACACTGCAGAACGGGAACATTACCGTTCTCTTCACTGTAGTGAGATCTTGGCGTTAGTATATTTAATTTGCAGGGGTTGTGGGGGTGCCCCCCTGCAAAAACATGTTTTTAAATGTTGTCATTTTTTTTTTTTTTTTACAATTTTGAGATTTCACAATCTCGACATTATGGCTTTGGGATATTGACAGTCAAGATTGTGGGATCTCTAGATTTTGTAGTGGACCTCTCCTAGATATGTTTGTTGAAAGAGCATTTCTCCACAGGATAAAGTAAATCTTTGTTTTAAAGCTATACCTGAGTCTTTCCACTTAGTCAAGCACTTTGGCACAGGAATTTTTCAGGGTTTTAAGATTCATGACATCTATGATTTTCATGTTACTCTTGCAAGACTCCACATAAAATGGATAATAAAAAATATTTGAATGGTACCTAAAGTCTGTATAGTTCCCACATCAATGCCCCCTGGCCTTTTAAGTTCCTGTTTTGGGACTAATAAGAATGGAACAGTTTTTTTTTTTTTTTTTTTTGAGAGACAATTTTTATCTGAATCTAAGTTTCCTATTCTACCTTCCTGTTCCACTATAGTCTTTTATAAATTGATGCCTCAGACTATGCCTATGGGTCTTTAGGAGTAAAAGTGAAGGGGCTTTGGAACGAAAAGACCAAAACACTTAGAAGGGGTTTTGTGATGCTTCTGTTGTTGCATTAATAATGAAAAAGATTTGACCCTATTTAACAAAATTTCTAACAGTTCCAAGAAGGCTGTTAAGAATCCAAAACACTTACTGCTTTAATTATACAAAATCCAATGTGGAGAATCAGAAGCCTTTTCAAATTTTAAACTTACCAATATGGGTCTATATTAGATCAACGAACGCTTAAAAAAGCAAACGCTGATTGATCGAACTTATGTAAGCGAAAGCTTAAAATATTGAAGCAACAGAAACCTGAATATTTTCCTAGGGAAAGAATTTGGTTGTCTGTTTCTGTTGCTTTGGTATTTTCAGTGCTGTGGTGGAAAGTTACGGGTCAGGTTCAGGTAAGTGTGTGATTGTGTGGATGTGAGTGTTAGGGCGGGTTAGGTGAGTTAGGGTTAGGGCGCGGGTTAGGTATGTGTGCGATTGTGTGGACGTGAGGGTTAGGGCGGGTTAGGTGAGTTAGGGTTAGGGAGCAGGTGAGGTAAGTGTGTGATAGTGACGGACCTAAGAGTTATGGTTTGGATTAAGGTAAGTGGATAGTTAGTGGTGTGTGTATAGTTTAGTGTAGGGTTAGGTGTCAGATTTTAGGTGTATGTGTGTGGATTGCTGTTTGTTTGGTGTGCTTGTGTCGTGTGTATGTGTTTTGGATCAGCGTTTTTTTCCCTAGGAAAAAAATCGTTGTTCTGACAGTTCGAGATTGTAAGCTTTTGCTTACATAAGCTCGATCAATCAGCTTTCGCTTTTTTAAGTGTTCGCTGATCTAATATAGACCCTACCAATATTTACCTCTTGTTTTAAAATTTCCATGCTCTGATGAAGTTAAAATCTCTTTTATATTGTCTTTTTACCTGTTTAAAAGGAATTCATTTACCCTTTATGTATCAAGGGGTTTTAATTCTGTAAGTTATTTATTTATTTTATTTATTTTACATTTGTTGACCGGGAAAGTCCGACTGGACACATGTCCATTTTCAGCGGAGGCCCGGGGAGAAAAGCTCCAATAGTACATAGTAGGTTACAAAAAGTTCCAATAGTACATAGTAGGTTACAACAATGTTTGACAGCTAACATACGATTGTAGTTATGCACTAAATACCCAGGGAAGAAAAAAAAGTTACATTAGTATGTACAATAACAATTATAAAGAGAAAAACAAAGCATCATATAGTTAGTATACACAGGTAAGAAAAAGTTACATTAGGATGTACAGTGAACAATTATTATAAGAAACAAACCTACAAGTAGTTAGTTTCAGGGGGAGAGTAGATGGCTTGAGGCCTAGGAGGATAGTAATTTCACTGAGGAGGTTGAGGGGGAGCTATGGGTTAGTCTGGATTAGAACATTGGCAAAGCCAGTGGGATTTGAAGTGGTGGGAGAGGCCATTTCTGAAAGTATTTAGGGAGGTTGATTCGGTGAGACTAGGAGGAAGAGAGTTCCATATTTTACCCACTGTGTTTGAAAACAGAGAGTCACCTCCTGAGTTACAGGATTTGATTGTCTGTGCGAGTAATCTGTGAGATGATCTTAGTCTATTTAGGTTGGTATAAGGGGTAATTATTCCAGACAGGCCGGGAGTGTTTTCAGGTTGAGAGAGTATTTTGTAAGCAATAATAAGTTGCTTCTGTAGAAGTAGATTTGGTAGTTCTATCCAACCTAGGTTCTGAAGATTAGTACAGTGATGGGTTTTGTAGGGCAGGCCTGTGGCAAATCTTGCAATATGATTATAACAACAAGAGAGTTTAGATAGATCCGATTTGTTGGGATTTGTAAGTATGGGGAGGCATACAAGAGGGTAGAAAGGAGATGGGTGCGAGCAATGGCAACTTTAGCCGTGGGAGTCAGAAAAGATTTTATTCTATAAAGGGACCCCAGTTTCTTATTAACAGTTTTGATAGTTTGGTTGATGTGCACATCAAATCTGAGTTTGTTGTCAATGGTAACCCCTAATAGCTTGGTATGAGGGTCGGGGTGATGGTGGTTCCATTGTTGGATTGTACACAAAAGGGAAAAGTTGGTGTTTTATGGGTAGGATGGAAGAGTAGCATTTTCGTTTTTGGATTAAGGATCAGTTGGCGTTCTGATAACCAATTCTCAACTGCAGTGAAACAGTCTTGAGTTTTGGATAATAGAATAGTTGGGGATCTATCTGAGCAAATTAAAGTCGAGTCATCAGCATATTGAATACATGTAGACTCTGGGATGACTTTGTTAAGATCATTAATAAAGATGGAAAATAGAAGAGGGCCAAGTATGGAACCTTGGGGACTCCTATGGTGTTGGGTATGAGGTCGGAGAGCTTGCTTTGCCAGAGCACAGCTTGTTGCCTATCAGAAAGATAGGCATGAAACCAGTCTAGGGTTTTGTTATCTAGATAGAGAGTTTTAGGGTTGCATGCAAGAGTTTGTGGTTGACCATATCAAAAGCTTTTGATAGGTCCAAGAAGAGGGCTGAAGAAATTTTTTTGTCATTCCGGTTAAGATTGATAGTGTTTGTGAAAGAGAGGAGAGCGGTAGTAGTGCTATGTTTGGGCCTGAAGCCATGCTGGGAGTTGGTTAGCAGGTTTTCCTGAGTTAGGTAGTGGATGAGTTGTTTGTGAATACTTTTTTCCATGATTTTTGCCAGTGGTGACAAAATGGCTATTGGTCTGTAGTTTGAGAGGTCAGTGGATGAGCTACCTTTATGGAGGGATGACATGGGAGATTTTCCATATGGAGGGATTGTGGATTCAGTTATGGTCCGATTAATTAAGATTGAGATGGGATAGGCTATAACATCCGCAGCTTTTTGTAGAAAGTCTGCTGGAAGTAGGTCTGCCGCGAGTGGTTGGCTTTAGTTTCCTTAGTAAGGATCGGATGTATGCAGTAGGGACAGGTTGTAGGTTGAATAATGGCGTGGTCTTCTGGGTGGGACTTGTGGTTAGGGAGCAGGGGGCTACTTGTTGGTTGGCTAAGGATTTGATCACATCGATGAAGAAGGTATTAAAGGATGTGGCCACTTCATCTGGGTTTTTCATAGTTAGGTTTGCTGGTGTGGGGGTGGAGGACCTGCCTGGATGGAGAAGTTTGTTTATTCCTGTCCAAAACTTTTGGGGGTTGTTTTGATGTTTATGTTGTAGTTGGAAATAGTAGTTCTTTTTGTCCATTAAGATAGATTTTTTGTGTCATTTCTTAGTTTTTGGAAGTTGGTACGGTCTAGGGGTGTCTTGGTAGTACGCCATTTATTCCATGCTTTGTTTCTAGCTTTGATTTTGGCTGTGGAGTCTTTTGATAGCCATGGTGCTATGAGAGCTTTTGTTTTGATTAACCGTTTGGGGGCATGTGTGTCAAGTATGTTTAGAAATGTGGAGTTAAATTTTATTACAGCTTCTTCTAGTGGGAGGTGTTTTAGGATTGACCAGTTACAGGACTGCAGCTCATTTGAATCTAGTGATGTCAAAATGTTTGGTGCTTCTAACAGTCCTGAGTACAGGGAGGTGGCAGCTACCACTTTTGCTTTTACCATATAAGTAATGAGGTGATCACTGAGCTCATTAGTAATAGTCCCAGATTTATAAGTTCGGGTTTATGGTTAGTGAGTATCCAGTCTAGGATACTTTCTTTTGTTTGTTGCTGCCAATTCTAGTAGAGGTGGTAATATTTTGTGAGAAGCCATGGAGATTGATATTGGTTGGGTCTGTCTCTGACAAACATTGATTCCAGTCAATGTTGACATCTCCCAGAATTATGGTTTCTTGTGGGAAGTTATTTGTCAGCCAACTTAGAGTGTTCTCAAGAGTGTCAGAGTTGTTCCCAGGGGAATATAGATTACGATTAGGTTAATACTTTTTCTTTATTTAGTTGTAGTTTTAGGGTTGTTAATTCTCGTTGGGTATTTGCGGTGGCTGAGTGGGGTGTAGGGTAGCGTTGAGTGTGCTTTTGAAGAGCACAGCAGTACCACCACCTCTTTTTGAGGCGATCGGTCCTGTATATGTTGTAGCCAGGTGGCAGGATTTCGTTATCTTTGGTCTCTGGTTTGAGCCAGGTTTCTGTGAGACACATAATGTCAGGGAGGTAAGTTGCTAAAAGAGCATGTAGATTATGAATTTTATTATTTAGGCTTCTAATATTAAGGTGGCAAATAACGAGGGAGTCAGGAGGTCTTGGAAACAAGGATGTTTTATTTGCACTGTCATTTGATGGAGGGCCTGGGTTTGGATGTATGTCTCCATCTATATTTATGTTTTTCCTAAGATACATTATTAGCTTCATCAGTTTATGTAGTAGTTTATCTATGTTTTTGGACTTGGGGTAGATTATGTTTGGTTTATAGGAGTAGTGGAAGTGAGTAAGCGGTGTTTTGTTGATTAGGTAGTGAGTAGGGTGATTAGTGTTGATCAGAAATGTGGGAGTACTAGTTTGGTACTTTGGATAATGAAAACCTGGGTGTGTCTGGGACTCGTATATAGTTAGCAGGTATAGTGTGATAAGAATTGGTAGGGTGAGAGTTACAGTTTTTTTGGGCTGGTATAGTGATATGGGGTGTTAAGGACTTCATACTGTTGCTTGATTGGTTATAAGATAGTTAGTGTAGGTGGTTTGGTATTGGTTGGGGGAGAGGCGGGGTGGGGAGTGAGGCAGTGTGATTTGTGAGCCTAGTGGACTTGGAGGGGCAGTGAAAGAGGTGGGCCAAGAGTTTTGAGTGGCTAGAGATAAAGGAGGGGTGTGGTTAGTTAAGTATAAATATAGGGGTACTGGGGGCGGGTGGGATACGGGGGCAGGGTGGGGCGCGGAGCGAGCCCGAGCGCAGCGAGGGCGAGCGGAGCGGGGTTAATCCCACTCCACACAGAGCAAGTCCAGGTAATACACTAGTAGATGTTTTTTCCTTGCTACAGGGCTCTACAAGTGAAGCATAATAGTAGCTGCACTTTTGCTTATAGTTTGGGACTAGCTCCTCTGTTTTACTCAGAATTCACACTAATTTTCCAAGTAAGTGAGGAGAAGATACTGTTGTTTGCGTCTTACTGCTGTGTGTGAAACCCAGTTCGCAAGCTAGTTTAGGGGATACTTTACAATGTAAAATACATTAGTAGCTTTCATTTTAGTAGGATATTGACCTTGTAGATGAAAGTGTTTGGTAGATAGTATAGTTCTGGGCTGTTGGTAGATAGTTTAGTTCTGAGCTGTTCTACACTTTAGGTATCGCTTTCTTCCTTAGTCCGATATTGAGAGGGAGGTCGGGTAGATTACAGGACAGTACCTGAACAAATAAAAGAAAAACATTCAGCTTGCTTTTAGAGTTATTAATTGCAAAGCTATAAAGTAGAGTTAGGGTACAGGTTTCAATGCAGTTTGTATGTAACAGAGCCTAGAGCAGGGGATTGAACTCCCTTTTAAACTTAATTGCAATCCAACAAGTATATAAAGATCTGTTAGTAAGCTGAGCCAACAGGTTAATGGAACAAACAGTCGTTTTGCGAGTTGACTCACTCTATCATTCAGGATAAATGCAACACATTTTAGACTTCATTATTGCCCTGAAAAGACTAGTCGCTAATAATTGAGCAGTTTGGTTACAAAGGACACTTCGCTATTTTTGCTTAGTTATTCCTAATACTGAAACACATCAATGTCCTTAAACACAGCAGTCGCTGATAGTGTCCTCTTTCAATTTAACATAGTAATTCAAATATAACTGTTTAAAGTAGTCAAAAACAAACAATTCACAGAGCGCCTTTACCTAGCAGGTGACGCTACTAGTGGGTACACGCTACCTCTGAGTGAGTAACTGCGTGAGAAGGTAGCGAGACGCTGAATACAGTTTGTGAGCTAAATTATTCTACAGTGTGGTCGTAGCTGTAAGAGCTACACTTAGATCACATTTATAACTGAACCATCTGTTAGAATTACACTTTAGGATGCGCTGTAATTTATAATTATAAATACATTGGTTTTATGTGATGTTACATACCCCTGAGATGCGCCTACAAACTTAGATTGCAACACAGCAGTAAATGACTAAAAATGGCGGGCTCTTAGGGAGTTATGATACCTCGCATTCGTCATAGGCAGGGGGTGGGGGTTAATCCCACTCCACACAGAGCAAGTCCAGGTAATACACTAGTAGATGTTTTTTCCTTGCTACAGGGCTCTACAAGTGAAGCATAATAGTAGCTGCACTTTTGCTTATAGTTTGGGACTAGCTCCTCTGTTTTACTCAGAATTCACACTAATTTTCCAAGTAAGTGAGGAGAAGATACTGTTGTTTGCGTCTTACTGCTGTGTGTGAAACCCAGTTCGCAAGCTAGTTTAGGGGATACTTTACAATGTAAAATACATTAGTAGCTTTCATTTTAGTAGGATATTGACCTTGTAGATGAAAGTGTTTGGTAGATAGTATAGTTCTGGGCTGTTGGTAGATAGTTTAGTTCTGAGCTGTTCTACACTTTAGGTATCGCTTTCTTCCTTAGCACGATATTGAGAGGGAGGTCGGGGTAGATTACAGGACAGTACCTTGTAGATGAAAGTGTTTGGTAGATAGTATAGTTCTGGGCTGTTGGTAGATAGTTTAGTTCTGAGCTGTTCTACACTTTAGGTATCACTTTCTTCCTTAGCGCGATATTGAGAGGGAGGTCGGGGTAGATTACAGGACAGTACCTTCAACTGGTCTCCTCAAAGATGTTCACAGAACATTGGTATAGACATAATTCTTCAAGCTCTCAACTGTCCAGATTTTCGCAGAATATATAAGCATTTTGCAATGCATATTTATTACTTACATTGGTCTGTATGCATTGCGGTTAACTGGTTTTGTCTTGGCTTAGAACTGGTCATACTAAGAAATGCTTCTGAGGAGGCAGGATAGATTTATTACAGTTACTATTCCTATATAATTCAGGTATACAAATTTACTATAGTTTAAGGGAATAATTCCTTATTTTGTGGCTTTATTTTTTTTTAAAGTAATCAATGATTTTATTAGTTCTTATATATTTAGTTACTAAACAATTATGTTATCTTTAAGATAGCTTGTTGCTACTTTATCAGAAATCATTAAAGGTAGAACAAGCTAGCTAGAAGGTTTGTCATTATGGAAGTTATGAAAGTAATATTTAATATTATGCATAATTTCTTCAATATTTCTTATTCAGTTTTATTGTTAATAAGATTGAGAATACAATAATATGATATTTAAATCTGTCAGACTGTTTGTATAAACCTGCCAAAGTTAATGAGCAGCTGATCAGTTTTTTAATTCTATGGCTGAGTTGCAGTGTTATGTCTGTGTTTTTTTTAACTCATACTTGATAGAACTTTAAGACTGCAGTGGTGGTGCTGCGGTAGCATTGTCGCCTCACAGTAAGACGTTGTCCTGTTCGATTCTCAGCTAAAGCGTCTTCTGTGTGGAGACATGCGTGAATGGGCATACTTTTGTTGAAGGTTGTGCGTCAGAACTGGCAACTCGGTACGTAAAAATCTACTGCCAATCATTAGCGGACCGGAGTTCCACTGTCATACCTCTCAAGTGTATCTCATTACGAGGAACGTACCTCAGTTGGGGTCTTAAAAAGTTCATGTTCCTCAAAGTTCCTCAATGTTCCACATTGAAAGACTCTGTCACACATTCAGTGTTAGGAATTTTTTAAAGTGAAATCCATGATAAATAGAAATGAATCATATTAAGTCATTAAAAGATCTTCTTTATAAGCAAGACCAACATATTTTAACCATCCTATGGCCTTCCTAGTTGAAGTTGTTAGTAAGCCATTAGTATGTGTTCCACATTTTGCCCATTTGTTCCACATTATGAGGGCTAGTGTTGCTCATTTTGGAGATGGAAGGTTGAGAGCTATGTCCGCTCTGGTGACCCCTAACCGAGAAAAGCCGAAAGACACAACAACTTGATAGAACTTTAATGGCTGAAAGTGGGAAAGAGTTGAGGAATGTGTTAATGAAAGTAAAAGCAGAAAGTGAAAAAGCTGGCTAGATGCTTAGCATAACAAAAAAGCAAAACAAACAAAAATAAATAAAATAATGTCTCTTCCTATCAATACTTTCTAAATGGATGGCAAGGAAGGAGAGGTAATGACAGACATTATTTTCTTGAGCTCAAAGATTTCTGCATATGGTAATTATATCCATGAAATTAACACACAGTTGCTTTCTGGAAAGAAAGTTTTTTGAAATCTGAATACAATTTTTAAAGAGCAAATTCATCTGTATAGTCAAAGCTATATTTTTTTCAATAATAACACTGTACTTATCCATTAGCTAAACTAAGGATTTGCTTTGTGATGATTACTTTTTCGCTGGAGACATTTTCCAGGTAGGACGTGATTTCTTAGCTGGGCATATGTTGTTTAATTATACAGGGCATTGGTTAGCTTTTAGAATAGACTCTGGTGATAGCCTGCTCTGTGGACCTCCTAAATATCAGCAGTGCTAAAGTGTTGTGACATCACAGTCTTTTTGTGCACCAAAGAACTTCGCATGCAACATTTTGTGACCTCAGAGCCACATAATATATATTCGCTGAACATTGCTCAGTAAAAACAATGCTGTTGTTCAGCTTCTGTTTGGTCAAGGGAGGATAATGACTGCACTGGTATTGCTTGGTCTGTGGTCTTGGATTTCATGGGCTCCTGTCTTAGGAGGCCACTGTCACTCAAAGTTTGGTATATTTGGGGAATTACAGATATTGTCAGAGTTTACTACTATTAATCTTCTAAGTAAAGGATATCATTGTTGTTGCTGTTAGTCTTTCGGCTTTTTCAGGTAAGGGGTCGCCAGAGCGGAACTCTGGTCCGCTAAAGATTTGCAGTAGATTTTTATGAAATGCCAAGGTGCCAGCTCGACACCCAACCTTCAACGAAGTCATGCCCATTTACGCACGCATGTCTTTCGAACGCTACCCAACCACGGGGAGGACATGCAGACTCCACACAGAAGGCACTCCCAAGCCAAGCTGAGAATCGAACGGGAGAACCTCTTGCTGTGAGGTAACAACAGTACTCTTCTTTATTCATATCGTATGGCCAATTTCCTACTTTAGTTATAGGAGATTTCAATTGTGAGTGATAGCTTTTGGAGAAAATGGGTATGGATGTAAACTCTTCTGCAGATGCTATTTATATAGGTCAGTTATGCAATGTTTTCACTATGAGAGATAAGGTACACCATTGTCTCATTTGCATTGATTATATTTTTTGCTAGGTATTTTCATGTGCAAGAGACTTCTGTGTATTTTTATTTTTTGTCATGTCTGATCACCATTTCATTTGTACATGAGCCCCCAACTCCCCCCCCCGGTTACTGGAGATGTAATTCTGACACTCTAACTGCTGATTCTGTCAGCGAGTGTTGTATGGGGATACTGAGTCTAACATTTGCATTTATACCTCTTATGGGCCACAGTGATCGGACTTTAAAATAAAGCCTTTGCAGTTGTGGTTTGGTATAGAGTAGAAGGTCATATATTTCCTTTTTGAATGATATCACAATAAATTACATATGGCTACTTTTATTACATTAGTGAGATGAGTCTTAATTAGTGAAGGATGCTCAGGAAGTTGATCTTTTACAGAGAGACTTGTCTGAGCTTGTCAATCTTGGAACAGTTTCACTATACCTTCATATAAAATATTGTAGACTTGGACTTGGGTGAACCTTTCAACTTTGGAATGCTAACCATGACTTCAAATGATCTGTGGATCTCCATTCTCTAGATGGGAAGCTTGTGACTAATAGTAAGGGCCTCCTTCGCATTTCTTTATTTTCTTTGCCTCAGTGTTTTCTTCTATCCAGGGATCTCCTATTAAATGACCATGAGAGCAGCTTGAGGCCCAATACATTCAGCCAAGGGCCATAACTACTAACACAAAAGGAAGGGAAATTGGAGCAACTGGGAATGTATTGTAGCAACTTTTCTTACACACCATTATGCTGATTAGAGATTTACTTGAGACCTGATGGCCATGGTTTGAGATCTCTAGGCCTGTTCAGGTGCCTGATTGGTATATTTCTTTATCACAAAATTGTAGGATGATTGATCATGATCAAAAGGACAATGTTCTTCAGTTTTGTACTATGTCTGAAACAGTTTTGGCTGATTCTCCTGCAACTGTGCAACAGGCCATGATGGTTACCTTATTTCTTTTATAAATTCTTGCTTTATATAAACACAGGGATGTTTTTGGCAATTACTAATTGTTTTTTTTTTTTTTTTGTGGTGAAGGTTGTGATGTCATTAGAAAGGAAGGCTATTTACAGTACTTATGCGTTATTGATAAAACTGGAGATGGAGAAAACTTAATAGCTAGAGTTTTCTGGCCCTGGTTAAAGCACATTATAAACTTTTAGTGAATATTAGATTGTTTTGAACTGGTTGCCAGTAGCTATTTCTTCTTCATCAATATTGTGAGAAAATAGGCAGACAACGTCTCCCTTTGTATTTCTGGAAGTATTTGTTTTTGTCTGTAGAGAACTATTGCAATTGTAGGATTTCTGGATATGAAAAAAGAGTAAAATCACATGATTGGAGAAACTCCCTGGTCAGCCTCAGTAAGAAGCTGAGATCCGTCATAAAATCCTCCAAAGCTAGTTATGAAAACAAAATCATAACTGATTCTAAAGACAAACATAAAGCATTCTATAGCTATGTCAAGAATCTCAATGGCAACAGTCAGATCTGCTCTGAGTTACAGCACAATGGCACTAAATATACAGAACCAACTGATATTGCCAACATCCTGGCAGATAGATTCAGTGCTAACTTTACCCACCCTCTCACACCCTAAAGGGCCCATCTCTATAGAGGAAGAATGCAAAGTTCCTGTAATCATGGCTGCACAGGTAAAAAACACACTCTCCAAAGCAAAGAACACAGCATCCATGGGACCTGACAACATCCCAGGCTGCGTTCTACATGAACTACAGAACGAAATGACACCCCACCTAAGCACCATGTTCAATCATAGCCTCACCTCAGGCTTTGTGCCCTCTGAATGGTGAACAATGATGGTTATTCCACTCCACAAAGGGGGAGCCACCACGGATCCCGGGAACTACTGCCCCATTAGCCTAACGAGCCTGTTCTGCAAGGCCGTGGAATGTATCATCATGGAACTTATAAACAAAGACATTGTTAATCTCCAAACTCTTGACCCCACTCAGTTTGGGTTTGTAAAAGGCAGATCATGTCTCCTAAACCTAATTCACTTCCTTGAAGCAGTCATCAAAGCTGTAGATGAAGGTAATGTGGTTCACACAGCTTATCTAGATCTCACCAAGGCTTCTGACGCCATCCCCCACTCTGGAATTATAGATAAACTCACTAAACTAGGTATAAATCCCGATGTCACAAGATGGGTTGCCAAATGTCACACTGACAGAACCCACACTGTGAAAGTAGCAGACTCCAAATCCGACTTCAGACCAGTGACAAGTGGAGTACCACAGGGTTCTGTCCTGGGTCCTCTCCTGTTTGGTATCTACTTTTCTGAAGTACAGGCTGACACAGAAGGTCTTTGGCTAATGAAGTTTGCAGATAACTGCAAGCTAAGAGCCATAATCGAAACTCCTAATGATGTGGACTTCCTACAAAAGGGCCTCACTGAGACAGATGCCTGGTGTCAAAGCCATGGCCTCAAGCTCAATGCCAAAAAGTGCATTGTCATCCTCTTTGGTAAAAACTCTGTACCCATGAGCTACCACATAGGTGCTATACTACTTAACACCAAAAGTGTGATAAGAGACCTTGGGGCACAGATGGACAGTAGTTCTCCTTTGATAATCACATCACCACAGTAGTCAGGAAATCCTTCTATGTGGCACACCTCATCACAATAGGTTTCTCATCCAGGAAAAAAAAGAGGTCATTGTTTCCCTCTACTCGTCACTTATTAGACCCATTACAGAGTACAATGCCCCTTTTGGTATGTACCTCACAAGACATCTACAACAACTGGAAAGGCCGCAGAAATACCTCACAAAGAGGATTATCGGCCTCAAACAGATGCCCTACGCAGACGGTCTCAAAAAACTCCAGCTTTACTCCATCGCATATCGCCTACTCAGAGGTGATCTCTGCCTAACATACAAAGTTATGTCAAACCCAGAGTGGTTGGACATGCTCCCCTTAAAGAAATCCCAATCCCTCCAAGCTACACGGTCTAGGGACCTAAACCTTGTCATCACAAGAAACAGAACATGCTGGAGGGATAGATTCCTATCCCAGAGACTTCCCGTACTCTGGAAAAAAAACTACCTATCTATATCAAACAAAGCTCCTCATTAGCACTTGAAAAATCTTAATGATTGGATGGGAAATAGGAAATTCACCCCGGGGATCACCAATGTGGCTCTGCTCGACAGGGGCACAGGAAAATAATTTTCTTGGGTGGCGAAAGCCAGGGTATCGTTTTGGCTAGGCTTATATAGGCCCTAGGGCCAATAGCCTAGTACCTACCTATGACCCTATAAAATGCTCAGATAATGTTAATGGTGCTTTTTTGTTTATGGTATAATTTACAAAATTTTCCCTGTCTATGGTTCATTGGGTAGTACTAGGGTAACTTCTCTTCTAGGCTATATTAAGCCTAGCCAATTATCCCATTACATAATCAAATCTTGCAACTTGTGTCTGTAAGGTAAAAACCTTAGCCATTATGCTAACCCCCCCAATAGTTTGGGCCCATAGGCCTCAGTCTCACGTACCTGTATTTGGGTGTCCATTGCTCTACCACTACACCACATTGGCCCAAGAAAGTGGCTCATTCCCATAGCAGGAGCTGAACCTGGGCCACCTTTGTGAAAACCAGGAATCCTAACAACTAGACCATATGGGACATTTCTTTGAGCATTGTGAGACTATGTTTTTTTTTCAGTAGTTAGATATCTGAGAGTAATCCCATTTGCAGGAGTTTGAAACAGAGATGACTGCACACTCTTTATATTTCTCTTGTTAACAGAGCTATATCATATCTATATTAATGGTACAGTTCTTGAACAGGCAGTCCACACCTCTGCTGGGCATTGTTTTCTATGGCCATTGGTTACATAGATGACATTGATTTGATTATAGGGTATGGGACAGTGAGGTCTTTCCTTTTTGAGGAATTGTGTCAGAATTGTGCTGTCCTTATCTTAGATTTTATTAATTTAAATCCCATTTTTTGTTGGAGTGTTACTTTATATAACATTCAGTTTTCCTCCAATTGTTTGAATGTTTGGCATGTTCTTTAGCATGAACCAGTAATGCGACCAGTAGTACCAATGGACACACTCCAAGGAGAATATCAATGAAGAAGTGTAATTTCACAAGTCAACCAAGCAAGTAGAAATTCACGTAGTTTATTCGGATCGTAAAATTCAACAAAATGAACAAATTGTTAAGCGCTTTCACCCAGGTTCAATCCCAGGCTTCCTCAGAACTTCTTCATTGATATTCTCCTTGGAGTGTGTCCATTGGTACTACTGGTCGCATTACTGGTTCTTGCTTTCTGTGCGTTTCCATGTTCTTTAGCATTACAGACATAGCCTCACTGAAGTGGGATGCTGCCCTTCTGAAAGCATGATCTTTGATGGCTAGATAGGCAGGTGAGCTTCATAAGTCATAGAAGAAGGTGCTTTTGTTAAAACTTTCTTTATTGCCTTTTTCCCCATGTAGTAAACCATTTATTTGTTACAGCTTTTTTATACAAGCAGTTTTGACATTATTGTTTTATAATACCTTTTTGGAGAATAGGTTGAATCAGGCTAAGTACGTGGCTTGCCAGTGTAGGAAAGTGACAATGTACTTCTGCTTCATGCATTTATTTTTAAGAGGAAGGCCTTTGGCTCCGTTTTTCTTCAGGGATTTAATCTGAAGAAAGGTATTTTGTCATTCCTTTACACATCTTGTGAGAATACTGGGCAGTTAAGTTTTTATCATAAGTTTTAACTAGTCAAACAATGCCTCATTGGTTGAAAATGGTTGTTTTATTGTACTTCAGATAAGCACTGAGTGTGTGAGAAGATGGGAATGGATATGGTGCTTGCTTAAAGAAACAAATTGCTGTTGTTAATCAGGAATGGAGTGCTTCACAGAAAGACAGTATACCTGAACCTGCTATAGACTTGCTATAGTGGTGCTAGGATGTATACAGTAATACTGCAGATCACAATAGAACTTCGTCTTTCTTAGATCTGAAAATTTATTTTAGTAATAACCTATGACTGGATGTGAGTATCACAGGATTTATGCACTGTTGGTGTAATTCAATCATGAGGGTGAAGCCAGAGTGATGAAATGAAACCAACCGTGGGTAAATTCTGTGATACCCACATCCAGGACTGGGTTATTGCTATTATACAATGACACAATTTAAGAAAGAAATTGCTTACCTTTCTTGAATAATATCTTTGTATAACAGTGCTGTAGTGTTCCTCCATGTTCTTCCTTCTTTACTGACACATTCTCACACTTGCAGGGTACATCAATACTGTCCAGGAGAAGCAATGGAGAAAAGGGAATTTCCATTGATCTTTTTTCTTGTCATTATAACCTCTTAATGCAAGAAACCTGGACAAAGTCCAACATAATGGGGAGAGTGGGGGGGAGAGACAAAGGTCCAACAATCAGGACAGATTTTAAATATGTTTTTCGATTCATGAACAATCATGTAGGCTTTGAGTGAATCCTGAACGATGTTTACATGTTAGAGTGAGGAGCAGCAGTGCTAATCGCATATGCATACTGCTCATCATGCCTAAACAAATGCAACTAGGTTTCCATGGCCAGCAACAGTGTTGGCAGCCAGGAAACCATGTTGACCAGAATGAGCACACACCAGTAAACAAACAGGCTTGTTTATGGGCAAATCTGTTAAGCATACTCACATGGAAAGCACAAAGACCTATATAAGGCTGTGACACCCCTGCACTGGCGCAGTAATCAAGGAGCCTCAGTCTTCACCACTGGTAACAGCTAGGGTAAGTACACACTGGGAGTATGACAAGTACACACACAGTAAAGTGTAATTTTCCTTAAGAGCACACAGAGATCACAGTCAGTCTGGGGCTGGTTTCTCCCTCTTTCTCCAGATCCCCAATAAGACTCCCCACTGGCACAGCTATAGGAAAATGTATTTGCCCACATTTAGGGCTAAAATTAATCCTAGTTTTGAGCAAGAACAGAGCCAGATTTTAGCTAGGAAGTGTTTCAGAGTGGTTTAGAAAGATGGGAGGGCGGGTATTGACATAACAGGTACAGGTAAGGAGTTCCAGGCCTTGGCAACCTTGCACGAGTACAGACAATGCCCAGCAGATTTAACAAGTTTGTAGACAGACGTGAGTTTTTGGTCACTGGATCGCAATGACTGACTGGGAACATAGTTGTGTAGAATAGTTTTTAGTGTTGGACAGGTAGATGGATGCTGGACAATTTTATAGGTGGTAAGAAGCTGTGTAAATGTTAGTTGATTAGGCAGTTCTCAACAATTTAAGCTTTTCTCAAGTTTTAATTTTTGTGAAGCCTGGAGGTTAGTAAGAATGGGAGCACCATAAAGAAGTGTGGGGAGGAGATAAGTAATGGAGAGTAGTTTTAGTTGCATTGATGAGAATGTTTTTGGCACTGTAAATCCCTAGTTTTTGATTATTTTTTATGCAATTTTATATATGCAGGTTGAATGTAAGCTTATCATCCACTATCACCCCTAATAATTTGCTATGAAAAGTGACTTCAGTGGCTGTATTATCAGGACAGAGGACTTTAAATTTTGTTTTTTCATGAGAGAGGGATTTGGGGATAAACGTAGTTTGATCTTTTTTGGATTGAACATGAGTTGTGAGTTTTGGAGCCATGTTTCAGTGGCTGTTAAAGCTTACTGAGTAATTTTTTGGAGGTGTACCATGTTGTCACGTGTGCAAATGAGAGTGGAATCATCTGTGCATTGTATTAGGGTGGCCTGTTGTGTGGATATAAAGAAAGTGTTGGTGAAAGTGTTAAAGAGGAGGGGACCAAGGATTGAGCCTTGTGGTACACTGGTGGTGAATTTGAGGTAAGGAGAGAGCATGCAGTGCCATTTCACTGACTGATAGCTATTGAACAGGTAGCCTTTGAACCACAGAAGCTTGGGCTGAGAGAGACCTAGTGAGGACATGTGAAGTAGAAGTTTGCTGTGACAAGCTGTATCTACGGCTTTAGATACATTTAGAAATAAGGAAGAGATCAGTTTGCCATTGTCTCTAGCATTATTGACAGCATCTATATAAGTTAGAAGGGCAGTGCTAGTATTATGGGAAAGACAGAAACCATGTTGTGTAGGGGACAGAAGCTCTTCCTGCTTCCTGTGTTTGAATACATTTTTCAAGTATTTAGGTGAGGGGAGATAAGATTGTTATAGGTCTCAAGTTATTAATGTCTGTTGAATGTCCTCATGTGTGTAGAGGGATAATGTGTGACTTTTCCAGAGGGAGGGAATGTAGGATTCCTAGGCTGACCTATTTATAAGGATTGAGACAGGACAGGCAGTGTTACTCGCTGCTAGTTTAGGTATTCGTTTGGAAGGTCATCAGATGAAGAAGAGCACAGTTAAGTTTGTTTAAGAGTAGTTTTATATAGGATGTGGGCACATGTTTGAAGGTGAAAGTAGATGTGGTGATATGTGGCTGTTGGGTTGGGATTAGATGGTGAGGAATACTTGGTTAGAGATGCAATACTATCTATAAAATAAGAGTTGAACTGTATTGTAGTTTCGAGTGGTGAGTTATCAGGAGAGGGATTTGGAATGACAGTAAACAAACAGGCTTGTCTATGCACAATCCTGTTAAGTGGGCTCATGTAGACATCACAAAGACCTACATAAGGCAAATAATGCATGTATGAATCAAGGAATATATGTCCCTGTAATTACTTAGAAAGAATCTTGCTTTATGTCAGGCAACATTGCCTGATGCTAGGTATACCCAAGCACATCTGTAGATGCCTGCTGTTGTCACTGTGAAGGTAGAACAACAATTATGTACAGTGTGGATATAATCCTGTATTGGAACCCATGCCTTAAGTAGGCAACAGCATATATTACATCATCTTGTGTCCTCAATCCTGTGGAGATGTCTCACTACAACTGTAATGGAATGACAATCTATTCAAATAAGAGCATCAGTCTTTAATACTGCCTTTCCAAAGAAATGTAGAATAAACTCTTGCAACAGGAAACTACATTTACACATGAACATAGTGCATACGGGTGATAACACTGTTAACATCATGTACACTGACTGTAAGAAGTGATGTCGGGATTTGAACTATATAGCTGACATTACATGCTAGTGAAGGTTTGCTGAAACACAAGCACAAATACAGATTTATTTGATGACTGTGACACTGCACATTTAAATGTATGACATCATTATTGTGTATTACCTTCATGTTTCTGCAAAAAAATGGTTATACAGCACAGACCCACTGTATTGATATGCATCATGTATGTATTTGCAGCCTTTTTTGTGAAGTAAGTGGAAGAAACATACCCTCACAAATGACAGTCATTCCTGTATTTGAACTCCCTACCTATGTACTGGCACAATCTTCAAACAAGTGCATTATATACATGCACCATAGGAAAAGTCGGGCCGCATGTGAGTCACACTGCATCTTTGAAAGGATGACATAAACTGTCATGCAAAACAGATGTGTGTGCAAAAATTACTTCTACAGCTATGTGCAGTTCTAAATGTATTCAGTACTAAGAGGTGTAAGATATTCCTGCATCCATTTGTTTTCACACACAGACAATCAGGAGAGTCTCACTGTAGTATTCAAGCTCCCTACCTATAGACAGACACAATCTACAAATAAGTTTATTATATACATGTGCCACAGGGAAGGTCTGATTTTAGTGGTGTGGTAGTGCATTATTGAAATATGACCTCATCGGTATGTTGCAGACAGTATGCATTTGTAGACAGAGTGAAAAGGGGATGGTGGATTGAGCTAACCATGTAAATGTTTCCCATGAGTGGCAGTCAAATGAGGATTCCTGTTGAATTAATCCTCAAGTAATGCAATGGACCCACCATCACACAGACAAATTGATTGTTGTGAGAATAGAACCCTGCACCTATCTAACTATGAAATGTTGAGGACACAGTACTTAAAGCAAGTGCCATTACAGAAGTCTGACTTTTATAGTGTTAGCATGCACTTTATAGAGGGTGACATCAATGCAGTGTTGCAGAGAAGATTATGTTGGGAGAAAGGTCTGACATTGATGTGGACTCACCCTGCAGTGTAGAATTAACTCCATGCTACTACCTTATTGTGGAGAGTAGTAGTGAAGGTCATATTTACACAACAACGCACACACACACACACACACACACACACACACACACACACACACACACACACACACACACAATTTGACTGCTGTGATATTAGAATACCATACCTATCTATTGGCACAGTCTACAAGACACAGTACTTAATGCAAGCACCACTGCAGAAATCTGACTTTTGTACTATGACAGTGCAGTTTAGATATGTTTAGAGTCTCATTCTGTGTCAGAGAAGATTGTGATGTTGAATGTTTTGTGCAAATCCATATTTGTTGACATGACGGGATAAGGGCATTATTTTGATCAATAATACATGCATACTGCTGGCTTAGGTCAGCTATGCTCTCATTAATGTAAACTGCAGAACTGAGAATCACATGACCTACATGTCTTGTGTATATGACTCACGCATACTTGTGAAACACAGGATGCACAATGAATCATTCATGGATCATCAGGTTATGATGATGAGATATAACCTTTAATGAACAGTACTGATATTAGCAATGGTGTGCACTCAGGCGTGGGCAATGTAGATTGTCAGTACCAAGCAATACATCATGTTCTAATGTATGAGGAATAAAAAATGAACAATACATAATGTTCAAATGCAGGAGGGATAGAAAATTATGATTTATGTGTGTTAGGGCTGTACATGGTTGTATATCATTTGTAAGTGTCAGTGCTGAATGTAGACCCAACTGTACAAAATGAAGTGGTCAGTTTACCACACAATTCATTGCATTTCACATGAGTACATGAAACAGTTTCCAGGTAATGAAGTAGTATAATCCAGTAGCAATAGTTATTTTTGTTCCAAATGTCTTTTTAAAGTGGAATGCTGAGAAATATATTTGCGCAGATGTTAGCAAAGTGTTAGCGCATGCATGATTAGACTTTGATGTGTTGAACTCACACTGTGAAGTACCAATGTTTAGTGGTGTTCAGTGGTACTCCCTGGCAATCTATTTACAAATAAGAATCACACAGTAAATGTAATTCTGATTACATTTAAAACAGATCTGTTTTATCTTCACATGTTGCATAAATATGCCTCTCATGTTTTATTGTACCTTTCAATGTTAGATCCAAAATTCAACTCAGAAACGAAGTATTGTGCTTATCTTTTCCATTTGTGCAATAGTATGTTGTGAGCAGAGTTCTCTGGTGAAGGAAACAGTGAAAAACGTCATTTGGTGTGCCTTCTACAGTGCAAATAGGCTTAGCAGCAATGCACAGCAGTCAGCACTCGGGAAAGTACTTAGTGGAGAAAATCCACCTGTTAACCTACCTTTCTCTGTGGCACAAGATGTAAAATGGAGCTAAATAAAAAAGTGGAGCTGAAGCAAGTTTCGACTCCAGTATGCAGATCATTTTACAAAGGGGGGTCAGAATGTAATTATCATACTAGTTTTTTATCATGACTTTAATAATACCTAGTAATGACTATTATACATAAGTTGCTTGGCCTAACTGTGTGTCTAATAGCTACTGAAGTAATATTTTATACCTACTGCATACAACACATGCTTTGAGAGAAATCACAAGGTATGTGTGTGTACAATACAGTGTAAGGCAAACACTCACGGCATTTTTCAATAACACCTGGAATGCCATTTTGCATAACATGCTACAGTTGCTCATTGCCAGACCTCATGCAAATGCTGAGGACTACAACTGATCACACAAAAGGAGCACAGAGAGATACATAGGCAACTCATTCACAGGAAAGACACTTGAGTTTCACCTAATGCTGGATTTCAACTATTGTCAAGATGAAGAATTAAGTTTATAGACTTGATCACTATCTCTAGACCCCACCAAGGAAATCATACTGAACATGCATCAAAATCACATGTTTGAAGTGACTGTGATTACCTATTTAGCCAATGGAAGAAGTAGGTTTTATACTTCAGCAAAGTCATGGCAGACTGAAAATGCCATAACATGATATTTCCATCCATTAGCCTAATGAATAGTCAAGAGTACAAAGGGATGAGAGAGAAGGGGTGAAGACAGAGACAGATATAGAGACACATATGAAAGGGTGATGTTATGGGACATTAATGTACATCTTTATGGTATATCCTTAGTGATAATCCGTCATGATCTGTATCAGTAAGGGATGTCTGTTGGGATAAAGAAGCTATAGGACAGGGGACAAGCAAAAACTGGTGAAGACATGAGTGGAATAAGGGTGGTTTAAGAATTCTTCCTTATGGGCATTGCTATGTTTGCAAATGCTTTTTTGCAACAGTATTCAAAATCTGCTAATGTAAGGATGCTACTGTATAAAAATTAAGATGTATGCCATTAAATATATCATAGAAGTATAACATCATAGTAAGAAATAACATACATCTGGACTTGAACCGTTGATGCTATGGCCACAAATCAATCCTCAGACAAGTGATTTAGGTCAACACTCCACAGAGGAAGATGCACCTTGATACATTCAGTAGTCAAAGAACTGTTGCAAAACATTGCCTTTATTCTGTCTTAAGTTGTTTAAACACCTGAATCCTCTGGGTGATGGCAACAGCTGACCACATTTTGCCATAGGACATGAACAGCTATGCACTGTGACTCGGCATTCATGCACAACACCAAACTCTGCATAAAGGCTGAGGACAAAAAAGTTAAGTCTTTTTTATGGGGCATTTCTGGCATTTCTGGCTATGTGTGCTGTGTGTGATTCTGTCTTTTGAATATATTAAACGTGAAAGAAGGGCTGATAGGAAAGTGGTATAATGGGGGGGGTGGAGCAACCAGAGGGGAAGACACAGGGGAAAGGAAAGAATACAGAAATTTGCAGGAAGGTAGTGGAAGAGAACAATAGATATCCACTTCTTCACAAAATAAAAGTAGAAGTGTAGCTACAATTTGATGGATTTGGACTGTCACCACACCAACGATAGGTGACAACAACAGAATAATGTTGTACTGCCAATTGTACCAAATCAAGTATTTCAAGAAGATATGTAGGTGAAGTGGAGAGCTATGTATGGGTCATTTATTGGGGGGCAAGTGCCCATTTTTTTCCTTTTCTTTTCTTTCAAAGAGCAAAGAATGTTGGTGAAAGCACTTAAGAATGTGAGGGTCAGGTAGGAAGGTTAGGTAAGGAAGCAGGTGCAGAGACAGGATAAACAAGATAGACAAGGATGGTGATGGACACAAAAGGATGGGGTGCTTTGAATGGGGATAGTTAGGTGGCATCTGAGGTGCAGCTATGTCAAGCCTGAGAACAGCGAGAATCTAGTCTTCACCTCAGAACTGTCATCACTATCTCCTGTCTCAGTTTCCTCATCCAGTGTTCAGCGTGGCATCATCTTGGCAATGTGATAAAGCATCTTTTTGACACAGCTGATTCGGGCACTGAGGTCCCTTTCCATTATACCCTTCAACAACCCTATCAGCTCTTAGTGGGTGACAAAATCATTACCTCAATTAATACTATCAGAGGTAACAGTGCATCAGCTGCCAAGGAAGGGCTACCTGATGTGGATGTGGCAGGTAGGGCAGTGGTTGTGGAAGCCGTGCTGACAGCTTGGGACCTTGAGTGCTGGGTGTTGGTGCTGTAACCTTTGGGTGGATGGCAGGCTGACCGCAGTGGTCTGTCTCCCTCTCTGTCTGCCTCTCTGTATGAATGTCATTTTTTAATGAGAAATTTACAACAGTCCAATTTAAAGCCATATAAGACTGCCCCTCCAAAAAAGGTAGAAAGGGGTGGGGTGAGAAAAAGGGGAGAGAGAGATAGAACTAAATCCATGGCCATACCTCTCAACTGTACAGATTTTCACAGAATGTCCGGCTTTTGCCTCATATTTTTGGACTATTCCTCATAAAATTTGTGGTTTTCTGGCAAATTACTGGGATGATCTGAGGATTGAAGTCACTCAATAATGACATACATTTGAGTTTCAGACTTCAAATCCTTCAGAAAATGTATGTTAACACAAACCCTGTTACTCTAGAAAATCTGTTCCTATTTTTGGGCCTTTGTCCCCCCATTTTGTCAGGCTTTGTCCAGATTTCTTGCACTAAGTAGGTTGAGAGGTATGTCCATGGCATATCACTTGACTGTGAAACAATTATTATTATCCAGTCTATTCACATTTGCCACATCCATGTATGGGAGGGTCTTGCTCTGTTATACCATTAATCAATTGCACTGCTATGATATCACACATACAACTATTTATTACAGAATTGACATACTGCATACCATTACAATACTTACTAAGGTTACAGCAAGACCTGATCCATATTTACCCTGTGCCTCTCTGAGTCAATTTAAACTATCTTGATGCATCTCATGGTTTACTGCAATGGCTTCAGCAGCTGTGCAACAGCGAAGAAGAGAAAAGGAGACATGAATGCATATTGAATAACAGTCTTGGCTGTGTCATGCATTCTATAGCATTTAATGCTGATGGGTCAGTATACTTACACACCTGAGGGATGTCAAGTCCTAAACTCATCCTTCCATTGGTTAAGGAGGTCCTTCTTATGCTGTTTCAAGTCACTGTAGAGGTAATGACACTTCTCTCCAGTGAATGGGATGCCAGTTACACTGTAGATGGCCTTGCCTTATCTGTTCCAAGTCTGAGTTTTACTCTGATACCCAGTATAATTCCCCTGTAGCAGCCTACAGCTGGACCTGTTCACTAAGAGCGCCACAAATATCCTAGACTCCTCAACTTTGTGCTCTAAATTCAGCACCATCATCTCCCTCACCAGCCATGCCTGCAGAAGTCAAACAGCAACTCTAAGTCTGAATTGGTATCAAATTACAATCTTGTGTTTAATGGCTAGTGTGCAAAAACCAACAACCATGTCAACTGCATTTGCACAATGGTAAGCACAGAGAGGCATTTGTAAACAGAGTGAACTGTATCTTATGACACAGCAAAGAAGGAGGAGTGAAACATGGCAACAAGATTTGCCATCTATGATGCTCACCATATTCACACTTTTTTCATATGGTCAACATTGACAAACTCAGTAGCTTGGCTTGTTATCCATTGTGCTCTGGGTGTTAAATAGGATGACTTTACACATAACTTTCTGGAGTTATACACTGTAAAAAGTTAGCTGACTAATCTGGGAATTAAATCTTGGGAACAAAAAATGTATAAATTCAAACAAGATGATTATTTGTCAGTGCTACAGGAGAACGCCTTTTTAGCTATGTTCATTGAATTCATTATGAATAGAAATTTACTTTAATAAGTCCTGTGAAATGCATTCCCACAAAAGAGGCAGTAGTACTGTTTGTAAATGTATGCCAGATGGATAGACTTTCATGAGCTGATAATACAGGTTGGGATAAGATACATACACCCACACATCATTGCAGATTATGTTCTAAACACAGAGTTGGCCTATGTGAGGAAAGAAGATGATTTTAATTTAGGTTTTCTGCCCATCATAAATATGTAAGTACATTTTTATTCCATTATCAAAAATATCCTGCTTAAACAATTACACACACATTCAATTGTGTTTCATAACTAAATCACCTATACTACTTACAAAAATTAATCAAAACATTAATGAGACATATATTGCAATAAATATAATTATGATAGCCATTTGTATGTAGTGTTACCTTCCTAATGAAAGTGCTGTTAAAAATTGCATTCTGACAATTTTTGCAAAGTAAGTGTTATCTGTATTTGGGCCCTGGATCACCTATGTTCTATCACTAAAGGTAGTGCATTTATACCTCTTGCCACAGAGATGGTTACATAGCAGGTGGATGTTCTACACTCAGTACTATCCAGAGTGCTGACATTAGTGTATTCACACTAAGCCTGTTTGTGCTACAGAAGGCTGCCAAATAAAATGTTTCACTTTTTTCCTTGAGTAGAAAAGCTCAGTTGTGTGCTGTTCAGCAGTGAGCAAGTAGATGAGGCAAGAAATAGAAAAAAAAGCATATGAAGTTATGATGAAAGTGGTTCCTACATCTGGAGTAATAATTTCCACAGTCTCTTCACACTGTATGGTTTAAACCCCACAGAAACTGTGGTAAGGGGGCAAAGGCACTGCATTTACAGCATCTGCCACAGAAGCAGGCATATGAAATGTGCACATCATTCCTTCAAGTGTGAGATCTGTTTATGCTCTACTAAGTAGTGCTGAATTTACACAGGCAAAAAAAACATATATGACAATTTATATTCCACACAACACATCACAACCTGCATTTTCACATCTGCTGTAAATATTCCAAGCCGCATGTGGCTTAAAACCCTACATCCTCTTCCTTGTTTCTTTAAAGACATTTAATTTAACCTGTATACTACAACGATACTTATATGCAATGCAAATTTTTTCTCTTACTGCTGTTCAGAGTGATGTAGCAAAGCGTACCTGTGCCAGTGTAAAATGCGCTACCGATGGCATGATAGATTAAATGTCTCACTTTGTGCCCTGGGTAGTGGATTCTTGCTCACTGCTTTGAAATGCTGCCATTCAAGAATGTGCTCTGACAAAATGCACACAAATGAGGAGCAAAAAAGAAAAAAATAATAACAAATTGCCAGTAGTAACAAATATAGAGGAATATTAATAAAAAGGAAGGATTGTGAAGTTTAATAGATCTGTGTGGGGTACAACCTGATCATGTGCTCAGAAAATATGCATTAACTCTGGCAGACAACATACTATCTGGAATTGAACCCGCAACTCAGTTAAATAACAACACAGAGTCAGTTGTGTTTCTTATTCCTCTTTGCCACAACACAGAACTAGAGTATGTTACTTTCTCATTTGGTTGAAAATGTCTTGATCAATGTCATAGTGACCACTAATAGGCCACACCATTTTAATGTCAGCTAGCCAACACTGCTAGCTATTTCTTCTCTTTGTTTTCTGAACACCTTCTCCTCCTCCCAGTTTAATTACAGAAATGCAATGATATGGCCATTTATTTGCATCTTTGAATGTGAAATATATATGATCAGCATTTCAGACACATTTTAAGCATAGCATGGACAGTGTGCTCTTACTGCAAAGATATCAATGTTGTTGAGGTGCTTACACTTTTTTATTTTAACTCTGCTCTGCATGATAATAAGGGTTCAGAGAGAAGACTCACTTTAGTATTGCTTGTTGCTGTAGTCAGAGCAATCAGTAACACTTGCAAGCCATTAGCAGCTAACAATTGTCATTGCTTCTTGCCTTCATGCAACTACATCATGATAAAATTGTTTTTTTAACCACTTACCCCAAAAACTATATTCTTCTTAATGGCATACTTCTTTTTATATATCTCAAAATAGTTATGCTATACTCCCGATTATTGACACTATATAACATTGTATTGCTACTTAATGCCTTGTAATAGTCCTGTAACATTGCTGTTTAATGCTAATTTATAATGAAAATTGTATAATATGTTGGAGCTTTTCTCCCCGGGCCTCTGCTGAAAAAGGGCTCTTCAGCTCAGTCAGACAATCCTGGTCAACAAATGTAAAATAAATGTTACATCTTTCGTCTTTTCCCAGTTAGGAGTCGCCACAGCGGAACTCAGGTCTGCTAATGATTGGCAGTAGATTTTTACGTACTGATTTGCCAGCTCTGATGCACAACTTTCAACGAAGGTACGCCCATTCACGCATGTCTCCACACAGAAGAAGCTTTAGCTGAGAATCAAACAGGACAACATCTTACTGTGAGGCGACAATGCTACTGCAGCACCACCATAAATAAATAAATTACTCCTCCCTGCAGTCCTAGGGCATGTGCATGCAATCATGTAGTTACACCATGTTTGCATTCTCTACATCAAGTGATTTTTTGGCATTCAGGAATGCTAATGATTTCACACTTCACCTGCATTGACGCAGTGCTCAAATGGCTGAACCTGCACTATATACAGGTAACAATGTATCTATGGAAGTGGAAGGAGTGGAGACTGATTAGATAGAGACAGAGTTACTTTGTGGAGATTGTTCTAATTAATGCACAATTTCATAAGGTATGTTTATCCTCTTCATAAACTACTTTGAAATACATTCAATATATGGAAATCAATGTGCAACTGAAAAACATGTTGATATGTATGCAGATTTAAAACATCAGTGCTGCACATTTGCTAATTGTTGCTCTGCTTTCCAAGTTAGTAGGGTTAAATGACAGTTATGTTATCATTTGCCACTGGAATTTAACCATGTACAACAGCAGACAACTGTATTGTGTTTAGCACCTACGTCAAGGGGTTGTGCATGTGTTAGTAACAGAGGTGCTAGTCTTCTCAGATTGGACATGTCCAGTAGAGATTATGTTGAAGGGATAGTCAGTCTGCTTGATTCTTTGATTTTTCTTAAGGGGGCGATAGGCAGGGCATTATTCTCTTGTCCTTGTGTCGTTTGCACTAGGATGTTTGTTAGCCTTCTTTCCACTGCCTTCCTCTTTCTCCAGAGATATCAGAATTACCACATGAAAGGCCACCTGCAAGAAAGTGTCTGGGCAGTTGGACTTTGAATTTTTGTATACTTATTGGTAATACTGTCATTAAGCAGCAATTTACACAACTGTTGTCATCATTACAGGCATTTTAACAGAATATATATAATGCTAATGTATTCATGTTTCTTTTTTATGTGGGGGGGGGGGCTCCCTTACCATGTGTGTAGTTCAAAATGAGCATTGTGTGTTTAATTGCTTTTTGCTGAGGATGGGTGCACTTATTTGTTTTGAGGAGATTGATTTTTGCATGTCCTAAAAATTTTTTTTTTCTTTTTCTGTTTCATGTCATACAGGATTATGGCACTCAGACCACCTGTTCCATGAAAGCCACCATTCAGTGAAAAAAATCCTAGGTATGCTATATATCTAAGGCATGGACTGCAGTTGTAGATATCTTTATGTGCTACAACTTCTACATTTGAAAACATCGATATGTGTGCCTTACAAGAGCAATGAGTCCAATACAAATTATGTTGGGGGGATGGTCAGTCTGTTTGATTCTCAGATATTTCTAAAGGGGAAGATAGGCTGGGCATTATTCGCTTGCCTTGTTTCATTTGCATTGGTATACTTATTAGCCTTCTTTCCACTGCCTTCCCCTTTCTCTAGGGACATCAGAATTACCATCTGAAAGAGTATCTGCAGATGGTAAGCACAAGCTTCGTTTTATTAGTAATAACAATTAATTAGATATAAGTCTGAGGGAGTAAAGTGTATTGTATTCTTTTAACATCTGAAATTGTTTAACGTGTATCTAGAACCAAGTTTAGATAATTTCTACTTACTATTTCTCTCCTGCTTGTGTTTATTTATTATTATCACAGCTAATCCTGACATTGGCAGTGTAGAACTCATACCACCTGATATCAGCGTATTTGTAGCCTCTGATGATGATGATAATGATGATGATGATGGTGATACACAGGCACAATCAGGGCTTGCAGAGATTCAGTCTGGAAGTGAGGTTGTGGCTCACACATCCACTGGCTTTATTTTGGGCACAGTTCATTTGCCTATGCAAAACTATTCCACTTAGGCCTCAGATAAAGGAGAGGTTAGAGGTGACATGGTTGATCAGGATAGTGTAGTTACTCCAGTTGCAGCACTGGTTGAGTCTGCCTGTACCCTTCATGAGAGCATGGCACTGCACAGGAGGTTTTCTTGAGGTGCTCAGAACAGGCTTACTATCTGCACTCGTCCTGATGATGTTGTGTCATTATGTGCCATCAGACATATATATTTAGCCATCGTGGAGTTACAAGTTAATTCCACAAGAGCCTTGGAAGACATTGTGTGAGTCCCAAATATGGCACATTCTGACATGCGTGACTGCCTCAACCATGTGGGTGACTCATTGGATAGGATGAGTGACACACTGGAATAGTCAGTGTCTGTGATGGAACATCTACAGGAGGAGGGCCAGCATCCATGTGTCTGTAGAGCTGCAACATCCTCTGGTGTTGGCCATGCCAGATCCCCACCCATAGTAGTTCTTCTTCCAATGCTCTGTCAGTGACTTGTGTCCGCACCCAGATGTAGTAGGCCATGGGGTTGTGGTCTTGGATATAGTTGTGCAGACAGCTCATCCAGCAGACATTGCTCATGTTCAGGTAGCACTTCCACTTCAAATCGGGCAGTTGTCATGCTTGGGAGAGAACACTAAACTGAGAACTCTACCATGAACAGCTCACATCTGTCTGACATGGAAGGATGTAGTGCTAGCATAGAGCTTGACTGTGTTCATGCAGATGCACACACATTTCACAAAAACTGCCCATACTGACTAACACATATACAATGTAAGACAACCTTAATGTTGATTGTGATATATCTAATGTTAGTGGCCCTGAGATATTTCCTACTTTACTGAATGCTGTGTGTTTCTTACTCACATGCATACACTTCTTCGGTGTCCGCCTTGGTCTATTGCCCCCCCCCCCAACAACCCTGTACAAACGATGACTGTGCCTTGCCCTTTCTTCATTTGGGTTTCACTTAGATTTGCATATATATCTGATACACATAGTGGATAGGTAAGAGAGTCTTTCTCTGTATGTTGATTATATGCATATTTAGTACATAATAGGATTGTGGATTTTTATGTAAATACTATCTTTGAAGGCTTTTTTCATTTAGCATTGAATGTCATGCATTCCAACCAGTGACATTATAACTACTTATTTATTTATTTGAATTTGTTGACCGGGAGAGTCCACTGGGTCAGAGCAATCCATTTTCAGTGGAGGCCCGGGGAGAAAAGCTCCACAAGTAGTTACACTCATGACACTAGAGATTACATTGATGAAAATGACAGTGGTAAAGAATATATAATAAGCAAAAAGGCATTCTTGCATAACATTTCTAACAGAAGGAAAAAAAAGTTACATATTAGATAGGAAAAAAAATATGAAAATCAATTTTCAAACATTTGAGCAACTTTGGAAAGATAGAACATATATGATAAAAATATTTTTAAGAATTAAGTTAGAATTATTTAAGCATTCCTGGTAAAGAATAGTATGTGGGTTACTAATTGAAAATAGAAAGGTCATTTAAGCATATAGAGTGCAATTTATTATACTTATACCATATAGAATACCAATGAGAAAGGGGGGATAACTTCATTACCAGAGGAAATCTGATGTTCTATTGCAGGAATAGTGTACTGATTCTACATTATTATAAAGAGGGGTCAAGGGTCTAAGAGTAGGGGGGCATTAAGGTTATGTAGGAGAATGATGTTTAAGTAGGAGCATGAGAAAGACATTCCCATTTGGAGGACAGATGGGAATGCAGGGCAGATTTGAAGTTGTTATGGCTTGGTATAGTGCGTAGTGGAGGGGGAAGAGAGTTCCATAATTTGACTATGGTGTATTATAGTAGCAATTGGCCAAGGGGATGTGAGGGTTTGTGCACTTGTAGGAGGTTTTGGCTCTCAGATCTGAGGGAGCGTCTGGCTGTGTAGGGTATTATGGATGTGGCCAGAGAAGGACATTCTGCTGGTTTGTAGATGAGTTTGTGGGCAGTGGTAAGTTGTAGCTATTTTAGGTAGTTGGGGAGTTCTAGCCATTGGAAGGTATGTAGGGAGAGGCAGTGATGAGAACAGTTTTTAGAATTTGTTGCAAATTTGCAGATTTTTTGGTAGCAGGATTCAAGTTTGGAATGAAGACCCATTTGAAGGTTGGAGAATAGGGGAGCGCCATACATGAGAGAGGGAAGAAGGAAGGTAGTTGCGAGTGTGTGTCGGGTGGAGGGGCTGAGGTAACGATTGTGTCTGTACAGGAGACCAAATTTTTGATGGGTTTTCTTAATTGTGGAGTAAATGTGGGAATCAAATTTTAAGTTTTCATCAATGGGGATGTGTAGTAACTTGGTACAGGGAATGATTTCTAGGGGGGTGTTATTCTGGCTTTTAATGGAGAATAGGTTTTTATTGAAATTGGAGTTTTTGGTAGGAGTAAAAATCATTAGTTTTGTTTTGTTTGCATTTAGGGCTAGGTGATTGGATTGCATCCAGGATTCAGTTTTGGAGAAGGCTGATTGAGTTTTTAATAGTAGTTCAGAGGGGCAGGAGGATGAGCAGATGATGGTGGAGTCATCTGCGTACTGGATAACTGAGGCTTCATGGATAGAGTGGTTGAAGTAATTGATGAATATATTAAAGGGAAGTGGGCCCAGTACAGATCCCTGGGGAACTCCTGTGGGAGGTGATAAGAAGGGAGAGGTAGATGCTTTCCACTGGACAGCGTGTTGGTGGTGGGATAGGTAGCTGGAGAACCAGGCTAAGGTAGAAGAAGAGAGCTTTAAGTATGAGAGCTGGGACAGGAGTAAGGAGTGAGAGATGGTGTCAAAAGCTTTAGAAAGGTCTGGAAACAGTGATGATATGTATCTGCCATTGTCGCGTGCTAGGTTGATAGTTTCAAGAAAGGATAGGAGGGTGGTCATGTTACTGTGGCTGAGCCGAAACCCATGCCGAGTTGGGAAGAGGAGTTTCTGTAGGGTCAGGTATGGCATAAGTTGTGAGTGGATAGTCTTTTCGAGTATTTTAGAAAGAGGAGAGAGTATTGCTATGGGTCTAAAATTGGTTGTGTTTATGTTATTATCTCCTTTGTGGAGAGGGATGAAGAAAGCATGCCACCAGATAGTTGGGACATAAGATTCCTGTATGGATCTATTTATAAGAATAGATATGGTATAGGCTATGGCATCAGCAGATAGTTTGACGAAGGTCGGTGGTAGGTTGTCAGGTGCATTGTGACAAGGTTTTAGCTTGAGGAGCAGTCTTTTTATTATGTTTGTGGGGATGGGTGTTAGGCTGAAAGGGGGGGGAGTTTGATTGGGGGTGAGGGGGGCAGGAGAGGAAGGTGTTGAAGGGGGGGTCAGGGAAGGAGGAGGATAGTTTTGCTATGCAGTCAGTAAAGAATGAGTTGAATTTAGTGACGGTTTCAAGACTGGTAAGGTCATGATCTGGGCAAGGGTTGCATTTACTACCGGGGTTCAGAATGGAGGAAATGGAATTCCAAAATTTTTTAGGGTTGGTTGAGTGCATGTATTGGAGTTTGCAGTAGTAGGTTTTGCAATCTTTTGTTATTAATTTTTTGGCCAGGTTACGTAATTGTTTAAATTCTAGGAGGTAGCTGGGTTTCTTTTGTTTTTGGTACTGTTTCCACTTTTTGTCTCATTGATGCATAATATGTTTAGTTTCATGGGATAGTCAGGGGCAGGGATTAGATTTGATTCATTTGGTTCTAAGGGGAGCTAGTTTATTTAGTAGGTTAAGGAAAATCTGGTTGAAATAAGATACAGCACTGTCTAGTGGAAGGGTTTTTAGGGGTGACCAGTCAGTGTGCTTAAGGCATTCTGAGAAGATTTCAGGGTTGAAGGAGGTTAGGTTTTGGGTTTTCGCATATTGGTGCTGCTTTTCTATGTGAGAGGGTAGGTGGTTTGTGAAGGCTGGAAGATGATCGCTGAGAGGGTCTGGTAGTATTATGGCATTTGAGGTAAGGTAGGGGTGGGTTGTTAGTATCCAATCTATGATGGTACCTGAGGTACTGTTTTATTTGGCATGGCAGGAAGGATTATGAGTTGGGTGAAGTTGTATAGACTGAATGAGATGGGGTGTCAGAGTTAAAAGATGCCCAGTTAATGTTCATATCACCTAGGATATAGGTTTCATTTTTGATATTGGAGCTAAACCAAGAGAGGATGTTTTCTAGTGTTTTGATATTATCTCCAGGTGGGATGTAGATGAAACAGATGCAGATAGACTTGAAGTTATTAAGTTTTAAAAAGCCTACTGTCATTTCCGAGTTGGCAAAGGTTGGGATGGGGTTTGTGTAAGGAGTAAGGGTGTGAGTGGAGGGGTAGATAATAGCTACTCCACCTCCTTTTCTCTGAGGTCTGTCATTGCATAGGATGTGGTAGCCTGGAGGGAGGATGGAGGGTTTAAGCCAGGTCTCAGAGATTGTGGGTATATCGGGGTGGTTGTGAGAGAGCCAGGCATGGAGGTGGGAATTTTGTTTTTGAGCCTTTGTGCATTAAGGGTGGTGATGTGGATGGATTTGGGTTTTTGGGGTTTGGAGGCTTGGTTTGTGAGATTTACGTTGGGGTTGGGTCCAGGGTTTGGGTGGATGTCACCTGAGAGGGAGATATGGAGGAGGAGTTGACTGAGGTAGTGTAAGGGGGACAGTGAAGTAGGGCTGAGAGGGGGGAGAGTTTTTTTTTTGAGATAGAATATAGAATAAGGTGTGGGGAGGGAGGAGTGGGACATATTGTGGGTTTGAACATAAGGGATGTGTTGGAAGAATAAAGTTCAGGGGAGATTTCTGAATATGTGTGGGTTGTGTATGGGAGTTGTGAGGTTGTGCCTTGTGGGTTCTGGTGTAGGTGTGTGTTAGTGAGGTGTGTAAGTTGGGTAAGATGGGTGAGGGAGATTATTAGTAAGGTTTGGATGGGTGAGGGAGATTATTAGTAAGGTTTGTATAATAGTTTGTGAGGAAAAGGTGGGCACTGTTGTTGTTGTATCACTAATGTATCCAGCCTGCTCGTAAGGTCTGTGAAAAACACACTTTTTCCCAGATGAAATCCCAGTCAGTAGTTCACAAATAACTGTTCTAACCAGTTTAAGTGAATAGATGCTATTTCAAATTGTGATGCAGCTCCAGGCCCAACTAGATGAGTAAAGCACAGTCGCCTATCTGTAAGTCTAACTCTGCGTAATAGACCTATATCCCAATGTTAACTCAGAGACTCAAAAAACATGAAACAAGGACTAATTATGACTGGATTCATAGGTTCATAGGTTCATAGGTTGGTACTAGGCTATCAGCCCTAGGGCCTATACAAGCCTAGCCATAACAATTCCCTGGCTATTTCTTCCCACACTATTTACTTCCCTGGACCCCTGTCTAGCAGGGCAACTGACGTGATCCCCGGGGTGAATTTCCTTTCTCCCATCCAATCATCAAGGTTCCTTTTGAAGAGGACCAAAGAGGCACTCTGCTTGACATGTATGGGCAATCTATTCCAGAGTCTGGGGAGTCTCTGGGTCAGGAACCTATCTCTCCAGCATGTTTTGTTTATTGTGATGACAAGGTTTAGATCCCTAGAGCATGTGGTTCTGAGGGATTGGGATTTCTTTAAGTGTAGCATGTCCAACAGCTCTGGGTTTGACATGGCCTTGTATGTTAAGCAAAGATCGCCTCTGAGTAGATGATATGCGACAGAGTATAGCTGGAGTTTTTTAAGGCGGTCAGCATAGGGCATCTGCTTTAGGCCTGTGATTCTTTTAGTGAGGTATTTCTGTGGCCTTTCCAGTTGTTGCAGATGTCTTGAGAGGTACATACCAAACAGGGCATTGTATTCTATAATGGGTCTAATGAGGGATGAGTACAGTGGGACAATGACCTCCTTTTTTCTGGATGAAAAGCCCTTAGTGATGAGGTGTGCCACATAGAAGGATTTCCTGACTGTTGTGGCGATGTGGTTATCGAAGGTGAGACCACTGTTCAACTGTGTCCCTAAGTCTCTTATCACACTTTCGGTGTTTAGTGTACTGCCACCTATATGGTAATTCATGGATACATGTTTTTTCCCAAAGGGGATAACTATACATTTCTTGGCATTGAGCTTGAGCCCATGGCTCTGGCACCAAGCATCTGTTTCTGTAAGGCCCTTTTGTAGAGTATCCACATCATTTGGGGATTCAATAATGGTTCCCAGTTTGCAGTCATCTGTGAACTTTGTTATCCAGAGTCCTTTAGGGTTGGCCTGTACTTCAGAGAAGTAGATGCCAAACAAGAGCGGTCCCAGGACTGAACTCTGAGGTACTCCACTTGTCACTTGTCTGGAGCTGGATTTGGAGTCGGCTACTTTTACAGTATAGGTTCTATCAGTAAGCCAATTAGCAACCCATTGGGTGACGTAGGGATTAATGCCCAGCTTAGTAAGTTTATTTATGATTCCAGAGTGGGGAATGGTGTCAAAGGCCTTGGCAAGGTCTAGATAGGCTGTGTGGACCACCTTACTCTTGTCCATGGCTCTGAAGACTGATTCAAAGAAGTCAATCAGGTTCAGGAGACAAGATCGGCCCTTCACGAACCCAAATTGGGTGGGGTCCAGTGTTTGAAGGTTGCCAATGTCTTTGTTTATAAGTTCCATGATAATATGCTCCATGGCCTTGCAGATAAGGCTTGTCAGACTGATAAATATTAGAATAACCCTAATAAGCCTATCTAAAATGGCAATACAAAAAATATAGAAAAAGATATAGGATGCATATGATATAAATGGGACTCCAAATAGTGACCCTATAAAATCATAAATTTGTAGAAAAAAAAATGATGTTCAGATATGTTGGTCCAACTGACTGCTAATAACAGACTTAAGTCCTGAACCTACATATACATGGCAAGCAAGAAAATTGGCCCAGATGAAAGGTTATTATATAACCAAAAACAACCATTAAAGGCCACCAGACCCCAAACTGTGTAACCTTCACAAATATAATGATATTAAATTAAAAAAAAAAAAAAAAAACAAAAAAAAAAAACAGGAACTGCAGTGCCAAAAAAAATTGTCTAAACAAACCAAAAGTGCTAAATCATATATGCAGATGTATATAACACATAAAAATAAACACCTGTTGTTAATGGAACCCTAAACAGATCCCAAACTGTGAATCCACAGTGGCAAACCCCATATAATTGAAACTGACCATAGTAATATAAACAAAAACATGTGCAACCATTAATTCCTTGATATTATCACATAAAATTAAAAGAAATAAAGAATTGTCCATACAAATCCATCCGTAAGACACAAAAATTTGAAAAACAAAAACATGAAAGTCTGATGTTGAAAAACTGAACAAATGTCTGGTAAAGCTCCTTAATGTGTAGAATAAAGGGCAAAGTCCACCAACAGTCCGATGAGCCGCAATTGGTTCCTTTGAAACCCTGAAGCTTGAAAGATCATAAAAATGACACCATATAAACAAATGACGCCCCAAAACAATAAGTAAATGTACATATGAAACCACCAAATGGACCTTAAGTGCAGGATGTCAAAATCAGACAAAAATGACTGCACATAAACTGAAGTCGTCAAGTCCAAGTCAAATGACGAATGATTTAACTGCCTATAGCAGTAAGAAGGCAAAGTCACGTGACATCTCCCAGAATAAAAAAAAAGACACAGTACCTGATTAAACTCCTAAGTCGTAAACTCCCAAAAATTGGACTGGAAAACAAGGGGAAATGCCCCAGTGAATAAACAGTAATATGATAAACTGTCAATTATGGCCAACAATAATCCACAGAGAAGCCAAAGCGAACCCAAAACCAAAATGGCGAAGCTCCAAAAAAAAGCCGACGTTCGTTGCTGTCGTTTTCCACTCTCCCACAGAATGAAAAGTTGAATATGGAGCCCTTCCTGGAACAAGCCTGGTATTATAGCTTATAGCTTAGTTATAGCTTATAGCTTAGTTTATATATATATATATATATATATATATATATATATATATATATATATATATATATATAAGCCTGGTAATAAAATGAAGCTCCAAAAGAGGTCGACATTTGTCGCTGCCGTTATCCACTCCCTCATAGAGTGGACAAAAAAATAAGCATAGAACCCTTCTTAGAGCAGGCCCAGTAACAAAGTACCTCGATCCACTATCAAAGGTCGACCTTCATCGCTACCCGATGTTCATGTGGCAGTTAAGGTTGTTGCTCATTTTCCATTACCATTTTTCCATTTTACCATTATCATACATTTGAAGACGTGCAACCTGAAAGCATTCTGCAGTGTCCAAGATGTGAAAATGTTGATATAATGGTCCTGTTGACTGTTTTGTGTACAGTGGCTAAGCAACTGGCTTGATGCCAGTTATTGTGTACATTGCATACCTCTATATTGCAGATATCATTCCTATAAGCCAAGAATGCCATTGGTGGACACCTCACACAGGTTCTGATTGAGTGACTGCATTTATGACTAACAGTATGCAGGTAATTTATCTTCTGACACATTTTTTAATATAATACAGGGTCCGCACTTACCTTGATATTACAGTAGTTACAAATCATGTGCTTTAGGGCTGTCTCTGTCTGATGCTATCTATACATAGACATTACATGGTTAAGTACAGTTTTTGTACATCAGATGTCATCACTTTTAAAATTTGTATTTAGAAACAAAGCAAGCCAGGAGTCAGACCATTGAAAAACACTCAAATATTTTAATACAATGCAAGTAAAAATCATAAGGATTCTTTTTCAATGCATACTAAGATTAATTAGCTACAATGCGTGTTTTATATCAAATACCAGCCTATCATAGTAAAACTTCATAATCACATGATTTATAACATCATTGCATAATTTAATTTAAAAAAGTTGATAAAAATATTCTATAAATATCAATAAAAATAGAATATAGTGAAAATGAAAAACAAATATAAATATACATATACGTATACATGTCTACATATAACCACATAAACATATAAAACACATAACACACAAAACACATATAACACGTAATCCAGGTAAAAACACTTTATATGTGGCTCTGTTTTTTACCTAAGTACTGGTTTAATACTAATTTTAATATTTAAACCAGGTGGTGTGTCAGCCCTAAAATAACTGATACATTTATATTCTGCTAAATCAGTCTGGTTAACTATATCTGCACCTCACTTATGTTTAAATATTCTCTGTAAAACTTTGAAATTAAAGGTATAATCATTACCAAAATGCATAATATGCTTGTTGAGTGCATTGGTGTCAATGTGTCGACGTATCTCTGAAAGGTGAGAACCAATTCTCTCCTTAAATTTCTGTTTATTTTAGGACTGACACACCACCTGGTTTAATTAGTAAAATTAGCATTAAACCAGAATTTGGGAAAAAACAGAGCCACATATAAAGTGGTTTTACCCAAGCTTATGTGTTATATGTGTTTTGTGTGTTATGCATTTTATGTGTTTATGTTTTTATATATATATATATATATATATATATATATATATATATATATGTGTGTGTGTGTGTGTGTGTGTGTGTGTATGTATATTTATATTTGTTTTTCTCCATATTCACTATATTTTTATTGATATTTACAGAATATTTTTATCAACTTTTTTTAAATTAAATTATATGATGATGATGTTATAAATCATGTGATTATGAAGTTTTATGATGATAGGCTGCACTTGACATAAAACACATTGTAAAAGAATCATTATTTGAAAGCTTTGATTTTTACTTGCAAATATTTGAGTGTTTTTCAAGTCAGTCTCCTGGCTTGTTTTGTTTCTGACTGATTCTGCTTTGGTTCTAGAGTTCATTTAGCTGCCTTCTGAGTTTTTTTTGTTACTTGAAAATTTGTATTTACTGGTGAGTGTGTGTGTGTGCTATCATTTGCCTCTTAGTTGCTTAGTGTGTAAGCTAGCCTTTGAGTCTTAGATGGTTAGTGTGTCTGCTATCCTTTGCCTCTTAGCCAGGGTGAGGGCATATTGCGCACCCCTACATCTGCTGGCTACCTCTGCAGCTGGAGGTTCTGAAGGATCAGAATCCTCATCTGTGTCTGCTGGTCCAGGAATGTGTGGTCTTGGCCCTTGCTGTCCCTGTTGCAGCTGTTTCCGCAAGATGAAATTGTGCAACATCATACAGACTGTGAGAATTTCTGTGCAGGTGCCTGGGTCATACTGCAGGGCACCCACTGATGTGTCTAGCTAGCAGAAGTGTGACTTCAGCATGCTAAACATATGATCTATGATGTTTCTAATTTGAGCATGGATGTCATTGTATCCTTCTTCTGTGGGTGTGTGTGCATTTCTGATGTGTGTCATTTGCCACAGTTCCAGTACATAACCTGCATCACTCAATAGATGGCCTTGTGGAACATCCCCCATAGCAAACCTTGTGTAAAGCTGTGAGGTGTGCTAAATGTGTGAGTCATGACAATTGCCTGGGTTGTCTGCACTGACACTGAGGATGATCTCTCAGGCATTGCTGACAACTTGGCAGTCGACTGAGTGGAAACCCTTCCTGTTGATGTATGACCTTCCATGTTCAACAGGTGGTGCTTTTATTTCTATGTGAGTGCAGTCTATGGCCCCCAAGACTTCAGAGAAGTGTACTGCAGAATAACATTCCTGCATTGTTCTTACTCTCTCCTCCAAGGTACTTGAAAAATAGATGTAGCCCTTGCATGTTCTAGCATAGCATTGAGACATTGCTGTAATACTCTGGAGGCTGTTTACCTTTGTTTGGCAGATCTACTCAACATGTAATAACAGATTAACTGAAAACCAGTCCAGGGTGTGAAATAAATGGGAAGCAGAGAGAAACCACAGGTTATTTAACCCATTTTCAACTATTGGCAGAAGGTATGATAATGCTGTTAATCTGGAATTTAAAACCATGTGTGACAAGCTTGAGCAACTAATGAAAAACGAAATGGCTGATTTTTTTAATATTCAGAGCTTGACTAAGTATTTAGAACTTGATATAACTCCTAGAGGTTTAGGAGCCTATAAAGATCCAGCTACAACATTTGACTTAAAAAATGAAAATCATAAGTTGTTTTATAAATGCTGGGTCACAGCAGCACACAAATGCACTATAGAGAAGATCTCTATCCTTGTGGAAAGGGATAGGGTGAAACAAAAAGGTCTGAGAACTGAAATCAGCAGTATGTGCAACAAATTAATTTCTACTTCTGTAGACAAGTTGCTCATAGATATTAATATGAAATTAAAAACACTTGAGGAAGAAATTCTGCAGAGGAAAAAGAAAAAAACTTGTAAGAGATACCCGAGACTACGACGATGGTACTGAGTTTGGGGTAAGAACCAATTGGAACCCAAATAGAGGTCATGTGAGGTTTCAAGGAAATGAATGAGTTGAGGAACGGCACTCGTTCTCTTCTTTGGGTACTGCTTATAATACATCAACAGGTGATGATGAGCACCGGGAAGGGGATGAATATCCTGAATTACCAAGGGCGCAAAAAATTGCCAGAGTTTCATCAGACCTTTCGGAATGGGAAGAATGGCTGAATTGAAGAACCACCGAACAGAAAACAGAAAAGAGAGAACCAGTTTTCCAATCAATGAAACTCCAATCCCCCAACAGAACAATTATTGTAAACGAACCAAATGGTGAGAATGATGGCTATGTCGTTAACTTGACTGGGTATGTATTTTCAAGCACTGAACTCTCTTTAATGGACTGTGGTTTAAAGTTTGTTCCCACTGTTATCCCAAAGTTATATGAAGTGAAAAAAGATATTATTGGACTGGTGAGAAAAGTACAATTGAAATGTATGTTTAATTCTAAAAATTATAGTGAACAAAGTGAATTTGTTAATGTTACTGATTCTAGTATTAAAGAGAACGATTTTTCTTGTGCTTCAGATGAGGAATATAATGCTTACATTTTATTTGATACCAGCTGTGTTAAGACACACAGCAGATATATTCCAGGTTTTTATGATGCTTATATTAATTATTTTCATAAAACTGTTGATTTTTTTTGCTGAAATTGAACTAAATGTGTTTTTAAGTGCAAAAGAGAATACTTTTTATAATTTAACATGAGAAGAGTGGATAGCACTAACAAATATGTCTAAAATGAACAGTTGGTTTTCAAATCTTCTGATAAGGGGACTAAATTGGTTGTTATACATATATCACAGTATTTGAAGATGTGCCACGAACATTTGGATGATAATTTGGTTTACTCTAAGGTAGATATAACTAATTATTTGGAAGCATTAGGTGAATTTAAATCTTTACTTAATAGAGGTGTTAGACTAGGCTATTTAACTAGTGACGATGTTCAGAAGAAATTGATCATGAATAGTTATAGCATTGCCACATTCTACTGTTTCCCTAAAAATTCATAAAAATATACAGGCCCCTCTGGGGCGTCCTATAGTTTCAGGTAGTAATTATTTCACCTATAACTTGGGACAATTATTGCACTTCCTGTTGTTACCTAAGGTGGTTTCATTACCAGCTTATGTTAAAGATGTTTTTGATTTTTTAAGCAAGTTAATGTCAATACAATGGACAAATAATATGTACTGGGTAACCCTAAATGTGAAAAGTTTATATACTAATATTAAACATTGTCATGGGCTTGAGGCTATTAGATTGTTTAGGGGGGAGTCACCCACCACAGAATATATTGCGGATTTAATAAATTTTCGTTTGAATAATAATTATTTTGAGTTTGATAATGAAGTTCACTATCAGAAATGTGGAACAGCGATGGGGGCGGCTTTTGCCCCCTCATATGCTAATTTAACTATGGGATTGTTTGAAGTATAATATATTTATAGAATAAAATTTTTCATCAATATGTTGTGTTATTTTAGATTTATTGATGATTTTTTTATGCGAAGGTGGTGAACAGGAAGTGCAGAATTTTCTAGATGAGCTACAGGTGAATAGATTTAATTTTACATTTGATGGTTTCCAGATAGGGAAAACAGTGTCCTTTCTGGATGCAGATTTGCTACTTAATCAGAAAATGGAAAGGTGTTCCCAGAAGAGTTAATGATATTGAATCTTAATGCAATTTGTATTTTGTTACCACATATAGTGGATTTAGTAATAGGCTTCTTGATGTGGTACAAACACAATGGCAATTTTTATCAAATTTAAAAGTTGGTTGTTCTTGGATGCCTAAGAAAATGTGTTGCTTCTTACAGAGTGGGCTGTAACATTGAGTTTTTTGGTGAAATCTAGATTTTATACACTCAAGGAGATCTTATATGGATCACCAAACAGTAGAAGGACATTAGGATGTGGCAATTGCAAGGCATGTAAATTTATTGTTCCTTATTTTGGACTCCTAAATGGTCAAAAATTTGAAGTATGTGGGAATTACAGATGTGAAACTGAGGGCATTATTTATGCCCTCAGATGTCCTTGCAATACATTTTATGTGGGGGAGTCTAAAAGGGCTTTTAAAACAAGGTTATTAGAACATGTTCGTGATATAGTAAATAAAAAAGAACAAAGTTCAGTGGCACAGTGGCACAACATGGTAGTTCACAAGCCACTATTTTGGAAAAAAATAGATTGTGGCTTTTTGGGTGAGGGCATTAGCAACAATAAGCTTTTTTTTTATAAAGAAGCAGTTTACATATTAAAGTTTGACACTTTGTTCCCTAAGGGTATGAATGTTGATTTTATTTGGCACTTATTGCTTTAAAGAAAGTGCCTTTTAAGTATTTTATGGTATTAATTGATTGCCTTATTGCTTCATTGTTTATTTAGTGATGTATATAAAGCAAGTGTTTGATGTGAATGAATTGTGTACTCCAAGAAGGCAGTGTATACCGAGATGTCAGAGAGAAATAAATTGAAATATTGGGATCCTGGTCTTTGTTTTTCATTGTATTTGCTACTCAACATGTAGACCCATTTAATGAATACAAAATGATGTGCTGTCATGAGTGCATTGTGCCATGATACACACATGATAGCACAAAAATTAGATGTTCATAAATCTGGCCCATTGCTCTTATAAACTTAAAAATTGCTGGAATAAGATGTTTTGTGTTATTGTGCATTTTCTGAAGGATAAGAAGCCTAAACCTCAAATGTCTGTCATTATTTAATAACTTCAATCCCTACTGGTTTGCCAGAAAACTTTGGCAAACTTATTTTTAATGAGGAAAAGACCAAAACCTATGAGGCAAAAATTTTGACATTCTGTGAAAATCTGGAGACTGTAGAGGTATGAGTCTGCAAAGCTATTAGTAGGGACAGTGCAGAAATGCAAGGAAAATCAGGTACATTTCTGTTTCTTTAATTGTGCAGAACATACCTGATTTTTCCTTGTATTTTGTTCTGCTTCCTAAGCATATGCCAGTAGAAAGTCTAACCGCTCAATGGCACTTCGGTGACCGGACTTTTTTCTATTGTTATATGCTTGATTTACAATGGCATTCTAGTTGGGCTGTCTAGTTAGTGCGCTCATTTTTGAATAGTAATGGGTCTTTTTTTATATAATAATTAAGAGTGAGCAGAAAGATGAGGACATGAGAAACACTTGTTCGAGTGGGTAGCTCCTACTTGTGACAGTATTGCTGCCAAATTAAGAAGAAGATCAGAGGCATATTTATGAAAACTAACAAAGAAATCATCACACAGAAAGGTGATTCTTATCTAAAATATGAATAGAGTTTGTGTGACAAAGTGGAGGATGGCTGTGATTCATCAAATGCTAAATGTCATGTTGAAAGTATTTTAGTCCAGGATCATAGACTGAAAAACAAATAAGATAATGATTCACTGACATGACAACAGGGGTGATGGTTTGTTTTGTCATGTCAATGAAGAAGCATATCCAAGTGTAGCAGTTTTTGAAGGATGATATTTATGTGTATGATGTGTCTGCTGAGATCGGTAGGGCTTCACTGCTTGGTACAACATGACACAATAGGAAAGCTTGGTGTTAAAGAATGTATCTGCACTCCCAAGCATTAAGGACAGACTTATTTGAGAATCTATAGCTATTTATTAATACAATCTTCAGAAAGTATCAGGGCACTGAAACTACATGAAGAGGAAAAGGAGAGCTAAATGAATCTGAAAAAGAAAGTTCAGGCTCCAGGAGATAAGGCAGCTTGCTTATGAATACACTCTAGTTGAAGGTTTTGATGTGATGGAACAGTAAAATTACAGTTGATTTTATGATTTGAATTAAGATGCTGGGGGATGATTTTTGTAGAGATTCCACTGATTTTTTTTAATTCTTAATAATGCTCTAAAGATACGATAGTGAGACTGCTCAGGGAATTTATGTCTGACCGAGATTTTTAAAGTTGTCTGAAATAAATAAGTAATAAAGTTTTTGACAGTTTGCTGGATGTAGCCTAGACCGAACATTTGACTGTGGAATTTTCATGAGAATGTTAATGCATTATGTTTTAAGTGGAAAGTGTTAGATAAAAGGAGAACCTGACTTTTAGGAGTGGAAAGGGAATGATGAAGTCAGACTGAAAAAGGAATAGGGAACATTTAAGTATCCTCCATAGATTAGTGCAAATTAATTACAGAGGGAAAAGGGAGGAATCTACTGTGCCTAAAGACAGAATGAAACTGTACAATGAGCAGAAGGTGCAGAATGAGCTGCATTTACAGTAATATAAAGTGGATGATTCATGAGAGAGAATGTGTCATTGCCTATATGACAGGACATGTAAAGAAGTTATTTAAATGGAAGTTACTTAATGATGGGGGTACATATGGTATAATGAACTTGAAAAGCTGTTTTTATTTGCGTGTTAAATACGACATGCCTCTAGAATTTCTGGAGTGTTTATGTTTGATGCCTGGCACGCATATTTATTAGATTGCAGACACAGACAGTGGAAAAGATGAAGCTTTTAAATAGAAGTTTCTCATTTCAGGAAAAAACAGTGATCTTGCTGCCGACAGCCTCTCAAGATTTCTATAGGATCTTTTGTGAATATTATAGAGTGTTGGGACATGATAACTGGCTATTCGCTATGTTTATTCGGTATGAAATTTATAAGACAGGAATGAGTGACAAGCTGGATACAGTGGTTACATTCCTGTAGAAAGGTGCGGTGAAAGCAGATATTAGAAAACTGAAGTATAATTGTGTTGTTAAAGCCAGATATTATTGATTAGTAAGGTGTTTAGGAGGTGCAATAGGGAAGTTCACTTTTAATATACAAGTAGTATTAGTAAAATTGGCCACTGGGAGAAAAGAAGTGGAAGGTATGGATGATAAAGTCCTTTGCATATGGGATTATAGGGATAATTTATTTGTTGAGACAGGTTCTGACTGAAATATGAATTGGTTTGTTATACAAATGTCTGAGTGAATTGGGTTTGAGCATTAACAATCAGAGGGGGTTTAAAGGGTAGTGGTAGCGATTGAAATATTTTTCTCTTAAAGCACTTGAGGTTAAAAACCCATGGACTTATTTGTGGATCTGATATTAATAGTGATAGGAAATGACACATAGTTATAGATAAAACATTAATACTATCTTGGTATGTTTGTTTTTAATAGATTTTATTAAAAAGCTTGGTTGTTTCAGATTTTAATTTTAGGGGTGGGAAATTATGTGACAATTACTTTCTTGCTACAAAAGTGCAAGGAAAATATTTACCAGAAGTTTTTTTTTTAACTATTTTGAAGGAACTATTTGAATGCCAATAAAAAATACATATTGTATGTTAATATTGAAGAAGGAAATGCAAACATGCCACAAATCACTGTAAAGCTATAGATGTATACCCTGGACTGGTGTATGGATGGGAAGACATGTTAATGAAAGGAAAGGCTTGGAGATATGGCAGATATATCACTAATGATGGGAAAGATAGAACAAACTTAATAAAACTGCATTCAGTTTTTGTAAAAAAGATTTGTTTCCGATACTCTGTTACGAGACTCTACATGGAGAATGAAATGAGATGTAAATCAGAGCAGGTGATTGTTGTTATACAAATGTATGTTGCAGACAAACTTTGTTGTGAATAGTTGGAGAAATGTTGCTGGAATAGTGTGATGGCTGAGAATAATTATGAAGAAGAGTAATAAAGGCACACTTTACTGTAGGGAAGCATGCTAAAATTATACCACAGGTGATGAAATGAGTGGTTATGCAATATAAGTGAATGTGCAAAAGCTGAAGAAACTAATACATGCTTATGTCTTCTAATGCTTTTAGTTAGTTAATTTAAAATATGAAGCTTACATATGGAAGCTGCAGCCTATCTGTTACTGAAAGTATGAGTTATTTTAGGAATTTGTAGTACCTGTACTTTTATTCTAGACTTGTATTATATAAGATATAAGATACTGCAGATATCCTTGATTACAGTTAAGTAAGAGTTCTTGAATGGAATACATTATCTGACTAATATGTACACCAGATAAGTTTCATATGTTGAGTTTGTCCAGCAAGGATGGGGCATGAATTTTTTCTTTAAATATGGCATGATTTTTTGCATTTATTTTTTTCTTTGTTTCATTTTGTTTGACTTGTTTCCGAATAATTTAATAAAGTAACTCATAGCATTTTTAAGAGTGTGATGGGATCTTTATTATCCACCAAAGCTACATCCAAACTGGAGCAGGTGTAACTTTGGCATAATGTCTCACCCAAAGGTTGGTACCTCAAAAGTGTAGTACCTTCATAATGCTGTTGTGTAGAAGTAACATTGGATTATCAGTCCAAGCACCTTGTGTGTGGATAAAACCCATAGCCTTCTGTTAAAGCTGATCACAAATCACAGTGGTGGCGGAGGCTACAATGTGATGACAGTGTGAACCAGAAATGTTAAACATCGGCTAAATAGCACTGCTTGTCCTTCCTTACCTACTGTACCATCAATACTACTGCCCCCTGCTGGTAATAACAATGCTTGTCATGTGCACACAGTACCACAGCATTGTAACATAGATTATTAGGAGTATATGCAGATGTAGGAAAAGAAAAAATGGCAGTCTATATATGTTACACACAAATGTTAGAAATAAAGTTGGTAAAAATACAGGTCTAGGGAAAGAAGGCCATTTAACCCAAATGGAAATAGTATTAACCGTAGAGTAAGTAATACTAAGCAAATGACAAAAATCTAAGAATGAGAATAATATGAAAAGTAAGAAAAAAATGAGGTGCCTTATCAAATTCGTTAGTGACTACTTTTTATAGAATTCTACATCTCGCAGAAACTTGCATCCATGGTTTAATCAAATTGCTTGTATTTTGAAATACATTCTTCTTGACTTCTGTCTTTTGTCCTTTAAACTTCTAAGGCTTTATCCATTTTCTGCTGAAAAAAGTTATGTGCATCTATGTGGAGATATTACAAAGTCACAGACAGCAATGAGCACATTTAATTAAGCTTCTAAATATTCTTTGTCCATTAACAAAATTATAATTTTGAGACAAAACAGCTCATCTCAACTTTTATTACAATGTTTTTATCATAAACCACTTCACATAACAGAATCTTTCAAACAGATGTTCAAATGCTGTTAAGAATCAGCTAAAATATAAACAAAACCAAATTCATGTCACTTTATAGATAGAACAGACTACTGTTAGTCATTAGTTCTGTTTCTGTGAACAGCAAATTGTGTATAATAACTGTTCGGCATTTGGTGTACAGGATTAAGGACCTGTTAATGAGCTGTCTCTTGGAGTCCAGCAGTCCAGGATTTGATTTTTTTCGTCCTCCACTGCCTAAATGTCTCTGAGCAACTTATTTAACAGGACAGCACTTCTGGGCTGAGTGTCAAAAAGGTCCTTAGAGATCAGTGCTGTACCCTGATTAACAAAACATTGCAAAACACTGCACCTACAGTCCTCTGTTCAGAGAAGCATATTTGTTTTCAGCACATAGTATTATAAACTTGTAAGGCTTAGATCTCTAGGGGAGCTCCGTGCCTAAGTTTCATATTTGTAGAGTTGATTTTCTCCTTGTGTCCATATAGGTTTTTATGGAAGACACTAGTTTACTTGTTTTATCCCAAAGTGATGCTGATATCTCAACTAGCTTCTGATTTGTCTGTAGTTTTGTGTGTGTGTGTGTGTGTGTGTGTGTGTGTGTGTGTGTGTGTGTGTGTGTGTGTGTGTGTGTGTGTGTTTTCATCTTATGCCCCATGAATGCTATGTTAGAATCTAGCTCCCTCTTAGCCTTGCATCAGAATGATTATACATTTTGTTCAATAGTAATGAAAAAAAGTTGATCATAAAAGTTTGATTGTACTTTCATTTTTATGCTATCTTCTGTTGCTGTACTTTCCACTATGAGTCGGCTTCACTCACAGTCCATTTCTGAGATTTTATTTTATTTATTTCCTCTTGAATTGGCATGCATATATTATATTCACCATATTCCTCACCTACCATTGTAGTATGCTACAGAGTTGGTTGAATTATATTATGTGTCTCGGTCTAGACTTCAGTGATTTGTTTCATAACTTTTCCTGGGAGAATGAATCTCTTGAGTCCAGCTAATCAGTAAGCAAAATGGCATGTGATAAAAAAAATGTTGTAATTTATTTCTAAATGCAGGGATATAAGAAAGTCCTTCTAGTTTGTCTGTTTGTTTAGCACAGACAGTTAAGATAATAAGCTGATAATAAGCTTTATGCTCTATTTATGGAGTGACATTCTCAATTTGTAGTCTGAGTGAATAAGTTACTTAGCCAGGCAGTGCCCCTGGGTCACTCCTTAAATGAATCACTTGTACCTGGTAGACTTTCCAAGTTAACATTTCCTTCATTCACTCTCCAATAACAGCTTTATCTTATTCAGTTTCAAAGTGAGCTGGAGCATAACAGAGCAAGGAACGAGCATTAGACAGACAACCAGTACTGGATGGGGTGTTATTAAATCACAAGATGGACCCACAAACACACTGTCACATCATGTACATTACATACATATAGTTTAGAAGACTGCCAAATTATCTATCAGCATATCATTAGGAGGTTGGAAGAAAGCAGAGCACCTGGAGAGTCCCCAAATGGAGACAGGCAGGATAATTGTATCATGTATTAAAGACACCCTGACTGTGAACTGATCCTATAAATTAAGAACAATGAGGAAGTATTGCTAAATGGGCACCACTGTACAATGCAAATACACTTCTTTTAAGGTATTCTCTCTAAGTTAATCCAATTCAAGGTCCAGAGAGAGTCAGAGACTACTTCAGCAGTTATTGTTTGCAAGATACAAAAACTAAACTTAGATGGTTTTCTGTCCTGCCATTGCTGCATTTGTAAACCTATGCACAGACTGACAGATGGACAGACTGACAGGCGTGTATATACATGTAAACGCATACACGCGTACACACACACACACACACACACACACACACACACACACACACACACACACACACACACACATACATACACTCACATTCACATGGCTTAAAAGCCTACAGCAGTTTAGATGATAGCCAATTCACCTACAGCATATCATTTCAATATGGATGGAATGTGGACCACTTGAAGAAAACCCACATGGACATAGGGAAGACATACAGACTCTGCACAAAATAAATGTCTTGGATGATCTTCAATATAAATTCTTAACTACAGAAACAAAAAGCCTTTAATAATATACAAAATCGTGTGATGCATTATTAAGTCTGAGAAGGTTTGCTATACAGGTAATTGCAGGATTTAAAAAGCAAACTTCATTTTTTGAATGCTTATTAAATAGAATGGCACTACACCATACTGGCTCAACACTCTGATTCTCACTCAAGCATTCTACATGCCATATTTCCAAAGAGCAACAGCAAGAAAAACACTGACTGGCAACCATGAACTTCAGTGTCTGCAATGTAACACAGAAACAAAAACATATTGGGCAGGATTCACGAAGCCTCCGTGTAAGAGTTACAAGGCTTACATGGAGGCTGCAGTCAAACGGTGTGATGTCAGCATGTCATGCATATGCATGAGGGCATGCTGAATCACACCTAAGGCTTACACGGTCCATGGAAGACAGTAGGGGGCGTGTCCGTAGGCTGAGCCCTGCAAGCAGACACGCCCCCAGAAGAGTAAAAGTGCCCAAAGTAAACCCCCATGACAGAGTACATGGAAATGTGAATAAACACAACACAACACATGCCCCCACAGACTATGAACATAAAATTATATAAATGAACATGTTATATTTTTTTTTAATTGTAAAGATGTTTGCCCGTGAGTGCGCTCATTTGCGCGGGTGTGCCCGTAGCTCAGCCACAGTTAGCAGTAAGTGGAAAAGCATATAAGAACTAACTATGGAAAGTAAGCCAAAAAGCAATAGCATAGCGGTAGAGACGTCGGCTGAAGAGCAGGCAGTCATGGTTCGAGCCCCCACAACATAATTTTCACTTTTAGTGAAATAAGCACAAAACAAGTCCCTGACATATATGTACACATATAAAATTATATTTTATGCAAAATGTAATGAAATAGGCCATTTATTTTGAAGAAATGTGAGATAACAAAATAATAAAAAATGCCAGATGTGCCTATAGCTGAGCTACAGTTTAACAAAGTGAGTGTATCTGCCCGTAGGTGAGCAGTGGTTTAACAGATGTAAAATGAGTGCCCGAAGGTGAGCAGTGGTTTAACAAGTGCAAAATGAGTGCCCATAGGTGAGCAGTGGTTCAACAGGTGCAAAATGAGTGCCCGTAGGTGAGCAGTGGTTTAACATGCTGAAACTGTGTGCCCCTAGCTGAGCTGAGCGTAATATGCGTGCTGACAGCCAAATGAAGCGTAAACCAGTGTAACCCTTTTGCGCGGAGCTGCACGCCGTGCCAACAAGCTAACCGACGGGCAACGTTGAGCAAGCTGTAACAAAACTGCCTTTACACAGACACACCCCCTAGCCTATCTAGACAGTCATAAAATATAAAAAGCAGTGGCCAGGTTCGAACCCAGGATACCATGCACCATAGTCAAGGTACTGAACCACTAAGCCATGACAGCTGTACTTAGAAATGCAGTAATAGCAAATATATAGGAATGAATAGAAAGAGGAGCATGACAAAGCAGGTTTTGTGAAGCTGATACAATTCCAAAATGGCCAATCACAGATAAGTGCGGTAAAAACGGCATATATAAGCCCCATAGGCGGGAATACACAGCATAACCGATTGTAGAACTAACCTGCAGCCAGAATGTCAGGAGTAGATGCGGGTAGTTGCTTCCGAGCACAGAGGTGGGGCATTGAGGAGTCCAGATATATGGTCTGGCTCCTTGTCCACAATCATGAGGCCCAACTCATGCAGGGCCAGGTCCTGTGGGGAGCATATAGGGCTGAGGCGTGGGACCGGTTGACTCATGATCTCACCAGTGCCACAGGGATTCCAAGGACTGGTGAGCAGGTCCGTCACCACCATGCGGACCTGAAGAGACGTAAGCAGGACCAACCGAACCTTTGCATCCAGGAGGCCCGGCAAATGCCCAACGCCCCACTACTGAGTAAATTACATTTAATTATGTATGTAAGAAATTAACCTAGCTGATATTATGGAGATGTGTATTCCAATATTACTTTATTTATATTACAGCTGCAGGTGTCCGTTCTGCGAACCGCAGAGCCTATGGCGGTAGGCTGGTGTGATTGCGCCACAAGGCAGGTCAGTAATCCTCTCCCTGTAACTGTAAATAAATATAAAAGTATGACAGTTAGCAAAAGAGTGTAGTGTAGTCACTAAGCAATAAAATGTGCAAGTAACAGTGTAAGAGTGTTTGCAAGTATTGCTTGATTACAAAAGTGTGTTGCAGTCTGTAATCCAAACAGAAAAATGAAAATGTCTGAAATAAAGTCTGAAATAAAGATGCCCCACCTGTAATATAATAGTACACAACCTGCAGCAGGTTGAAAAGTACAGCTGCAGAAGATGAGCAAATCACATGTGTGAAATATATCCCTGTTGAAATACTGAAACATGACAGAAGTGAGACTGTTAGAAAGGATTGTAATAACTACAGGTAAAACATGTCAATAAAGCCTAGAAGTAAGTACCATCCTGAATTGTAAAATTAAAACAAGTGAGAGAGTGTGAGAAAGAGTTATGAATCCACCAATAAAATAGTAATAACTCCTGAATAAAGTATACTGCAGTTAGTACAGAATGAAATGAATGTGACAAGCAGAACCAAACTGCGAAATGTGTTCAAAATGTTCCTGCAGCTGGAATGTGTATCCCAAAATCTGGATATGTTGCTCTCAGTCTGCAATATGCAGATAGTATGAATGTCTGAAATACCAAACATCCACAGTTGTCTATAGCTATATAAAGCAAATGTAGCAGGATGATGTAGCTCAACAAAGCCAGATATGAACATGTATGAATAAAAATGAAAATGTATATTGATGTAGCAGTAACAGTCCTATCACCAACTTGAAGTAGTTATCACATAGAAAACTGTAGGTAGAACAGTAGTGTGTATATATCTGCAGCTATTAGAAATGTACAGCATATGTATTGGTATTTGAAGGTGTTAATTATATTTTCTTCACTCTACCCTATAACCACATATAATCCATTCCACATGAAATTGGTATGTACAATCACAATTAACACCCCTGGACATTTGTCCTGCTGGGTCATACATATTTGCATGTACGTTGATGCATCTGCCCTGTTCATACATCCAAACCTGATGGCCTGTTGCCATCAATCAACCCTGCATGTTGTTGGACTGTGTATTGCTGTTCAAATTATGCATGTGTTATGCTCGCTGTTCAATGGTGTGAATATCTGGGTGTTTGGTTAATGGGAATACTAATGCATGCTGTTACAACTAATTGCAAATGGTATTGTATGTTACTAACCCAAACTGTTATGACATAATGCAAAACATAGGACGACAGGGAAGGCGGGTTCCAGCGGACCCACCTCTCCCACCTTAGCTGGCGAGTGCACCTGGCAGTAGTGCCCAGTCCGGACCCTCCTCCGGTGGCCCTGTGCCACCTGCAGGTGGAAGCGCTGTAGGGGATGGGGCTCGTCCCCCCTCTGCAAGTGTGGCTGGAGGAGAACCACCACTCACCCTCCGTAGCGTCCGGACTGTGGTGCATAGGGAGATCCAGGAATCTGTTCTTGGACCCCTACGCCAGCTTGAGGCACAGGTGGCACAACTTACGGGCATGCCTGTTGCCCGGCCTACACAGCCCCCAGCACAGCCCCGTCCTGGGCAGTGAAGGTACAGTAGCAACTGCCCATGGGTGGGGATATCAGTTCCACTGTTGCCATCTGTGGGCTCATGGGCTCTGGATATCCAAACATCCGTCCCCGTCAATTGTGTAACCCCCCCCACACGTGTCATACACCGCCCCTGTATGTGTCTTGTTTGTCTTGTCTGTTGACCTACCCAAACTACCTCCCCAGCTATACCGACTTCCTTTACCTGACATACCACTCTCACCTGAAAAAAAAAAAGGGCACTCTGTACCCACAAAAAAATTACACCCCATACATAGCTGCCCATTTCGCACACATGTCTGCTTGACATGGAAACTGTCAATTACAATTGGCTGTACAACAAGTATTATTGTTGTCCTTACACCTCTCTCAGGGGTGGAAGGTATCACATGTCACACCAAATTGCAAACATATGCACAGCTGTTGCTGATGAAGAAATGGGCAGCTATGGGCCTTACCTACATCCCTCCTGCAAAACCCAAGCTTGTTTCCCTACTGTCTTACCCTCTTTGTGACCCCTTTTTCACCACTTTCCTGTTTCCCCATTTTCATTTCTTTCAAAGAAAATAGCGCGGGTGTGCACATGAGTAAGCACATCTAAGCGGTTGTAAGCCGGTGTGCGCGGAGCTGAACGCCAGTGCGCATGCGGGAGCTCCGCGCAAACCAGTGCTAACCCGGTTACAACTGCTTAAAAGTGCCTTAGTCACTCTGAATGACAGGTCCTGTAGTCAAAAGCAAAATAAAATCCCACTGTCGGTCCCGAACCCAGGACCTTGGAAACAGTAGTCTGCATGACTTACCACTAAGCCATGACTGTTATATAAGAACATTGTGCTACAATAAATATATCATGTAATAGTAGGAATGAATGTAAACGGAATATAGGATGTGTAGTACACAAAGCACGTCATGTATATTTACTGTCAAATCTAGTGGATTTCTATAATAGTAGTGTGTGAACGGAAACAGCCATGCTAGTTCTAGCAGGTAATAATGTCAGTTATTATATATATATATATATATATATATATATATATATATATATATATATATATATATATATATATATATATGTATATATATATATATATATATAGTTGTAGGTGTCAGTGTACATACACACTTAGTACAGGAAACAGGAGAGATGAATGGAGAAATGTTAATCTACAACACAGCCTGAATTATGAGAGAAATACTAACCTTTACACTCACAGAACAGTGTCCACCGCATACCAGCATAGTCCCCGCCCTTACAATCTGAAAGGGCAAAGCCTATCTCACATACCCTTTTATAGCACTGTCCTGAAATCACAGTGAGAACTGCAATCAGTACACAACTGGCTGCATGCAATCAGCAAATGCTGGCTAACAATTGGTGCAGAGGCCATCACATGGACATATGCAGATACCTACAAAAGCATCCTGTACTCCCAGTCCATGCATGCAATACTTTCATTGCACCGTCTGGAGGCAGAGAGAGAGAGAGAGAGAGAGAGAAAGAAAGAAAAAAGGAAATAAAAACACAAACAAAAACTACACTTAAGAAAAACTAAGTTGAAGCTGTCATCAGTGACAGTATCAAGCTGGGCTAGCAGCAGCAGGAACCTATACTAACGGTAACGCAGCCAGCTGTGACAAGCACAGGTAATGTAAAGTAACAATTTAATAGTCTACATACTGTGAACCCTCCATATGTGTTATTGGTCTGTATCTATATGTATGTCTATGTGATAAGTTGTGTGTACGTTGTTTTACCCAAAGGGGATGACTATACATTTCATACCATTCAGTGTTAGGCCATGATTCTGACACCAGTTGTCCATTTCAGTGAGGCCTGTCTGTAGGATGTGTGTGTCAGCTGGTGTATTGACTATGGTGCCTAGTTTGCAGTCATCTGGGAACTTTGTCATCCACAACCCGCCCATGTTTGCTTTCACAGCTGAGAAGTAAATGCCAAACAAGAGGGATCCTAGGACAGAGCCCTGTGGGATACCACTTGTGACTGGCTTTGAGTCTGACATGGCTCTCACAATGTTGACTTTATGGATTCTGTTGGTCAACCAGTTTGCAACCCATCATGTGACATATGCATCAACATTTAAGCTGATGAGCTTGTCTATGATGCCTGAGTATAGCATTGTGTTGAAGGCCTTAGTCAAATCCAGGTAGGCTGTATGGACTGCTTTGCCCTCATCAATGTCTGTAGTGACTGTTTTGAAAATGTCAACCAGGTTCAAAAGGCAGGCTCAGACCTTCACAAAGCCAAACTGGGTGGGATCAAGTGTCTGTAGGTTTCCAATATCGCTGTATATGGGTTCCATAATGAATCTTTCCATAGCTTTGAAGACCAGGCTGGTCAAGCTTATGGGGTGGTAGTTCCCAGGGTCAGTAGAGGTGCCTCCTTTGTGGAGTGGGACCACTGTTGCTGTACGCCAGGGTTCACGTACATATCCCGTAGTAAGGCTAAGGCTAAATATCAGTTTTATATGCGGTTGTAGCTCCTCTTGGAGTTCACGTAGCACACATCCAGGGATACCATCAGGTCACATTGATGCTGTGTGCTCTGCTTTGCTGAGGACGGCCCTCACCTGGACATCTGAGATGACAGGGAGGTTACATTCAGCTGTGATCAGTATTTCTTCTTTTGGGGGAGAGGGAGGGGGGATATTTGCACTGAACCTGTCTGCCAGAATATTGCCAATATCTGTGGGTTCAGTAAATTCTATGTAGTTGTGTACTAACTCTGAGCATATCTGAGGCTTTTGGTCCATGTTTCTAACAAAACTGAAGAAGGCCTTGTGGTTATCTTTAGTGTCCTTGGCCATTTCTCTCCCAGAGTTGGCCTTGGATGTTGTTATGAGAGAACTTAGCTTATTACTAGTGCCGACCACAGATGCCTTCCCTTTATGTGATTCTGCTCTGTCCTGCAGTAGCCTCCTTCTATCGTTATACAATTTGTCTTTGGCGGGGTTCACCAGACAGGATGCTTAACTTTTGTGCATAGGGTCTGGGTTAGAATTGTGTGTGCATGTTCCATGCATTCTTGGGGATGTCCGTGGGAAGCATTTGCAAAGGGGTCAGCATTGTGGGTTGTGGTTTCCACTGGCCCAGTGGGCTGCATGGATACCATCTCAGTCCTAACAAGTGAAAATCTGTCTATTCACATATATTTCAAAGTAGTCTACTGTGCTGGTGGTGGTGGTGGGATATGTATATCCAGGCCAATTATTTTGTGCCCAGATCACATTAGTGGATGACGTTCCACATACAGTACCTTGTTATGAACCCCCAGAGTGAGGTGGTGCATTGGACCTGTCTCAGTGTGCTGACTGATGGGGCTTGGTACTATGTTGTATGGAATGTGGCAGGTATTGTTGCACAGGTGTCAGCTGAGCACTGATATCTGGCCATGTACATGTGTATCCACCAAGAGACACACACATGCTACATATGGGAGTAGTAGTATATCACTACAGTTGAGTATCATGTATAGTATGTGTGCCATATTTTGCTGACATAGTTTGCTGATATCCTGTTTGTGTTCTCTTTCAGGGACATAGCGCGTCAGCGAAATCCTGCCTACTCTGCTGCAGAAGATGAAGAGATACACCAGAGCTTGGTGTGGGATTATGACATACTGTTATCCCACACCAGCCAGAATCAGCAGGAGAGGGCTGCACTGTGGCAAGACCTTGTCCATAGGGTAAATGACAGCGGCATGCATAATAGGACATATGAGCAGGAACGACATCACTGTAGTGATTTAATCAGAAATGTCCATCAGCGTGCGTTGGATATCCACAGGCAACAGGTCGCCACAGGAGGTGGGGTGGCCACACATCCCCCCCCACCAGACTGGAGGGGCTACTCATAAGTGTTGTGGCTCCAGCCCAGGAACATCAACAGCAACACACCTGCATTATGATGGAGGCTGGAGCCACACAGCAGCACGACATGGAGCATGCAGGTAATATGCCATATGTACACTTGACTGTTCTGTACACTGTTAGTTTATGCATGTGTAAGGTGTGTCCTTGGTATGTAGCTGTCAACATAGTATGTAATTGTGCAGGTGTGATATTGCCAATATCAGCAGCTGACATGTGAAAGGCAACTGTTGTACTACTGAACTGTATCATACGCAGTATCAATGGCACAGTTTTGCTCACTGACACTAATCCCCTCATTTCTGCAGGTCCCTCCGGTGTTACAGCAAGGCAGCCCAGCCATGCTGGTGAGTGTGTTTTAACAATACCTATAATAGTCCTGATAGTGCTAGTAATAATAATGTACCTCAGTAGTGCTCTGTGTGTATACTGCGGGGTGTGCATGTGTGCATGTGTCCACGTGTGCATGTGTGCATGTGTGCATGTGTGCATGACTGGCAACATTGTGTAGACATTGTAAACTGTGTTTCCTGTCTTCCTCCCACAGGTTCTGTTGCTGCTCTGGTGTCCTGCAGCAGGGAACCTGAATCTGGTGCCACAGGTACTGATAATGATGATATCTGTGTAATGGCACAGGAAGGTGTGTCAGGGTATGTCATTGGTCAGCCAATTGACAGTACACAGCTGTCAACCCCATCATTGCGCACAGTCATCCTGCCAGTACATCCTATGTCACCAATGTCCCTAGGTGATGGACAGGATACAGTGGGCATTGACCAGGGTAATGTGGTATCTGTGGCACATGCTTCCCCACACAGCAGCCATGGGCAGGGCCCTGAGATAGTACCACACAGACAGTTGCCCATGGGTTCTCGTGGGAGCATCCGTGGGTGTACTGCCTCTGGCACATGTGCCCAAAGAGGTCTGTCAACCTCAGCCATGTTTCGGGCTGTCATGCAGGCACAGTCACGTATGGAAAGGTACATCTGACAGGGTCTGAGGGAGCTGAGAACATGTCGCACATCCATGACTGACAGTATGCATGACATCGCGGATGTTATCCGTAATTTCACCGATGTCATAGACAGACGTTGTGGGGACATAATACAGCAGTTCCACAACTACATGTCCATGAGCCAGGGCAATGGTGGATGGTTGCGGCGTCGATGTGGCCGTATGCCAGCAACAGCAGCAGCTGGCAGTCGGTGCGGATGACAACAGGCCCGCGGATGCCCCCATAGTGCCAGCAGCAGCCCCAGCAATGCTGGGTCTGTGCTGTCATCAGACCGCCCCAGGAGACCACGTGCATGTGACTCTGGACAGTCCCAACAGGGACCTGTGTCCAGTCAACAAACACCCACTTCTGATGACAGTACCCAGTCTGGCTTAGTACCGGATACGGTCCGTAGCACCCCTGCCAGGCACAGGTACCGTGTCCATTGCCACAGACACTGATCTGTATGACTTGCCAGGTGCAGTCTGTGGCTGTCCACAAACTCCAGTATATGGCAGCCATGAGATGGAACTGTGTGCATGCATACACACATGCAAAATGTTAACACCTAGGGCTCCCACATACACACACACACACACACTGCACCAACAGTACCCCACCCTGTACTGCTGTCCCTCACCAACACACATACACATACATGTCAATTGGTGGTATCAGTGGCAGACTCAGGCATACCTAGTTCACACCCTGTGCATATGATGACACTGTGCCACCTCCTGCAATCTCCAACATCAGTGCAGGAACAGGTTAACATGTTGCTGATGCACAGGGTGACTACATAGAAGTGTATTACTAGTATCATGTTGGTAACAGTACAGTGTGCTGATATGATTGTGTGTATATCCCAGCATGCCTGATGCAGTAACTGTATGACTGTCCTGAATTGTTATCTACACCCATAGTAAGTACCATAGTGTAACAGCTGCACATTATTGCATACCGGTGGTAAGGATGTCAACAGATAGCCACATACATAGGTAGCACAGGGGAGAAGGTAATGCAAGTAGTGATACGCAATGATGGACATGTACACTAATGGTGGCATGTTGCCCACAATGACTATGCAATGTGGATGTTTGCACATGTTGCTATGTGTGCAGTACCAATTTAATTTAAATTAAATTAAATATTAAATAGTATCGGTTTTACCATGGACATCTGAGCTGTGCATTCCTGGGTACATGTTTATAGTGCCTGCATATTTGCACTGTTACCTACTGGAAGTGGTACCCCTTCTTTGTTGTACAATGGACTACTTCCAGCCCTGCTTACTGTAGCTTTGTTTGCATGCATGTTTGCTTGAGGTTCCCTGGAACACTGATTCCACCTGCAATGCAGATTTACAGAGCTTCTGTGGATCCTTAGTGACATCTGCATAGCATACTATATGTATGTCAATGTCTCACTTGACAGAACATCGCTGTCTGTCCTGTTCACATGTACGTTGCTTGTGACATATTGCATATGACTTACCTGGCATTTACCCACATGTGCAGTCATAAATGCCAGCGCTATGAAATCAGTAGCAGTACACCCACACATACTCACCTTCAGTATGTTGTTCCCCATTGGCCCTATGTGTTGGTAATCACCATGGCAATCACACTACTATGGTAGCATGTGCAAAGGTAACCTGTGAATCACCTCTATGGTCCAGTTGTGGTATATGTGAGTCATGTGGCAATGTCACAGCTGCCACATGTATGCAGTCAACCCTCTCCCCTGGCCAGGAACATACAACACATGTGTGAGATGCAACCCCATATCCAATCTGGGGACTGAGCACTCTGAACCCAGTACTGCCATACCCTGTCAGGTGGCATGACATACTACAGTAACTACAATACCAGCCTGACATAGACCTGCACTGACAGCAATCTGAACACACTGGGGCATACTTGGAGCCTCAGAATAGCATCCTGCCTGAGCATCACACACCTCCGCAGCTGGCACACAGGCATATGTTAAGTTGGAACAGAGCACATGCCACACATGGCACACACATCCCGTGTGCCAAACACTCACAGCCTGTAGGGCTACACAACACACCTGCTACAGATGTGTCAGGTACCTCTCTTGGCTGGTGCAGTGGGGTCCCGCTCAACAGGCTGTACATGGTGAAGGTCACAATGATATGCCCGTGGGGCACTATGGTCCACCACATAACACATGCATACAGGTCAGTCAGAGGCATGGACACATATGACTCAGTCATTGTCCATGCCACTATAGATGACCTGAGACGTACCTCCCTGGACTACATGATAGGGAACATAGAAGGGCTCTGTCAGCATGTGGCACAGGCTGGTATGAGCCTGACCTTGGTTGCCATCATACCCTCACCAGGTATGCTACCACAATATGTAGGAAGGGTGTTCTATGTCTACATTCTGCTCACTCTCCAATGTCATTCATAGGGTATCCAATGGCTGTCAGCGTGTGCTTACATGCTAGGGAAGCCACAATGATTTGCGAGGGGCAGCTTGCACGTGTCACCCATGGGCCATTGTATATTGGCGAAGCCTCTTGATACACACATAGTGCCTTTCGCTGCAGGGCACAGATTACATAGCCACCTCCGCGGGTATCACACGGGATAGGGCAGCTTGCACGTGTCACCCATGGGCCATTGTATATTGGCGAAGCCTCTTGATACACACATAGTGCCTTTTGCTGCAGGGCACAGATTACATAGCCACCTCCGTGGGTATCACACGGGATAGGACACTAACAGTAATGCTACACAACACCAGCAGTATACACCACAAGATGCATGCACTGGACACTGTCCTCAGCACGGTAAACTGCAATATCTGTGCAGTAACAGATTCCTGATTCATGGCTCACAGGTGCAACCCATCACTGCCAGGTTATACCTCATACCATGCCTGTCGTCCCCTACACATGTACCACACATGAACAGGGGGGAGGTATCTCAAGGCACCACAGATACACACACCTCCAGGTTGTTGGCACAGCAGAAAGCATCAGGGCCTATCCATGTGCAGCTAACAGTGTGTTGGACTGCCTTCTGGTTCATAGCCTGGCACACACAACCCTCCCATACACAGGAAACCCACCTGTCCTCCCTAACAACACTGGGAATATGACGGCCTCTAGATATGTCTTTATGTGGCTGGACTGCATCCAGCCGAACATTGTGTGTGAGCATTACTGTAGCTACAACACACTAGCTGAAAGGTTCCCAGCATGTAGTCACTGAATTGCAGTGGAACAACATGTTACCACTCCCACAACAGGTGGGAACATGCAGCACCTGCTCATCGACTACATGTAGACTATATGGCCCAGACCAGATGTGTATCCCCCGCTGTTAGGATGATACCATATACAACTCACACTGTATATACACATACCGCATGCAGCCCCTGCACAGTAAGACACAGTCATAATTTTATGCAGTGCAAATACCATTTATTCAATTGAGGCACGTGTCAGACATGGTAACTATTGAAGGTCACAGGAATATATGTGTATGTGTCACACACATACATCATGTGTGCATTGCCATTGCTGGTTTAAGCAATGTCATGCATTGTTATGAACAACAACCCACACATGGGCATTTTGTGTGACACAAACACACGTGGCAGTTGTGGGTTTCCAAAACATACCTATCTGTGCTCTGACAGTAGTAATAGACCCAGTAGCGGAGCACACTATTGGCATTACTGGGCGATTAGCCCTGTTTGGCTGTACTGATAGTGTGGTGACATCACCTGTGCTTACTGGGGGAATATGCAGCATCTGGTGTATTGTATTAGTTGCCAAAAGGAACTGTTCTCTCACACTTGCAATTATACACACACCACTACCCCCCCCCACCCACACACACACACACTTGCAGGATTCATACCCCTACCAAACTATGTTATTACATTTGAGAGAGACACATCAGCAGAGCGTGCTATTCGAATTACTGGGAGGGTTCCCTTCTCCAGCTGTACTTATAGGGTGCTGACATCATCAGTGTTTGGAAAGGGTAATTTTCATCATGTAGTGTGTTCTCCTAATTGCCAAAAAGCACATACTTTTCATACAGACTTACAAACACACAAACTCCCCTCATCCACACACACACATTAGCCATTTGCAAGATTCAAACCCCTACCTAGCTAAGTTATGACACTTGAGAGAGACGCATTAGCAGAGTGCGCTATTCAAATTACTGGGAGGTTTCCCTTCTCCGGCTGTACTTATAGGGTGCTGACATCATCAGTGTTTAGAAAGGGGAATGTGCATCCTGTAGTGTGTTCTCCTAGTTGCCAAAAGGGACATTTCTTTCATATAGACTTGCACACACACTAACCCCCCTACACACACACACTGGGCATTTACAGAATTCAAACCACTACCTATCTATGTTAGGACACTCAAGACGGACACATTAGCAGAGCGCGCTATTTGCATTACTGGGAGGTTTCCCTTCTCCTGCTGTACTTATAGGGTGCTGACATCATCAGTGTTTAGAAAGGGGAATATGCATCCTGTAGTGTGTTTTCCCAGTTGCCAAAAGGGACATTTCCCTCACACAGACTTGCATACACAACAACCCCGCTCACCCATACACACACACTGAGCATTTGCATGGTTCAAACCCCTACCTAACTATATTATGACACTTGAGGAAGATGCATTAGCAGAGCGCGGTATCCGAATTACTGGGCATCTGTTCTGCACCTGCAGTATTTATAGGGTGCTGACATCATTATTTCTACAGAGGTATGTACATCTAGTACTACCTGTCAGGTGGGGGATAGCATATATATGCATTTGCAGCCACCTACTTCAGGGTCAGATATGCACATCGCAATGGCAGGTTATGTTCTATACCATGCTTCATGACCACAGGACCTGTAACACACAACACAACCAGTCCAGAACACCCCTCCCACATCCAGGACACACACTTTGCTTCCCTGGGAACAGTGCCGGGATATGCAGGTGTTCACATACACCATTCCAGTTGTTAACGTCAGGTACAGGCATATTGTGTGTGGGAACTACTCAGGCCTCTACATTACCCTACAGCCACTACAATTTGTGAGTCCATGTGCTATTGCAGAACCACTCACCACAGCCACATGGAAGAATACATATTGCACCTGACCATCTGCAAAATGGGTACTCACTGTTCCACACAAGAGGTAGACCACCATTGTTGATTCTGACCATACCCACCTTTCCCTGGACATCCATATCCCATCCCCACCCCCAGGCAAGGTTGTCACTGCAAACAAACTGTATTTATCACAAGCAGACTTTACACTTGTGAAGACTGGGGTGGAAGACTTCAAAGGACACATGCTGGGGGAGTATACTGGCCACTCTGCATAATCCTTGACAATTGCATTCTATGAGCATGTGGAAGGTTTGCATTGATCATGCTATCCCAAATATACCCATGACTGCTCCACAACAGGACACCTGTCAGGTGTACACCAGCCATATATGAGCTGTCCAACAGACAGAGTGAGCTAATACATTGCAGAGCTGTAGCCCACAGAGGGAGGACATCTATGAACAGTACTGGCACGACACTTAAATCCCACATAATCATCATGAGACAGTGTCGACAGTGAAATTGTCCAGACAATGCAGATAAGGCTCCCCTCAGTCTGTTATTGATGCCCACTTACTGTTAGAGGTCCTCAGCAAGCCTCTTCCAGCACACACCAACAACATGGATGTGGCTTAGCACATTCAAACCCTGGGATCTCCACTGTGTCCCTGCTTGACAGAGGCACAGCACACTAGCCTCACACGATGTCTTATGTGACCTACTTTACAGTGGCACAGTAGCCTACTGTACTGGGGAGGCAGACGCCAAGCACACTCTGGCTAAGCTGTCATTCCCTAGGGCAAACAGCCTAGTGTTGACCTCTACACCCATATGTTTAATTGTCAGATGCACATTATTTGTTGCTGATAGACTGTTTGCAGGTCTTTATTGCCATAGCATTCCCTGTTTGTATGAACAACGTGTGTATCTGTGGAAGATGTTTGCATATGGGAGGGTTCCACTATATCACATATGTCTCTGTAGTCATTTAACTGTTTGCACTGGGCAGATTGCTGTAATGTGGTTGGTTCCTGGAATAACACGTACACATAGCAGATATGTGTGGCCAACTGCTAAACTGTGATTTAGCCTAAGTGTGTGAGCATGCCCAGTTCAGCCTTCCCATGGCATGTTGTCTGACATATGTCTCATTTATCAAAGTTTGCGAGCATGCCCAGTGTGTGCTTTCCATATGTTGAACTCTGCAGCCCACCACATTTGTGGATGTGTGTGAACTTCAACAATATCTCCCGTTTATGGTTGTGTGTTGTGTGTCATGTTGTGCAGTTACTGTCCAACTGCTTTGTGTGTGAACTCAACAGGGATTATACTGTGCCTGCAGGGTTTGCATGGGATACTTTGCATACAGTTGTCAACATCCTTTTATACTGACCTAACACTGTAGTACCGTATAGTGTACTGGTTCAGTACTTTCACTGTGGTGGACAGTATACTGGGCTTTAGTCCTATCACTGCTTTATATTTCCATAGTGAGCACAACAGCCTGGTTAGGGGCCAGTTGTGCACATCTGACCATGTTGCATTATGTTCAGATATGAACTACTTATACCAGGCTTGTCCAACATTGGTAGTGTATTCCACAACATAGGTGTACATTGGCAAACGGTAGCGATGTGCCCTAGGCCATTTCTAATGCTAGTCGGAGAGTGTGTTTGTCCTTCGACACACATTGTAAGTGATGTTTGCCATAACATATGTCATGGTTAGTATACTGTGCCTCCGTCTACCTGTGACATAACAGTGATACCCAGGGTAAACCTACCATCTCCCATCCACTCATCACGATTCCTCTTGAGGTGAATCGATGAGTGACTCTATGGATAACCTGTACTGGGAGTTTACTCATGGGTGGGGGTGGCTTCTGTGTTATGGATCATGCAGTACAGCTTGTCCTATGTATGTCAGTGCTGGGGTTCAGGTCTCCCATGTGCATACCTCACTGCCATTCAGATTGTACAAGGTGCAGCATGTTCATTGATTCCAGCTTGGACATGGCTTTATACATCAGGCACAGCTTGCCTCTGGGTGGGCAGTATGGCAGTGTGTGGAGCTGCAGTTTGTTTAATCAGGCAACACATGGCATCTGTTCAAGCTCTTTGATACTCCTGGTGAGGTACTGTTGGGGACTTTACAGTTGATGGAGGTGTCTGCTGAGGTACATCCCACAGGGGTTATTGTAGTCAATTGTAATGCTGATGAAGGATGACTGCAGAGCCACAATGGCCTCCCCTTATCTAGATCTGACAATCTTCATGATTAGGTGGGTAAATGGAATGTTTCTGTGAACACTACAGCCAATATCTATCACCTTGTGTCCCCAGGTCTCTCATTACATGTTAGGTACGTAATGGGTTAACACCTATGTGGTAATTGGTGGGCACTTACTGTATATCCACGGGGGTTGACTATACACTTTTCTGCAATTAGCTTGCTGACATGGCTATGGCACCAGTTGTCTGTTTCTATGTGTCTCTTTTGTGGGATGCTTGTGTCCGCTGGAGGGTCAGATATGGTGGGCAGTTTGTAGTCCTCTGTATACATGTTCAGACACAGTCCTTCCATGTTGGCCTGTACCTATGGGACATATATACCAAATGAGGGAGGTCCCAGGACCAAGCCTTGTGGGATGCCACTTATATCTGGTTTATAGTCTGACATGGCTGCAGCATGTCTGACCATGCCAGTTCTGTCCTTGGTCTGGTTTGCAACCCCTCTACTGACATAGGGGTTTATATTTAAGCTGGTGAGCATATCTATAATGAACACGTAGGGTATTGTATGGAACCATTTGCAAGGTCCAGCTACACTGTGTGGACCACATTGCCCTCATCAATGACCTTAATGACTGTTTCAAATGAGTCAAACATGTTTAGGGGCAGGATCTGCACTTAAGAAAGCCACACTGGGTAGGGTCCAGTGTCAGTAGGTCCACAATATCTTTATGTCTGCGGTACATGCTGATCCTTTCCATAGCTGTGCAGACCAAGCTTGTCAGGATTCTGGGGTGGTAGTTTGCAGTATCCATTCAGGCAACACCTTTGTTGAGAATGACCACTGTCATTGTACACTGCTCTTTGGGTACATATCCTGTGGTAAGGCTGACATTGAGCAGTAGTGTGATTTGGCATTCCATTCTTCTTGGAGTCCATGTTGGACTCAGCCCAGGACACCATCTCATACCATTGCTGCTGTGTGTTTTGCTTTGTAGATGCTGGCTGTTACCTCAGCATCTGCAATGTCAGAGGGCCAGCAATCTGCTGGGATAGATATTTTGCATTCTGGGGGGGGGGGGGGTTGCACTGCACCTGTCAGGTTGTATGTTGGCAATATGTGTGTGTGCGTTTGGTATGTTGTTTGTAATATTTGTGTGATTCAGAGCATATCTGTGAATTCTCAACACGGTTCCTACCATCAGTTGAGTAAGCCTTGGGATTATCCTTAGTGTCCTGTACAATTTGTATCTTCATAGGTTCATAGGTTCATACTAGGCTATCCACCCTAGAGCATTTGTAAGCCTAGCCAGAGTGTGTGTGTCTTTCGCCACCCCTTGCTATGTGAATATTATGGCCATTTATGATTTACTTTACTGTGCCTCTGTCTGGACGTGACACAGTGAAGACCCCCAGTGTACATCTACGATCATCCATCCACTTGGCAATATTCCTGTTGAAGAGTGTCAGTGAGGGGCTCTGCCTAACATGGAGTGGGATTCTGTTCCAGGATGTGGGGAGCCTCTGAGTTATGTATCTGTCCCTCCAGCACATCCTATTTCATTATGTGTTGAGGTTGACATCTGTCACTCTCACAGCTCCAATGGCTTTGATTTTCTGGGGTGGAGCATGTCCATTACTCCTGTGTTGGACATGGCCTTGTACAACAGACATACAATGCCTCATTGTAGGCAGTATGTGACTGCATTCAGCTGGGGTGTCTACAGCCAGGTAGCATATGGCATATATTTGAGACCCTTTATCCTGTTGGTGAGGTACCTTTGAGGTCTTTCTAACCACTGCAGGTGTCAGGTAAGGTACATCCCAAATGAGGCATTGTACTAGATTATGGGTCTGATAAGAGAACAGTACAGGGGCACAATGACCTCTGTTGACGTAGATGTGAATCCTTTCATGATATGGTGTCCAATATAGACAGTCTTCCTTGCCACATTGGCAATGTGAGTGTCACATAACAGGTTACTGTCCACTTGTGTCCCTAGGTCCCTGATTACTCCTTCCATACATAATGGTTTACCACCTATGTGGTAATTTGTGAGTACTGTGTTTGGTATTTGGTGGGACATTTATACTGTCCAGTGTCTTCAGGACATCTGGGTGGGGTTCCTGTGTGTGGAAGTGTGGTCTGTAGCATGCTACAGACTGTACAGCAGTTTTGCCTATGGTTAGGTGCACATGGGTGGTCTCTGATGCTTCGTGCATTGTCAGTTACCTGGATGTATGGGTGTCTGTGCTGAATATGGATACTCCCCCTCCTTTTATGTTTTGGTCCAGGTTTTGGGGCCATAACGCATGATATGAGGTATAACCTGGTAGTGCTGGTGTGCTGTCAGTAGGCTTGCAGCAGGTTTCTGTCACTGCACAGACATCGATGTTCTCCATACTGGGGAGGGCCTCAGGAGCATGCACATTGCGGTTTACACATCTGGCATTTGTCAGCATTACCCTTATGTTTCTTACCACTTATGTTTTCTAGGGTGGTGGGTTAGTCTTTTCAGCCTTGCCTACGTACGGCTCTATGGAGGTGGCAAAAGCCTTATCCAATATCCAGACGCCCAGGGGTAACAGGTGCAAGCCATCCCTGGAACAGCAACATGGCTTGTCATACATGACATCCCAAGCAGACAGACATTAGATCCTCTTGGACTGACAGCAGTAATTGTGCCACCTGTTAAAGCTGATCATTCTATGTTTGTACTGTGGCATCATTCTTGGGGAGGGTAGGATGCTGCAAATGGCCAGTGTCATACCGGCCTGGCGTACATACTCAGAGAGCTCATCCATGTCTCTTTTCATGTAGTCCTGGGAGATACATCTCAGGTCATTCACACCAGCATGGACAATGACTGCATCATATTTCTACTTGCTTTGGGGTGACCTGCGTACTTGTGTTATGTGGCGTATTGTAGCAGCCTACAGGCAGCTTACTGTACCCTTTCCCTTGTTCAGTCTGGTGAGTGGGACAGCAGTGTGTCTGCCTATAGAGCTACCTATTACAACTGTATCAGGCATGTTGTTTCTCCTTCTGGCCTGTGACTGTTTGGCACACCAGCTTTGTGTACTATGCGTTGCATGTGCTATGTTTGGAGGTTGTGGTTGCTTGAGGGTCTACTTTGGAGGCCTCTGCTGGTGTTGTGTGTTTGTAATTAGGGCCTCCAGGAATGTTTTTCTGTGTTTATGTGTTTGGTTTGCAGTTGTGATAGGTCTATGTGGGACTGGGTTTGTGGTGTGTGGGGTTACCTTCTCCTTCTGACTAGTTTTGACAGTACTGAGTTGAGGGTGCTCAGCCTCCGGTTTGGATCAATGGTTGCATCTCTCACATATATTTGTATTTATTGGGGGGAGTTGAGGGTTGTCTGTGTACTTGGGGCAGGTGTAACATTGCCTCAGGATTCACAGATTCTACTTGTTGTAGCTGGCCTTAGTGGATTGTATGTGTGGACATATTTTATTGCCATACTACTGATCAGTGATTACTTCCCTTTTTATGTTTGCTCTATCATGTAGTAGCTTCCTCATTCTCTTGCATGGTTTGGTAATGGCTGGAGTCCAGCATGCCAGATGCCTGCATGTATGGCATTGTGTCTTGTTGTTATTTGTGATTGCATAATCCAAGCATTCCTGGCTGTGTTCATGGAATGCCTGTATAACAGGTTCTGTGGTGTGGCCCATATTTTGCACCTGCACAGGGCCTTTAATGGATTCCATGTCAGTTTGGAGGGGTGCAACTTATGCTTTACACATGTTTTTCACTGTGGTTTTCTGGCCAGGGACTGTGGTCAGGATGTGTATATCCAGTGTGATTACTCTATGGTCTGTTCTTACCAGTGAGGGATACACTTCTCATCTTGCCATCCAGTACCCATGTTGCTGATTATCACATCCAGTATGCTTACCCCTCTTGTGGGAGTGGTACGTTGTTCCTGGGCATTTTGGTTTATGGATTCTAGGAACTTTTCTCCTACAGTGTTGGTGCTAGTATAATGCTCCCAGTGTATGTCTGGGTATTTTCAGTCAACCAATATAATGTGGTTTGGGGGGCTTGATATATTCATGTATTCCAACATAGGCCAGGTGCAGTTCCTGGTGTTAGGACGGTCGTCTGTAGCAGGCTATAAACTGGGAAGCAGTTTTAGCCACTGTTACTTGACCATGGCTAGTCCATGCTGCTTCTTTTTGTGGTACCAACATGGGGGTGTGGTTATCCTTGACAATTATTGCTAGTCACCCTCCTTTTGTAGCTTGTTCCATGTTTTGAGGCTGTACAGCACAGTATGAGGTGTAACCTGGTAGTGTTAGGGTGCTGTTGTGAGCCTTGACCCAGTTTTCTGTTACAGGACAGATATCAACATTCTCCATACTGGGTGCGTTTACACTGCACGCATCTTGCTGTTTAGACTTCTGGCATTGGGTAGCGTTACATCTAGGTTCTTATCCCTTGTGGTACCTATGGAGGTGGGTTTGTGTTTTGAGCCTTACCTATTCAGGGCACGCTGTGGGTAATGACAGCCTTTGCCAGTATCCATGAGGCCTGGACTGATAGGTGCACGCCACCCTTAGCAGGTGGAGCATCATGTCATGCTCAGCATGTCATCCCAGGCTGGCACACATTGGCTCCCCTTTGACTAACTGCATTACTTCAGCCAATTATTGCAATTGATCATCCCATCGTCATATTGTGGCATCATGCTTTGTGAGGGTAGGATGTTAGTCAGGGTCCTCAAGTGTGCATATACTACATGGTGTTACATTACTTAACACATGGCATTCATGCCTAAAGTGGTGCTGCAGGGCTGCCTCTGTAGGATGCACATATTACACTCCCTGTACATGTTTGAGAGCAGGTTATGTCATTTTAGGCATCCATGTTATTATATGAGTGAGTCAGAGAGGGGTATCATTCCCAAGGTTCCTACTGAGCCAGTGTATGTGCTATGCGTTGCCTCTTTGCCAAGGCCAGGGCATACTGGGCATGCCTCCTTCTGCCTACTGGGGCAGGCTCAGGTTGTTCCTCCTCCGAGTCATGCTCTTCCTGTGATGGCCTTGGCAATGGTGGGGGGGCTGTCTGGCCCGGCCCTATGCTGGTCCTGCTGCAGCTGTTTTCGCAAGATCATATTATGTAGCATAGCACATACCATGACAATTTGGGTACATGTAGTTGGTGAGTACTGCAAGGCTCCACCAGACGTGTCCAGACACCGGAACCGTGACATGAGCAGCCCAAACACATGCTCTATTACATTACGTGTTTGTGCGTGTGCCTCATTATGGCGTTCCTGTTCAGGTGTGTGTGCGTTTTTGATGGGTGTCATCAGCCACGGCTCCAGTGCATAACCTGCATCCCCCACTAGGTGTCCGTGTGGGATGTCCCCATTGGCAAATGTCTGGTACAGCTGCATCAAATGCCAGATATGGGAATAATGGTAGCTCCCAGGGCAGCCAGCACATACATTCATTATTATGCCCTGGGCATCACACACGACCTGGCAGTTGATGGAGGGGAAGCCCTTGTGGTTAATGTAGACCCTACCCCACTCACCGGCTGGTGCTTGATGCGTATGTACGTGCAGTCTATTGCACCCACTACCTCAGGGTATTCCGCTATTTGCTGGAAGAGACGCATATTGCTGGCCAATACCTCACGGGCATTGGGGAAATATACATGATCACCGACATGTGCTGACATGACATCCAGGAACTGGTGCAGTACCCTGGAGGCTGATGCTTGTGATATCCCCATCATATCACCAGTTGGTCTCTGGAAGGTACCTGTTGCTAGTATTCTTACTAGTATTCTTGCTAGTATTCTTAGGCCAACACATACCTTGGTTTAGACTGGGATGGGTTCCCCTCTGTTGGTTCTGTGTGTGAGGCGTGGCCTGCACAGCTCGACAATTTGCTGCAGGAGGTCTCTGTCCACTCTGTAGCGCTCTACTATCTCCAGCTCATGTAACCCATGGTAGGTGACCCTGGGCCTGTACACTCTTCTCTGTCTCCTCACTGTGGGTTGTCTGGCACCATCTACATTGCCACCACCCTCAGCAAGTCGCCTATGTCTCCTTATGACAGCTATGGCAGCCCCTAGCATTTCTGCTCTGAGTTCAGCTTTTTCAGTTTTCACTTCTAATAGCTTACTCCTGTCTTGCAGTGTCTCTTGAGAGAAACATCCTGCACTGCTGTTTGGAGAGTTTTAAGTGCTTGGCTGAGCTACTATTCTGCCTGTGTAATTGCCTGCTTCTAATTGTTTTCACCTGCTAGCTCCAGCAGTATTCCTTGCTAGCTTCCTACTAATTCTGTTGCTTCCTTTTTCCTCTCTGTTTCCTCAGGGGGTAGCAACGTGCATACCAGCAGAAACACACTCACAGTGGCTTACACGCGTGCACACATGCTTACATGGTTCAGAATCTGCTTATTCGGGTTAAAACGCGCGCACACCAGCGCAAACAGTTTTACAAGTCTACCAACAGGCTTCCACATGCTCAGTCTGCCCTACACACGCACACACTAGCGCAATCAGTCTTACAAGTCTGCCAACAGGCTCCCATATGCTCAGCCTGCCTTACACGCACGCACACTGTCCTACCCACGCTTCATGGTGCGCACACGTGTGCATGCACACCCAACAAGAAACTTTGGTGTAAGTAACAGTGTACACCTTCCATTTCTTGACTTTCCCATGCTTATCTGTGTCTGACATCTGTCATGTAACACTGACCTCCAATGAACTGCATTTCTTTCTACCATTCCCCCCTGTGATGTCACCTATCTCCTACTCTATTCCTCCCCCTTATGTATCTCTTACACTACTCAGAATGTGCTCATTTGCTATGTGACAGTAGAATTCAGTATCCTAACACTCATTTACATCAGATTGCCTACTAATGCTTAGTTACATGTCTTAGACTCGGCTTCCCCCCTTAGCAACCACTAAATGGTGGCCATGTTGTTTTTGGTCTGCTGGTCCCTGCATTGTAAATCCATGTATTGCATAAAACCCACATTTGTAGGTTTATAACCTTCATTTTTATGTTTTATACAGCGCAGCCCGTTTGCGCGGGGCTGCGCTGCGTTTAAACATCGGCGAGCGCCAAAAAAAAAAAAAATTTTTCATATTTGCATCAGGGTACCTTGCCAATGGCCACATATTTGGCCATTGGCATGTTGCCTGACACATATGCACCCTTTATTTGGAGCTGACATGGCTCCATTGTGATTTTTGCAGAAACTTACTCAGTTGTCAACTGAGTACATTTCGCCAGCTAAAACGGCTCTTACACGGGCTGCTTTCTGCTTCATGGATCCCTACTCTACCTCATTTGCATGCTTTTCGGCTGCAAGTGAGGTATTTAGCATATCCACGCCCAGTCCGTGCAAGAGACATTTTAGCTGGTCTCTTACACGGAGTTTCGAGCTGTTCCTGGATCGCGAGGCTTGCATGGAATCTTACACGTCTCTTACACTCCGTGCAAGCCTTCGTGAATCCTGCCCATTATTTTAAAAGGTAGCAAAAGAATGCTTTTCTCCAGCACTGCTACTTTTTTCCTTCCTTGAACAACATACATCCCCAAACTACACTTAATTATAAATGTAGATTTGCAGACATAAACAATTTATTTATTTATCATTCATATAACCCTAATATTTAAACCCAAACCCTACACTAAAAGACAGAAATAGCATGCTATTTGTCTGAAGTAAAAAGCAAGAACAGTTTTTACATTACTGAAATGAGAACCAGTCATGGTCAGTCACCAAAAATGTTCAAGTACATATAACAAGAGTCAAGTGCTACCTTATGCTTTGATTTATTCCCCAATAATCTCTTGAGTATTACTATTTTTGTCTCAAAATATTCTTCCATTCTAGTTTTTCTTACATACATTCTTCTTTTGCAACACTTTTGTGATTTGTTTTTACTCCAAGACTTTTTCTATACTTACTTCTTCTGGCACCTTGCCATTAAAGCTGTCATAGTCTCAGTGGATCTCCAACTACACAAAAGATTCAGCTAGAGTGCAGGCAAATTTATCTCTAGCACAGTCTCAAGGTTTAGCAGATGCTAATTTTCTTCTCTGATAAGCATGTCTGAAACTGGCTTAAATATGTATGGTACATGGTAGTAGACATCAAACCACTTGCATACATTTTACTTTCTGTATAAGTGCATATTTCTGATGGCGCAGCGGTGCAGCGGTAGTGTTGTCACCTCTGGTTCGATTTTTGGTTGGAGTGTCTTCTGTGTGAAGTATGCACATTCTTCCTGCATTTGTGTGCATTTTCTCCAGGTCCTCTGTTTTCCTCCTATGTTACAAAGACATGCGTCTAGAGGGTTTCTTCCTAGGCCTCCGCTGAAAATTGGCTCTGTTACAAGTCGAACTTTTCCGGTACACAAATGTTAAATAAAATCCTTTTTAGCAAAACTAATTTTGAAGCACTCTTTTTTTCTGAACGTGTCCGAACATGGACAGCAAATGACAAAGCTCTGGGAGATGGATACAATGTTTTCTTTTGTTTGATCTGAGGTCATTAATTATGAAAGTGAAATGAAGGCTGCCAGAGGCTGTCTGTACATACATCTGTGAATATCTCCCTCATGTCATTCTGTTGCAAGATTCAGGTGTTTACCAGACCTGTGGTATTGTCACTACCAGCCATGTCCAAGAAGCACTGTTTCCATAAAAGGGTACTACAATCTTCCATATGATGAAGAAGCTGTTTAGATAGATACCCGTCCCTTATACCAAAAGGCTAGCTGTTCTATAAGAGCAGATTTCAGTTATTATGAAAAGAGTATATGAATTGACAGGACTTAAATGGCTACAGCATGCTTATTCACCCCGGGGATCATGTTAGTTGCCCTGCTAGACAGGGGTCCAGGAAAGTAAATAGTGTGGGAAGAAATAGCCAGGGAATTGTTATGGCTAGGCTTGTATAGCCTAGGGCCAATAGCATAGTACCAACCTATGAACCTATGAACCTAATGGACTGTCTAGAACTGAGTCAATTAAAATGTCCATGTTTTCATAATAACAACAAATCATTTTTAGCTGTATTATGTTAAATTAATATTCTCTTCTGGTAATGGGTGGACTTTCAGTTTATATTAAACAGAAAGGATAGAAGTTTTATCGGCACAATGATTGCTCTCCAGTACATGTAAAAAATGTAATATGTCTCTTTAAGTGCAACAATAGTGGGATGCATATCAGATGATAAAGAGCGCTCTCTGTCTCATACACTCTCATCCATGTTATATAAGCCTATGTATACAACATTTAGGAATACTATACCAAAAGAAGCATCTTGCCTGTGTACTATGACTACTTTAGCAGTAAAATGTAGCAGTCTGCAAGCATTTCTGTTTTCATATTTAAAAGAAAATTTTCAATAAATTACTCTAGAATTATGTTTTTCACCAGTTACCACAGTTCAAATTTAGCTGTCTTACTTATAGATTAACATTAAACAGTAAAAATTTATTATTTTTGTCTCATGCAAAGTGATTCAATTTTTTTTGCATTTTTGTCAGAAAGAATCACAATATTTTTTTCCTCGGGCTATCAGCCCTTCAGCAAGTGTCCTTGATGTTACATGAAAACTTGACCAAGAATTGGAAATTTTGGATGTAAACACCTCTTGCAGGAGAGGAAGTGCATTTAACACTTTTAACCTCAGAGTGAAGGAAAAAGAAATGTTAGCAAAAATAAGAGATTTCAAACATATTTTTAGCCAAAGGAGGAAAAATAAGGCATTTGTTCTCTAGAAATCAGGGGCTCAAGAGAATATAGATATTTAATAAACCAAACTCAGAAATGGAACAAGAGGTTGTGGGTCTGGTTATTGGCATGATTCACAGATAATGTAATTGTATATGGTGTTATAAATGAATCAAGTTAGGGGAAGACTGATAAGAGAGAGATTGAATATTTAGTGCAAAGGATTAATGCCATGAATTGATAATGATCTTCATCCCGTAATCCAGGTTTGATCCCTTTAGCAACGCTCATCTGAGGAGTATTTCCCACTCTTTGGTATTTTGTGAATATGAGCAAGATATTTATCCATAGAAATTGTGATTTTTTGTTATGGCTGAAATGGTTCCATGTCAATCAGCACAATACCCCCAATAAACAGACAACTAAAACAGGAGATAAAGCATTTGATTTGTACAGGGTGAGTGAGCTTACAAACATACATTTAAAATTCTGCAAAAAGACCTGAAAGATAATTAAATAAGGGTAGAAACTGATATTGAGGAAGAATAAATCCAAACTCTTATAATGAAATAGAAATGATATCTCACAGTAATCCAAGTGGGCCACCAAAAACAAATGCTGTGTGTACAAAATATAGGTACAGGCATAAGCAAGACAATTTGCAGCTCATCACATGATGTATAGGCTCTGTGAAAGAGGTGTTAACATTTAATAAGAGTATGTAAATGAAAAAAATAAATAAATAAAAGTTAGTTCACAAGGTTTACATTCTAAGTTCTCTAAGAGCCAAAAGAAAACAATGAAATGCCAATGAGTACAGTACAAATGCATAACTGGAACACATAAAGTACTTAAAAACATTTTGGTCAGAAATGTTGATTATTTAAAGCAAAACTATTACTTTTAAGCTTGATAATGGAGCCGAGCATATAACTACTTCAGATTGTCTGTATAAAACATTGAATTTGCCTGCATTTGTTTGCAATTTTGTATGCAACTGTATACACTTATAAGTTGAAACCAGTGGGTAAGATTAGGCATAGTTGTGACTACAAAAACAGAAAGTATAACCTTATATACCAGTTATTTGGAATATGTAATTACTTAGAGAAATATTTTGGATAGAATGCCTTGAGAAAAGCTTTGTAGGATTAAAGAAATTCGCAGTGCATAAGTGCAAAGGAGCTCACATGTTCAAATAAGGAACTTCTTTAATGTTTCTTTTGCAAAAAACATAAATGCTTTGAATGCTAATGTGCTAGCATGGATGTCTATAATAAGGATGCTGAAGAAAACAGTTTGATTAAAAAATCTGAATAGTTTCTAAAACAATTTTGAGAATACTGTTAAGGGTACATATTCTAGAGTTTAACAGGCATAAGCAGAGGAATAAATCAATTATTTGTAGTAGTCTGGAGAAGTATTTGATAATAATTTACACAAATATGCTGATGTTAATGAAAGGATAGTACATGCATATGAAAGTACTAGGTAATTGGTCACAGATTAGCCTATAGGACAAATTCAACAACTTCCTTCAACCTCAGACAAGGCAACACAAAATAGACAAGGGGGATATTGTGTTTGATGTGTGCTGGAAGTTTGTTCCAAAGTAGAGAATATCTTGGCATATGAATCAATTATTACAACATGTCTTCTTCATATATTTATGATGTTTTAGTTCCCTTAACTAGGTACTTGAGGAACCATTTATTTTTCTAAGGAATAGGAGGTAGAGGGGGTCAGAGTTTATGGCACAAAAAGATTGACACAGCACACCACAGAGGATTGTTTAAAAAAGTGAATACAGGGAGAGGACTGTTCATCTGTCTGGATAGGTGGAGGCCTGGAATCCAGTGATATGTTTAGTAAAAAATTGCTGAGCTCTCTCAAGATGAGAAATATATTTCAACAAATACATGTCAGAAAGGGCTATATTTAATAATGTGTGTCAGAAAAGATGAATAATACAAATTACGACTTCTCTGGATATAAAGGAGATGCTTTTGACTTAGCTTTTTAGCAGGTGAGTATTGTTTTAAGATTGCTCCAAAAGCAATCACTAAACAAGCAAGTGAGTATTATATTAAAATTGTTCTAGAAACAATCACTATGCTACATGGGAACTGAAGAGTATTATGAACTCTGCACAATAGAAAGGCTGAACAAATCTTAGAAGACTGGTATGTCTTAGTATAATTGGTAAGCATGTTGAAACAACTATATGGATGAATAGCATGGTCAGTGTAGTGCTACTAGAAAAAAATAAGGATATACACTGATCTACAATAATTAAATATGTGGACTAAAACAGACACTCCTCACTGCAGGTGTTGAATTTGTTTCAGGCATCCCATTCATCCATCTCATCTTATGAATCACAACTGATTCTTGTAGACAATCAGTTAACAGTTATAGCTATCCTCAGAGTTTACTAGGCAAGAGGATACAGAGAAATCGATTATCAGGCCTTTCTTCCATGTCATGCACACACACACACACACACACACACACACACACACACACACACACACACACACAGACACACACACACACACACACACACACACACACACACACACACACACACACACACACACACACACACACACACACACACACACACACACACACACAATATAGAAGTTGCCAATCAACCTACTGCATGTCTTCCAAGTACAGCAGAAAACCAAAGCACCTGATAAAAAAAGAGATGAACACAGTGATGATATGCAGACTGTGCAAACAAAGACACCCTACCTGAGAACTTAATCAGAGAACCTCTTGTTGTGAGGTGACAGTGCTACCCAAGGCATGCATAATACTAAGTATTTTTAGTTACGGATGCATAACAGTTGTTTATGACAAATCAGACTTGATGAGACTAGTTGAAAGCTGTTTAAATCCAACACTCCTTTGTACACATACATATTCTTCACTTTACCTTTTTAATATCAGCAATAGAGGCATTTCAGAAAGCTGTAGCCGAAATAACTGAATGTCTGCATGGTTTTGTGGCTCATATATGATTTGCTTGTGGGGAATACTAACAAGCAACAGCATAATATGAGACTGCTTAAGCTGCTGGGCAAATTGAAGGTAGAAAGGTTTGATACTTACTGTAGTGGGGGAATAAAATTATATGTGTATGTCATATAACAAGAATATTTTGAGAAAATTGATACTAACATCAGTATGCAGAAACCACTAACAAATATGGTATTATGTTATTCCTAGGAATGGTTCAGTATCTTTTGGTTTGCCCTTAAATTTTCAAATATAACAGCATAACACAAGGTGATACTAGAGCTTGATGTTAATTCATTTTGGTCTTCATACCAAGAAAATTACTTTGAAAAATTGAAAAAGTTGGTAAAATGGACTTTAACCTTGATGTTTTATAATGTTTCTCAACCAGTTAATCTTCATGTTGATGTCAGTCACATAGGTATAGGTACAGTTCTGGCTGAACATCTGCATATGGGTTTAGAGAAAGAAATGTTTTCAGTTGTTTATGGTTAACAGAAATTTAGCACAAGCTGTTAGATCAGCTAAAGTGAATAGACATGCACCTACTTTCTTGACAAAGGTGACCTACAACAAGCTTTAAGCTATCAATCACAACCATAAACTGTAACACAGTCACATCTTCATCATCAGCTGAAAAATATATATCTTATAAATAGATATAAACTGTAAACATGTCACTTACTGCTTAGGATATGGTAATACTGGTAACACCTATAACTTTTTTTTTTCAAATAATTTTTTATTTTTACAAAATGCAAACAATGCAGACAGAATTAAAGTACAGAACATTCCTACATAAAAATATGTAAATTAGACCATGAACATGGAAAAAAAAACATTTAGAACTTGATTACAATTGTAGAGTAAAAAGGAGATGAGGAATGTGAGCTATAGGAGGCAATGAGATCTGTCTACAAAACAAAAACTAAAAGTAACTAAAAGCACAAAGCTAACTAATAACAAAACAAAAAAAAAAAAAAAGGACAAAAACAATACCATGCTACCTTATATGTATAAAGACATAACCAAGAAACTGTGAACATGAGATGTTGACACCCTAAAGGGTATGATTTGTAGGGAAAGGCAGTAACCAAAAAAAACAAAAATAGATAAATACATGAATAAGGAGTTCAAAAGGGAGTGTTGACTAGATTGAGGACATAAGACATTTAGTCACAAAGAATTACATCAAATAGGCATTTCCATAAGTTGGTGAAATAAGCTTTCTTCCCACGACCAAGAATTATGAGTTTTTGTGCTGATATATGTTTAATTGCCATCTCTTTGAAACCCTGCCAACATAATTTTGTGCTGTCTAACCAATTGTTAGTGATGTAGAGTTTGATTAGGGAGCAGAGAGTGATTAGAACGTGTAAATGTAATTTAGGCATCTTGATTGGGGGAATATTTAATATAGCTGTTTGCCAAGAAAGTGTAGAATTGTAATATCCCATTTTTTTAGTCGCACTTTGAGAGAACACCACAATTTGTAGGAATGATTACAATGCCACATAACATGAAGAAGATCTGCTCTCAAACAAGGGCAGCATGTACAAGCAGAGGAGTTATTAGAATTAAATTTATTGAGTATTACAGGTGTATAGTACGAGTTGTTATTCAACATCAGTTGAGTATATAATAATTTTTTGAAAGGGGCGAGTTCTAGGGTGGTTTTTATGGCTAGTAGTTTTTGATCCTCTGTGATAGGTGAATTTATATTGGCCCAGTAGTTGGAAAAAAGGCAGTTGTTATTGTAGAGTAATGGCTTTAGTAACTTGTAAGAGGAGGAAATAGTTTTTTTAGGGTTTGAAAGTGTAGAGATAATTTCAGATAATTTATTTATTTCCTTTGAATCAGAAGGAATGCAGAAAATTTGTGAGGATAAGAGTTCTCGTAATTGACGTAGAATGACTGTGTATTTATTATTGGCCTTGAGAGTTAGACGTAAATCTGCAATCGATAGAGATTTATGTTTGAGCAGGTCCCAAACTGTAAAGTCCGTGATAAGGGGGAATTCAGAAAGATCAATCATATTGTTATTGATTTTGAAATTTGGATTAAGATGTAGTGGTTGTAGAAGGGGAAGAGTGTTTTCAAGATTAATGTCCTTAATCATTTTCTGGAACAATCCAATTTTATGCTTCAGTAAGGGGAGTAATTTGGAATTGTGTAGAGAAATTTGTGAAAGAAATGGGATGGCTTTCGGGTTAATTTTATTGGATATAACATGACGATTCCATAACTTCAACCAGGCGGGGATATGAATGTGTGATTTAGTATTCATGGTTGAAATGGACCATAGTCTGTTTGAGCAGATGATCGTGTAATACAGATGAAAATTTGGAAGGCCCACCCCTCCCTTTTCTTTGGGGAGAATAAGTTTAGAGTAAGAAATCCTGACTTTTTTAGGGAACCAAAGAAATTTTGCTATGTTCTTGTTGAATTGGGAGAATAGGTTGTTTGATATTATTATATTTGTAGCATTAAATTGATAGAGAAGTCTCGGTAAAATATTCATTTTCACAATAGCTACTCTAGAAAGAAAAGGTAATTTCAGGAGTTTCCATCTTTGTAGGTCTTGGCATATAGTAGCCCAAGATTTTAGTAAATTATTTTGAAGCATAGATGCTTGGTTGTGTTCAAAGTTAATGCCAAGATATTTGATACTGTACGAGATATGAAAGGAAGATTCAGGGAAAAAAAAGGATTTATGAGCGTCAGGGTTAATTGGGAGGATATGAGATTTTTTTTCATTAATTTGGAGGCTAGAGGCGTTAGAAAAGTTATTAATTGCATTTATAATTTTGGGTAAGTCAGAGTTAGGATAATGAAAGTATAGATTCAAATCATCAGCAAAAGCCGATAATGGAACTTGTGTATTCAATATTCTGGGGATTGTGTGGTGTGTGTTCTGAACAATGTATAAAAAAAAAGGTTCAATAAATATATTACAAAGGAAAGGAGAAAGCGGACAGCCTTGACTTGTTCCATTAGTTATCAGAATCGTATTAGATCTCTTTTTATTTATATATAAAGAGGTGTAAGAATTTGTATATAGAATTCGAATCATATCTGCAAAAGTTTTAGGAATATTGAAGTGGGACATGGTGGAGAATAAAAAGTCCCAATTTACTCTGTCAAATGCTTTTGAGGCATCAAGAGTCAAAGCATATAGCGGATTTTTATCTCTTTTAGTAAAGAGTATTAGAGAATCCAAAGTTAAAGTATTGTCCCACGTATGTCTGTTACTCATGAAACCAGCTTGATCGTGCGATATTATATGTGGCATTATCTGTTGGTAACACCTATAACTATTGTTATTGTGGAGACGTAATAGTATATTTGAGTTGGAGCAATACTGTTATGTAGAAATAGAACATATAATGCACATAACTGGAAGCAGTGACCTAAATCTGTTACTTGTTTCAGTATACTAGTCATCATAACTTATTTGCTAGCACATGTAAACATCCTTTTAGCTGTGTCTACTTGTTTATTTTAAGCTTTTAAATGTGTGTTTGTGTGTGTGCAAGTGTGGGGGTGTGTATATGCGCGTCTGTTTTATGGACCTGCAGTGCATGTATTTGCCCCCACTCTGCTACCTCAAACATAAAGCAAAATGACATAGTGAGGCTAGTGTGACCAGTCTGCTGTATGGCATAACACATATGCAAACAACTGATACCATCCAGATTAAAAAAAAAAAGAGAGAAACTCATTTGTAAAACACTGAAAAGTCAGCAACAGTGGCCTGCTTGTACACCCTCCAAGTCAAGTGGCATACCCAAATTACCCCTTTAGTCAAGTATGATCGGATGTACCAATACAACATTGTAGACCTCCCGCTCACCCTGTTGTGACTACTGATAAAATGGCCCAGGAAAGGAAGGGGGGATGCAAAGGGGGAAAGCTGCCAACCAAGCTGTGAACTGCAGCATGTTTACCCCTTTCCTAGCCATATCTGCTGACAACATAAACCGAGAGGACAAAATCTCCCTGATTTCTGGTCCTCACAAAAACCAATACAGCAATACAATAGTTGTGAAACATACATATTTAAAATCAGCAGAAGTCTGAATGAAACAATTAACACTTGTTAGATGTTCCCTAACAGTTCAGTTAATCTTCGTTGTCTTACATTGTCTTTTTTCATTTTTATTAATTGATTCTTCTCTTGTGTTTTCATCGATTTATTCTTTAACAATTCTTAATAACAAGTTAGTCAACAATAAATAAATAAATAAATAAATGTAGAAAGGATTGCAAATGAAAATTAAATAAATCCTATCCAGCATCACAAAGATGAAATCCATCAGAGCAAAACCGAACAAGATCTATGTCTACAAAATCCCAATTTTCAAGGGCAAAAAGCCCAGACGTTGAACTGTCCTAGCCTCCCCGTGGTTTAAAAATGTACCAGTTTACTCTAAATCTGATACTCTAAAGGCTCTGTTCCAAGTCAATCTTGGTATGTCAGAAGACCAAACCATTCTTAAATTTGGAAGCCACTGCTGAGCTGTCACGAAAACTCTGAAAATACCAGATAATAAATGCATCTTTGGAATTCTGCCAATATCTTGTCCTCAAAAGTGGATTATCAAATGTAGTACTGGCCTACCTGCTCTATGAGGTTATATAAAGTCAGTAACAATGGTCCCATAGCATTCCTGAAAAGGCCTTCCATATTACTTCCTGAGTTCAAGGATCAAGGCCCAAATTAATAGCATTAATTTGAACCTTCACTCTGTTTGCCATCTGAGCAACAAAAGAGTGACTAATTAGAACATCCTTGAAACCTGATCAGTATCAGTAGTTTGCATATGTGTTATGTCATACAACAGACTGGTCACACTAGCCTCACTGTATCTTTTTGCTTTATGTTTGGGGTAGCAGGGTCGGGGCAAATACATGCACTGCAGGTCCATAAAACAGACACGCATATACACATAGAAACAGCACACAATGTACATTACAAATGCTCTGTAGGACTATACAATTTATACAATGTACATTATAAATGCTCTGTAGGACTATATGACCATCCTTTTAAGAACATCCACTGTCTCTCCTTCTCTGGCTAGTATGAGGCTCACCTTATGTGAAATAAATGAGAAGAACATCCTAGACTGGGCAAACTTTGCAAAATCAATGTCTTCTGTAACAAATCCTCTAAATCTCTGCAGACAACAGTCCGGAAGGAAGCTTAAACACTAGATCATAAAGGGAAGTAGTGTGTGACAGTTTTGAAAGGACAATATCAAAAACATGGAATAAAGAAAGGTTTAAGAAGTCCTGTCCAACATAATCCTGAAGTAAATCCCTTTGGTCAGTCTTGGACTGACCAGCCCATCATGTACCAGAGAGACATCCTTCCAATGTATAGAATGCAAAAGTTCACTAACACAAAAGCCCTGCATATAGCAAGGTTAGACATGTAGCCCTGCATATAGCGAGGTTAGACATGTAGCCCTGCATATAATGAGGTTAGAACTGTAGCCTACAATTTAGGAGTATGATAACTGATGACCAGTGCAGGCACTTCCCTCAAAATGGCACATAACAAATTCCTACCAATGAGCTACCTGGTGTCCCTGGATAAACATTTCAAGCTCAGATAATCTGCCAATGATCCAAAGCTTTGTGCAAACAGGAAAACCTAGCAATCTAGATAACAAGCTGGAGGCTAAGAAATGAATTATTATAATCTTGACTGCTTTATTCATTGTACATAAAATAAGACGACCAGTTCCCGTCTTCCAGTTGTAAGCTCCTGAGAAAAAAAGAGCTATACAGAGCTGAGATGTAGGCTTTCTTTCTGTATATATTTTATTTATTTAGTTTGTTTACAGGGCAGTGCACTGATCATAATAGACAATTTGCAGGCACAGCTCAGGTACTAGCAATCCAGCAATTATATAATAATCAACAGGCTACTCTTCCCCAATTATCCAGAGCACCATTGAGATGGGAGTAGGAGTCTCTAGGGCATCTGGCACTAACTGATGATATCCAGCTATTCACAGGTGAGAAAGGTTGTCAACAAGGATGTTGCAACTACCAGGAATGTTTTTAGCAGACAATGACAAATTTAATTTTCAGGCTGTGCAGCACTAGCAGCCTTAACAATGATTGCACCCATTTTGATCTAGATTATTTCTTAGTTAGAACTTCAACTACTGCCTAGTTTCTGAGTGAAGTATCTCCCTTCTGTTTTGAAATTAGTTCTGCTAGATTGGTATAGCTACCAGGACAGGCATTAGTTCCAAAAATACAATATCCCTTCATTTCTCTGCAGATCAAGAGTGTAGACAGACATTAGAAATCACTGCCCTACCAAGTAGGTTGTCCATAGAATGGCCCCCAGCTACATCAATAAACAACTCAAGTGCATCCGAGGACATCCTTCCAAAAATAAATTATAATTCACACGGTAAAAAATGCCATAGACAAAGAACTTCCTTTACATGAATGGAAATCCTCAGTTCTGTTGCTCCTTTTTTAAAAATTTAGCTGGGGATCTGTGAAAGTTTTACCTGCTGGCAGAACCATGCAAGAAAAATTGAGATAACCCAAAACTTCCATGATATTTCTTATTCTAACTTTCTTGGCAGGTAAGAATTCACTGTTGCTCTCTCTCTCTCTCTCTCTCTCAAATACTCTAATTTATCTTGCAGCAATTTGAAGCCTGAAGGGATGACACCAATTTCAAACTGCAGAAAGACAAAAGCCATGAGAGGGCGTTTAATTTCATCCTCAGCCAGGGCACCCAAATTTCTTGACATAGCTCAGTAAAGCACTCCAGGGCATCTGGTGGCCCCAGGCACAATTATCAGCAATCAAAGAAAATCATTTTAGTAATATTATTGCTGCCTGATGAGGATCTCTCTGTTGCCGAATGCCAATGCCAGTGTAAAGTGGTACTGAATTTTTCAAAGGTGGCTCATACTACTGCAAAACTGATAGGCATTGTCATGTCAAAGCTCGCAAACTGGCAAAAGATAAAAAGGCATTCTCAGTGTCTAGCATTGCTAGTTAAGGATCATTGAATTTGTTAATGTTCTGAATGGCCTCATCTAATCATGGATACCAAACCTGACCAGCTGCTAATACCATCATTAATTGAAATTCTTTGGGGAAAAGATAAAGAATGGATCATCCTGTAGTCTGTTTCTTCTTTGCTGGGACTAGAGCTAAGGGGGAAACTTTAAATAAATCAGAAGGGGAAACCTTAAAGGGGAACACTATCATCCCTGCTGAAGCATACTTACTGCTTAATTTGTGTACTAACTCCTCCTTCTCAATCACTGAAGGAAATTTTTTAAACACTTTCAGGTCAGAGGGGTCACCAGGTATTATGAAAAATCCTTAGGGAGAGATCTGCAACAGTTCCTGAGTCACTTAAACAATGGCGTAATTTTTTAACTTGGATTCCAAAACATCTACTTTTATGTATAGAACTGATTACACAGAGATCATGGAAAGGATTTTGCTCCACACAAACCCAGAAATGAGCTTCTACCCCTGACTGATTGATTTGATTGGGACTAAGACTGCTTTTAGTCTCTACAGTAACTAGCCCATTATGCATATGTTCGTCTTTGAATCAACATTTAGTTGCTGGATGACTTATCCTACTCTGTGAGTATACATGAACAAAATGACATGCACGGCAGTACTGAACACCCAGACTTTGACTTGGAAGTCTGATTATCATAGGTTTATATGTAGGCATTAGGTAAGCTGTCCTTGTGGGCTATTGTACTCCTGGCCAGTTTCCCTTTTGGAGCTTAAATTAAACTATCCAGTTTGGTATTAGATTGGCATTACCTATCTCATGGTCTTTAATTATATATTAACCTGTTGAGAATAACTGAGCAACGGCTTCGTCCCAGCTGAATGGAGGACAGCCACTGTCATCCCTCTACACAAAGGTGGAGTGTCCATTGACCCAGGCAATTATAGGTCCATCAGCCTAACTAGCCTGATCTGCAAGGCCATGGAATGCATTATCATGGACCCTATAAACAAGGACATTGGCAACCTCAAAATGCTTGACCCCACACAGTTTGGTTTTGTCAAAGGGGGATCACACTTGTTACACTTGGTTGACTTCTTTGAAACAGTCACCAAAGCCATGGAGAGGGTAAGATGGCGCACACCACCTATTTTTGACTTAGCCAAAGCCTTCAGCACTATTCCCCACTCGGGCATAATAAATAAACTCTCCCAGCTAAGCATCTGTTAAAAGGTGGGTAGCTAACTGCCTCACTGATGGAACCCACTCAGTCAAAGTAGGGAAAGCCACCTTTAGTAGTAGACCCATAATGAATGGTGTACCCAAGGATAGGTCTTGGGGCTTCTACTGTTTGGGATATACTTTCCTGAGGTGCAAGCCAAAACCAGTGGTCTGTGGCTGACCAAGTTTGCAGATGACTACAAGCTGGGTGCTGGCTTAAATTTCCCTAGTGATGTGAACATCCTCCAAGAGGGCCTTACCCAAACTAATGGCTGGTGCTGGAAGCATGGCCTCAAACTGAATGCTAAGAAATAAATCATTATCTTGTTTGGAGAAAATGGCATCCCCACTAATTATCACATTAATAACAATGTACTAAGCATGCAATCAGTCATGAGGGACTTGGGAACCCGGGTTGATAGCAACCTGACTTTTGACCACCTTGTTGCCTCTATTGTACGGAAGACTTTTTACATGGCCCCACCTCATAAATCAGGGTATTTCATCCAGGAACAAGGAGGTCATACCATTTCTGTACTTCTCCCTTATCAGACCCATTATCGAGTACAACGTTCCCTTCGGCATGTACCTTGTCAAGCACATGCAGCAGCTGGAGAGACCACAGAGGTTCCTGACCAGGAAAATCCAGGGTCTCAAACACCAATCCCATAATATAGGCTAAAAACCCTGTCCCTCTACTCAGTCTCATACAGACTGCTCAGATGTGATCTGTGTCTGGCATACAAGGCAATCTCAGATCCAGCCTTCATGGAGTTGCTGCATAACCATAAGTCAAACTCCACTCATGCAACCTGCACGCAAGGCCTAAACCTGGTCTGTGACATTAATAGAACTTGTTGGTGGGACAGATTTTTGTCCCAAAGACTCCCCCATCTTTGGAATAGACTCCCTCTCCATGTCAAGCAGAATACCTTTCTAGCCCTCTTTAAGAGCAACCTGGATGACTGGATGGGAAATAGAAAATACACTCTGGGATTCCACCTGTGTCCCTGCTAGACAGGGGAAACAGGTGCTGACTTTGAGGGAACATGGGTGAAATTCATAACTAGGCTTACAAGGGCCTCTAGGCCAATAGCCTAGTATCATCCTATGAACCTATGAACCTCTAGGATCATGGACCCATGCATAGGATAAAGACTTTTGAAGCTCAAACGTCATTGGAGTGAATACTCCTAGCTTATCTACTATTACTCTCAACCATGTATCTATGTGATACTCCTCCCATCTCAGGATCTCATTAGCTGTTCTTCACCTGTGAAACTTCTGGTCATACCAGAGCCAGGTAGACTCCCCACACAGGTGCTGGGGCTCCAACAGGATCAAAGAGTAAGATAATGACAAAAACCTGTTGTTGGACCTTTTCAATAACTAATGCCATGTAGGGAATAAAACTTACAATCCAATTGCCCCAATTCCTTAGCGTATATTTACTCAGCTAACTTTTTCCCAAAATGGTCAAAGCAGAAGTTAGATAGTTAGCACGTTTATTCAGTAGCTAGAATAAGCATAAATCTAGTCAAAGGCATCAACTTAATTGTCGCTCGTCCCTCCCTAGTATAGATGATGAACAATTCATTTACATGCTTTATTACATAGAAACACTTCAAGATGGATAGCAGCGTTATAAAATATAACCAAACTGATTAACAGACAGACTACACAGACATGTATGCTTACATCTCAACAGCTTACTACAAAATGTCTGTCAGGCTTGCACGTGTTCAGTATTTATACCCTTGTGCAAGCCCCTAGAAAGCTTCTTAAAGATGTACACACATATTGATCTACATCCTCCCTCTTAAATAGATTGTCATCAATGAAATGACATTGGAATAAGACACGCAATAATAAAGACATTACAAACAAAGACAATGTTCATATCCATGTTGCCATGTATCTGTAACATGGTCTGGAAATGCAAACTGATCTAGTAATATAGTAATCAGAGCAGGGTTTAGCAACTGGGACAGTCTTCGGTGAACAACTTGTATCAGGAACTTTGGGATTTATCTGAGGAACAGGGATATTTACAGGAACACCCTCTGGAACTGGAACTCTGGACAACTCACTCTGAGATAAAGAGTCTTTCTCACAGGCTAGGTGCTGTGGTACAAGTTCAGACACTGGCATCAAATGTTTCCAATTCTGCCTAAAGTCTACTCCTTGTAATTCCACAATGTATGAACTCAGCTCTTGGCAAATACTCTTCACGACTCCAATCTGATCATAATCTTTGCCCATTTGCACTCTCACTGTCTCTCCTTCGTGTAATGGACTGAGTGGTTTGATGGATTTGTTATAGTAATACTTCTGGGATAGGTATTTATTTAACAGATGGGCTTTCACTAATCTGTTATTCTTAGCACTTGGAACCAATAAATTACTGCTGACTGGTAGTGTGGTACTGGTTTGTCTCGACAGAAGTCTCTGGGCAAGTGAACCAAGATGTCTATCATGAGGAACATTTTGAGATCCAAAAGATTCAGGAAAACATCACTATTGTCTCATTTCAACTTCTCAAATAATTGTTTCGTACTTTGAACTGCACGTTCTGCCAAACCATCTGATTGTGGGTACTCAGGACTACTTGTAACATGGATAAAGTCCTACTCTTCGGCGAATCTTTTGTGAATTGCTGGCTAGTAAACTGTGTGCCATTGTCAGAAATAACTTTGTGTGGACTACCATGACCTGCAAAATGATGCTTCATTTTAGTAACGACAGTACTTGATGATAGGTTAGAAGTAGGTCAATCTCGAACCAATTTGAATAAGAGTCTACTAACACCAAGTGATTGTTGATCATTTCATTTGAAAAAGGCAAAGGCTACTGTTGAGTAAGGTAGTTCAGGAATTTGGTTTAGCTGAAGTGGTTCCTTCTGTTGATGTGGCTTTGTACTATTACATACAGAATAAGATGAAACTACTCTCTCAATGTCTTGTGACATAGAAGGCCAAAATACTAGTCTTTTCGCCCTCCTTTTAGTATAATCAGTTCCTGGGTGGCCATGATGCAAGATAGTAATATACTCTTGTTGCAAAGACTTTGGAGCAATGACTTTTGGTCCTTTCATGATGATACCATTGTTAGACAAAATCTCATCTCTGTAAGAAAAATAAGGTTGCACTTCTTGTGGTAAACTAGATTGCTTTGACGGCCATCCTTGACTGATAAAGTGGTTGAGCTTCTGTAAAACAAGATCTGAGACTGTGATTTTTAAGCTCATCACGACATGTGGAAGAAATATTTTTCACTTCCATGACTTCAAAATCAAGTTTCTCAGTCTCATACTGTTCAGTGGTATTTCTGGGTGATCTGGATAATGTATGAAGAAGAAGTTTGCCTTTTGTATGGACAAGATTGAAATTATACTTCTGTAGTCTCAACATCATATGTTGAAATCTGTCTGGAGCTGTATGCATAGGCTTTCTCATAATAGTGATTAGAGGTTGGTGGTCTGTTTCGATCTGGATAGGTCTACCTTAAATATAATCATGGAACTTCGAACATACAAACACAATTGCTAAAAGTTCTTTCTCTATCTGAGCATACTGCATTTCAGTTTGGATTAGAGATCTGGATGCATAAGCAACAGGTAGATCCTCTTGAAGAATGACTGCACCAAGACCAAATTTCGAAGCATCACAGGAAAGAGTAACTGGTTTGTGAACATCGTAATATCTGGAAGTTGGTGGACTGACATTTCTCTGTTTCAGGACATCAAATACTCTTTGGTGTTGTTCCAGCCATGACCAGGATGCATCTGTATATGTCAGCTCTCTAAGCAGTGCTGCTAGTTGGCTCAAGTCTGGAATGAACTTGCTTAGGTAGTTAACCATCCCAAGAAAACATTGAAGGGCTTGAACATTGTCTGGAGCTGGCATCTTGAGAATAGCTGTTTGCGTGGAAGGGTCTGGTCATAAGCCTGAACTGGTAAACAAATGACCAACATAAGTGACTTCTCGTAACCTGAACTTGCATTTCTGAGGACTCAACTTAAGATTCACTTGCCGTGCTCTTTCCAGAACTTTCTTGAGGTTTCTGTCATGCTCAACTTCACCATTACCTCTTACTAGAATATCATCTACTATAATAGCACACGGATACCCAGAAAAAATTTGCTCCATTGCACGTTGAAAGACTTTACTGGCAGAATTTATCCCAAGTGGCATTCTCAAGAATCTGTACCTGCCAAAAGGAGTACTGAACTTAGTAAGCAACAAGGATTTCTTGTAAAGCAAAATTTGCCAAAATTAATTCTTTGCATCTAAGACAGAAAAAACAGTGGTATAAGGCATTAAAGCTGCAACTTCTTTGACTGTGCACATTGGATGATGAGGTCTTTTTAGTGCTTTGTTCAAATCTCGTGGATCAATACATATTCTGATATCATCTGAGCTTTTCTTATGAGTAATGACCATGGAAGATACCCATTCAGTTGGTTCATCAACTGGACAAATTACACTTTTTTGCACCATTTTATCTAGCTTGGCTTTGACTCTGTGCCTTATAACTACTGGAACTTTCTGGGCTGACCTGATAACTGGGCTGACATGTGGGTCTAACTTCATGGAGTACACAACTGGAAGCTTGCCTAGTTTGTCTTCAAAAAGATCAGCATAGGTAGGGAAAATATACTGGGTGAAATTAGAACAGTGGTCTTTTAAGCTAACATGATGGACTTCCTGATTAATGAAAGCAGTCCCATTTTCAAACTGTCTCTGAGCCTTAATAATGACTATATATGCATTTTGGCCAAATGAAATAACAAGTTGTAGCTTCTGCCAGCAGAGTAACATGAAAGCACCACTGAGCTTTCAGTTTGAATCTCTTCACCACCATAAGCAACAAGCTTTGCACACTTTGCCAAATCAAGCTTCTCACCAGCACATACTCTAGAAAATGTTTCTGCAGACATGACATTGCACTTTGAACCTGTGTCAACTTTGAGCTCTATGGATTTTCCATTTATCTGAACAGTACAAAATACTTAATTCTTTGCCCTTAAATCTATTGCACTGAATGTTTCATGAAGCACTGACACACCATCAACATAAAAAGTAGGGTTACGGCTTTCTAATTGAACAGCTTGTTTCTTTGAACGGTCCCTTTTAATAAAAGAATGTGTGCCTTTTGATTTACCAGACCTTTTGAAATGATTCCACTCATTGCATTTGTAACATTGTTGAACAAAAGCTAAGCATTTTTCTCTTTTAGGCTCATGATTTCCTCCACAATTATGACAGTTGGCTATGAAACTGGGTGGGGGCCCATTCTTTGAGTTTGCTGACTCACTCTTATGCTTCACTGAGATTGTGCATACTCTGGAACTTTCTAGAAAGCTACAGGGTTTTCCAGTGAGTGTTGCAGGGCTTACAGCTGCTGCCATGAGCTTGGATCTGTTTCTTTTAACTATATTCTGCACACTATTAACATGAGCTTTAGATGTTACTGGAAGCATTCATCTCTCATTTGTAAGTATTTTTCTATGCTTTTCTGTAAGCTCATATATCTGACAAATCTCAATAGCCTTTTTCAAAGTTAAATCACTGTCATGAAGCAAAATCTTCCTTACAGCATCATCTTTAATACCACAAACAAGTCTGTCGTTTATCAACTCATTCCTTAAGTCACCAAATCTGCACAATTTAGCCTTATATCTCAAATCAGTTATATATGCTGCAAAAGTTTCACCAGGCTTTTGATTCCTTGTATAAAATAAATGCCTTTCCAAGTTTTAAGCACTCAGGATCCTCACTTGACTCAGCCAGTACAACTATATGACGGGTTTCCTTCTCTTCTGCAAATACAGCAGGTGCATACACAAATGAATGCTGCCTTTCAATGGCTTCTGAACCAGCTAAGTTAAGCAGAATAAATACCTTTGTACAGTCATCTTTATCAGAAAATGCAGCCTGTATGAAAATGTCATAATCTTGCTCAAACACTCTCCAGTTCTCTGCAATATTATTGTCAAACACAAGCGGACCTGATTTTCGAAATCCATTTGCCATGCCAACAAAGTATGTCCAAACACACTGAAAAATATGGCCGTTGTAATTATATACAAACAAGCTGCTATATGTGCCTGTAATAACATTCAAATGTACAATAAACTCTTAGAAATAGTGTACCTTGCGAAATGTGATTTGAAATGGCTGTATTTTGTGAAATAACTGTATTATAATACTGCACAAACATACAAACACTTCATACACTTCAGACAACTCGAATAGCTTTGATTAATGCGAAAACATGTGGTTGTTTCCCTTATTTTATTCACTATGTGAGTTGGACTTTATTTCAAACATTTTCCATAGTTATTTCAAATATTTCTGTTAATATATTGTAATTTCAAATATTTATTTTACTTAGCAATTCGTTTAGAGCGTTCTGAATGCCTCGTTTCATATTTTGCGAATAAGAGATAGTTTGAGCAAGTTTTAATACCTGAAATTTGTTTCTGACCTGTTTTGTGAGTTATACATGCAGTACGGATGATTCACTCCTCTATATTCCTCCAATCTTAACTGAGTGCCTCTCAGTCTCAAAGCTGAGGTATCTTGATCCCATTCTGGCACCATGTTGCTTGTCCCTCTCTAGTATAGATGACGACCAGGTGGGGTAGTTTGTTTACATGCTTTATTACATAGAAACACATCAGGATGGATAGCAGCATAACACAATATAAACAAACTGACTAACAGACAAACTACACAGACATACATACTTACATCTCAACAGCTTACTACAAAATGGCAGTCAGGCTCACATGTCCTCTGTATTTATACACTTGTGCAAGCCCCTAGAAAGCTTCTAAAAGCTGTATACACATATTGATCTACAGTAATCACCCCAGCAGATTTTTATCTTTGATGAAAACAGGAATATGCACCATAATCAAAGCCCCTGGATTGCCAAAATATCCTCCCTGATCAATAATCCCCCTTTGTTGTGACTTACAGCAGGTGCAGTACCAACACCACTTTAACTGGTATGTTGAAAGGCTAATGGAAATTGGGAAAAGAATAATCTGCTCTGATCTGCTGCACCTATAATATCATTATTAGGGCATACGAAGGCTGTATGCTGTGAATTATTTATTACTTTTTCAATAAACAAATAAAACACTCTAGTCCTACATTCTTTAGGCAGGACATTTACAAAACCTTATAAATACACAGCTAATTATTTGTTCAGCAAACCACCTTTGTTACCTGGTTGACACACTGAAGGTTGATCCAGTAGTAGCGATTTCACAGTGCCCTAATGAGGCCGGCACTTTGTTTTCTTTTTAGATGGCAACTCAATGTCCTTGGGGTCTGTATTAATGGAACAAGACCAAGACATCTTAAAGTGGTTAGGAGTAGAACCTTCTAGCTGCTGTTGTTTCTCATCTGCAAAGTCTGAAAATAAGGCCTTAACTTGTGAGGTTATTTGTCACCAAGTCAGCTTCAAATTTTTCATTGCTGACTTGATTTCTGCAATACAGAGAATGATAAAAATATTACTTAGTATAAGTGACCCGGTTATAAACCTATTCCCAGTGTCCAAAACCTAGAGGAAAAATAATAAAAGAAAATGGGGAGGGAGGGGTGATAGGATGTCTAAAATTCTCATTTAATCCCTCTCTTTCTTCTTTTATTTTTTCACAAAATGTCAAAAGAGATTAACAGTCTCATTACTGGAGTTGCTCAGAGTTTAGAGTTCTTAGCTAGAGGTCTGGAATACACCTGAACAGAAATCCAAGGCGTCCACTGAAATCTTCTAAAAATAAGTATAATTTAAGCCTGTATTGCACTTTGTGAACTGTATTTTATTGAACTGCTGCTTCATTTTTACTGTTTTTTGCTGCTGTGACTGCTTCATTCTGCACTTTGTACCATTGCTACTTCTGCCTTAAATAGCATAAGCTAGATTCAGACTTGCTAAATCTAGACTGTTTGGTATCACTTGAGCACTAAAACCAGCCATCTTACATTAAGAGGGCCCACCTGTACCCTTGTGACAGAGGTGTGTAGCTCAGGACCCATCTGATTTGGAGATTGCTGGAATAAGGCTTAGTGTGGGGATTTCCTAAAGGTAGTTTATGTTAAAACTGTTTAAATTTGCTTGTAGCATTTTCATGGGTTTGTGTTCAGTTTACTGGAGCTGCTCAGAGTTTGGCATTCTTAGCCGGAGGTCTGGAGTGCAACTGAACAGAAATCAAAGTCATCCACTGAAATCTTTTAAAACTAAGTATAATTTAAACTGGTATTGCACTCTGTGAAATGTATTTTATTGAACTGCTGCTTCATTTTTACTGTTTTTTGCTGCTGAGACTGCTTCATTCTACATTTTGTAATATTTCTACTAGGACAGGCTAGATTCACAATTGCTGAATCTAGACTGTTTGGTATTACTTGTGCACTAAAACCCGTCATCTTACATTAAAAGGGCCCCCCTGCACCATTGTGGCAGAAGTATGTTGCTCAGGACCCATCTGAGCTGGGGATTGCTGGAATAAGGCTCTGTATGGGGCTTTCCTTTTAGTAGTTTGGGTTAAAACTGTTTAAATTTGCTTGTATTTCAGCCTCATGTTTGCGCGTAGCTGCATATTGAGCAACAGGGGTTAGTGGTGCCCTGTATAGATGCAAACACCTAGACACAACTTTTTCTCTAGAGAATATTCAGTGGAACCCTCCCAGGCTTCCCTGCTGCATGAGAGGCAACTCAGCTGAGCACAGAGCAGCATTGCCACACTTTTTAATCTCTACTCCTCAATAGAATAAGTCCCCCTGCTAACCCTAGAGCAAAAGCTGATATAACTTGCCCACCCCCTAACAGTACTTATGGTTAAGCTGCTACAATGGACAGTCAGTTTGCCAACATTTCTCTAACCAACCTGATTGGTGGGCATCCTGAGACAGTGTAATTGCATCATGTATACCGACAACCATTTGCTCCTACAGCAAACAAATACAGTATGTGAGAGATGTAACTATACTGTGAAACTAGAATCAATCCATTCATGTAACAATAAACAAGACATCAAACAGGCTGTCAGCTCACACAACTCTCTTCCCACACAAGATAAGGCAATGACACATAAACCCACAAACATGGAAGTACTCAATAAGAGCCTACCAAAAGATCAGAGACCTCCCAAGGGCAAACAACTCACACATACTAGAGCATGACCAAAATCTACTGCACATAACAACACACATACCAGTGTCTCAGCAAATAAGCCCCTAAGGCAGAACACTTCAAAAGCAAATGTCCTGGTCATGGGAGATTCCATAGTGAGACACACAGATGTCTCCCTCACCAGGATGGACAAGGAGACGGTCATAGTCAGCTGCCTGTCATGTGCAGGATCCATCAAATCACACACGCACTCAATTCACTCAATAACAATTACCTTTATGACTCTGTCATAGTACACATTGGGTTAAATGACTTCAGATGTACCTCCCTGGACTATATGACGAGGCACATGACTGAACTCTCTGATTATGTGTCCCAGCAGGTATGTCCCTAGGCCTAAGCATCATTCTACCTTCACCGAGGATGATGCCACAATATAAACAAAGAATGATTGACTTCACCAATTGGTTTAATTTCTGGTGTCAATCCAGGTGGATTCATTATCTGTCAGCCGGGAAAGACATGGTCAACAGACCATGCAGCTTTTCCAGACATGGTCATCACCAGTCTCCTCTATGATTTTGAATACTGGCAAAAATGCTTATCTACCCTACAGTGACTTTTTAGGCAATACCAAAACAACAAAACTTCTGATGTAAAAAATCCACTACAAGGTTATGGTACTTAATGCTAGAAGTATAAAAAGGAAACAACACTCCCTGGAAGATCTCCTTACCTTGGAAGATGCTGACATCTGTGCATTCAATGAGATTTGGTTCAAGGCCACAGACAGCACCCTGGTCATGCAAGGCTATAATGCCTTCCACATGTTCAGACCTCAAAACAAGCATGAAAAAAAAACAAAGGAGGAGATGTATCTATTTTCATAAAATCCAAATACACCTTGAAACTGGTTAGACATTATAACTCTCTTGAGCTACTTCAGGTCCAAAGAGCTATAGGTAAAACATCCTACTACATCATTGCTAGCTACAGGTCCCCCACCATGAACTATGAGAAGCATACGGTTTACCTGGACTTGCTTGCATCACTCACTATACAATGAAATGCCATGGCCATGGGAGATTTCAACTATCCTTCATTTGAGTGGGTGACGCACACAAGTACAAGCTCGATCACCCTGAGGTTCCTGGACTTTGTTAAAACAAATGCTCTGGAACAGTTAGTCTGCATGCCCACAAAGGGCTCCAATGTTCTGGACTTAGTACTCACTGATATGTTGGGGGGGGGGTCAATGCACTACCCCATGTGTTCTGCCCTCCCTAGTAAGTTCAGACAATAAATCTGTCTCATTCGAAATAAAAAATCAGACCTGACACCACCACCACAGGAGCAATACAAATGAGGAACTTCTCCAAAACAAACTATAGCCTACTAATTGATATTTTCAAAAGTTTCAGACCCCCTAGTAACACAGCTAACAATGACACCTATACAGAGGAGTACACAAACACCCTGAATAACCACTTAAACAACTGTATTGACTCTGCTGTACCTGACAGGATCAAAATCAAATCCTCCCGTAAAAAACAAGCCACTCTGGTGGAACTCTAGTATAAACAGGTTATATAACAAAAGGAAGAAACTGATATCCAAGAACAAGAGAGAACTTAGCGGAGGAAGAATACCCTCCACAGCTTGAATAAGCAAATTAGATATCTGGTAAAGTCCTCTAAAGCTAGTTATGAGGCTTCTGTAGCCAAAGACAATGATAAGGCATTCTTTAACCACATCAAAATCTAAATGGGAATGCCCAGTGATGTACCAAACTCATATTGGATGGTACCACTTACAATGACCCTGAGGAAATTGCCAACCTGTTAGCTGACAGATTTGGCACAAACTTCACCCCCCTGTCCCCACCAGCCATAGGGCATACCTGATACCTGTCCTCTCCCAGTATCTACAATGAGCAGGTCATATCTGTGCTCTCTAAGACCAAAAACGTAGCCTGTATGGGGCCAGATAAAATCCTAGGCTGCTTAGCTCTCTCAACTCAGGACTGGCAAGACAGGAGGAGAAGGCAACTACACACAACACAAAACCAGCCTCACATAATGCTACCACACCACTGAATCAAACACATAAACACACAAAGACATACTTGGAGGCTCTGAGTAAAAATTTACCTAAACAGCAGAGGCCTGCAAAGCAGACACCCAAACAACTGCTACCTCAAGACACCCCACAAGCAACACATAAACCACAAAAGCAGTGTGCAAAGCAGTCACAGCCCTTAAGGCCAAATACAACACCAAACATACTTGTCATAGGTGACTCCATAGTCAGACACACTGACGTCCCACTCACCAGGCTGAACAAGGAGAGGGTCACAGTAAGCTGCCTATCGGGTGCTAGAATCCGCCACATAACACAAGCACTCTGGTCACTCCACGGCAAGTACAAATATGACACAGTCATTGTCCATGCTGGTGTGAACGACCTGAGACGTACCTCCCTGGACTGCATGAAAAGAGACATAGAGGAGCTCTCTGATTATGTAGCCCAGGCAGGTATGACCCTGACCCTGAGCAGTATCCTTCCTTCACCAAGAATGATGCCACAATATAGAGACAAGATGATCAGCTTTAACAATTGGCTTAATGTCTGGTGTCATTCAAAGGGGATCCAGTGTCTGTCTGCCTGGGATGACATGCTTGACAAGCCACACTGCTTCTCAAGGGACGGCTTGCACCTGTCACCCCTGGGATTCCAGATATTGGCTAAGGCTCTTGCCACCCCCATAGTGCCTTTTTTAGGCAAGGCTCAAATTCTAAACCTACCACCCTAGAAAACAAAAATGGGAAGAAACTGAGGGTAATGCTGCTCAATGCCAGAAGTCTAAATCTCAAAATGCACGCACTCGAGGCCCTTCTCAGTATGGAGAACATCAGTGTCTGTGCTGTAACTGAAACCTGGTTCAAGGCTCCTGAGAGTACCCCGGCACTATTAGGTTTTACCTCATATCATGCGTTCCGGCCCCAAAACCCGGACCACACCACAAAAGGAGGGGGTGTATCCATATTCATAAAGGATACCCACACCTCCAGGTTGGTGGCAATGCACAAAGCTTCGGAAACCATCCAGGTGCAACTAACCATAGGCAAAACTGCTCTACAAATTGTAGCATGCTACAGGCCACCCTCTCAAACTCAGGAACCCCACACAGCCTTCCTGAAGACACTGGAGGGTATAAATGTATCTCCAAACACCATCATATTGGGTGACTTCAACTACCCGAATATAGACTGGGAACATTACTCAAGCCCTAACTTTCTAGCCCAACGGTTCCTGGAGTTCATAAATTCAAATGCCATGGAACAGCTAGTCAGTGTACCCACGAGAGGAGAAAATATACTAGATCTCATTATCACAAACATGGGGACAAAATGCTCCACACTGGAAGTATATCCCTCATTGGTGAGATCTGATCATAAACTAATCTCACTGGAAATCCACATCCCCCCACCCCAAACAAAAAAGACCACAGTGAAGAACTTCTCTAAAGCAAACTTCACACTACTCAAGACTGGTGTGGTATCCTTCAAGGCCCCTGAGCCAGTGGAAACCACAACCCAAGCTGCGGAAGCCCTTACAAATGCCTTCTATGAACACCTCCAGGACTGCATGGATCAGGCAATCTCAAATAAAACCAAGACTCTTTCCACAAAGGGCAAACGTCCAGTCTGGTGGACCCCAGCCATTAACAAACTTTACAATAAGAGGAGAAAGCTATTACATGATAGAACAAAATCCATAAAAGGGAAGTCACCCCTGATCATTATTAGTAAAAAAATATGAGCACTCATAAAATCAACTAAGGCCAGTTTTGAGAGAAAAATTGCCATGGATTCAAAGGACAATCATAAGGCCTTTTTCAGCTATGTTAGGAACCTGGGTGGAAGCTCCCAGATATGCTCAGAATTAGTCCAAAATGATACAAAAATCACTGAACCCACAGACATTGCCAACATACTGGCAGACAGGTTCAGTGCAAACTTCACCCCCCCCCCCTAAAGGAGAGATAACTATCCCAGCAGAGTGTAGCCTCCCAGACATCTCAAATGCACAGGTGAAAGCTGCTCTCTCTAAAGCTAAAAACACAGCATCAATGGGAACGGATGGTGTCCCCGGCTGTGTGCTACACGAGCTAAATGAGGAATTAAACCCGCACATAAGGCAGCTGTTTAATCTCAGCCTTACCACAGGATATGTGCCCAAGGAGTGGCGTACGGCAACTGTGGTTCCACTCCACAAAGGCGGTGCCTCTACGGACACTGGTAATTACCGCCCCATAAGCTTAACAAGTCTAGTCTGCAAAGCTATGGAGAGGATCATAATGGAGCTCATAAACAAAGATATAGGGGACTTGCAGACATTGGACCCGACCCAGTTTGGTTTTGTCAAGGGCAGATCATGCCTTTTGAACTTGGTCAACTTCTTTGAAACAGTCACCAAGGCCATTGATGAGGGAAAGGCAGTCCATACAGCCTTCCTTGACCTTGCAAAGGCCTTCGACACAATACCCCATTCGGGTATTGTAGAAAAACTTACCAGCTTAAATGTAAACCCATATGTCACAAGATGGGTTGCAAACTGGCTTAAGGACAGAACCCACAGGGTTAGAGTTGCTGGCGCTATGTCAGACTCCAAGCCGGTCACAAGTGGTGTCCCACAGGGCTCGGTCCTTGGCCCCCTATTGTTCAGCATCTACTTCTCAGAAGTACAGGCCAACATGGGAGGACTTTGGATGACAAAGTTTGCAGACGACTGCAAACTGGGCGCCATAGTGGAAAGTGCACACGGATATCCTTCAGAAGGGACTCACAGAAACAGATAGCTGGTGCCAGAGCCATGGCCTGAAGTTAAACGCCAAAAAATGTATAGTCATACCCTTCGGGAAAAACAAGGTAACCCCAAGCTACCATATAGGTGGCAATCCACTAAGCACAGAAGAGGTTATCAGGGACCTGGGGACCCAGGTTGACAGTGGCCTCTCTTTTGACACTCACGTTGCTAAAGTGGTTAGAAAGACCTTCTACATTGCCCACCTGATCATGAAGGGATTCACATCCAGATCTAGTGAGGTCATTGTTCCCTGTACTCTTCACTTATCAGACCAATGATCGAGTACAATGCCCCATTCAGGATGTATCTCACCCGACATCTGCAGCAATTGGAGAGACCCCAAAAGTTCCTCACCAAAAGGATAAAGGGACTCCAAAATCTGTCATATGCTGCCAGATTGAAGAAACTCCAGCTCTATTCAGTTGCATACCGTCTGCTCAGAGGTGACATGTGCCTGACATACAAGGCCATGTCCAACCCGGAATTAATGGACATGCTCCACCTCAAAAAATCCAAATCCACCAAAACCACTAGAGCAAGCGACTTAAACCTTAGCACGGGTATAAATAGGACGTGCTGGAGGGATAGATTTATCACTCAGAGACTCCCTATGCTGTGGAATAAAATCCCGGTCCATGTGAGGCAGAGCACCTCGCTGGCTCTGTTCAAGAGAAATCTTGACCTGTGGATGGGAGATTGTAGGTTTATCCCGGGAATCATCTCTGTGTCACTGCTGGACAGAGGCACAACAAACTAATGGGCACAGTATTTTTTCATATAAGGGGTGGCGTAAGCCACAAAAATTTGGGCTAGGCTTATAAATGCCTTAGGGCAGATAGCCTAATATAAACCTATGAACCTATGAACATAAAACATGATCTATCAGATCCACTTGGCACTCTCTTTAACCATAAACTGAGCACTGCCTTTGTTCCAGCAGAGTGGAGAACAGCAATTGTAATTCTCTTGCACAAAGGGGGTCCATCAACTGACCCTGGAACTATAAACCTATAAGCCTAACCAGCCTTATCTGCAAGGCCATGGAAAGAGAATCATCATGGACCTTATCAACAAAGACATAGATGACCTTCAAACTCTTGACCCAACCCAATTTGGCTTCATTTAGGGTAGATCACGCTTACTAAACCTGGTGGAGTTCTTCAAGAATGTCACCAAAGCCCTGGACAAATGGAAAGCAGTGCATTTTTGCTTAACCAAGGCTTTCAACACAATCCCCCACTCAGGTATCATTGAGAAACTCTCCCAGCTGGGAATTATACCATATGTCACTAGATAGGTAGCCAACTAGCTCACTGACAGAACCCATGCTGTCAAATTTGGGGATTCCAGCTCCACCAGTAGAGGAGTTACCAGTGGGATACAGTATGTTCTGTCTGGGCCCTCTAGCATTTGTATATATAGGAGCAATCATTGAGTGCCCTAAAGTTGTTACCATATCAGAGGAAGGGTTAACACAGACAAATGATTGATGCCAATGCCACAGTCTAAAATTGAATGCGAAAAAAGTGCATCATTGTCACCTTTGGCAAAGAGGTAGCCTCTGAAAATTACAATATAGGCAGCACCCCCCTAAGCTCGAACTAAGTGGTGCATGACTTGGGAACACAAGTTGATAGCAGTCTAAACTTTGATCACCATGTCCACAGTGCTAAGAAAAGCCTTCTACATTGCACACCTCATAAGTGAGGGCATTGCATCCAAGACCAAGTATGTTATAGCTCCTCTGTGCTCCACCCTCATCAGACCACTAACAGAGTACACTGCTCTCTTTTGCATGTACCTCACCGGAGACCAGCAGCAGCTGGAGAGACCACATAGGTTCCTGACCAAGATAATTCAGGGACTCTAAAACATGACCTACATGTAAAGACTGAAATCACTGTCACTGTACTCTGTGTCCTACAGGCTGCTGAGTGGCAAACTGTGCCTGGCCTACACAGCAGTCTCTGCCCCTCCCCTAATGGAAATGCTGCATGTCTGCAAATCAAACTGGACAAGAGTCACTCACCCGAGAGATCTCAGTCTAGACTGTGACTTAAACAAAACATGCTGGAGAGACAGATATGTCTCCTAGAGGCTGCCACTACTCTGGAATAAACTCCCAATTCATGTTTAGCAGTGCTCCTCAATGATCCCATTTAAGCAAAAGCTGGACAATTGGATGGGAGACCGTAAATTCACCTTTGGGTTGGCACCTATGTCCCTCATGGACAGGGGCAGCCAGTACTGATCATAGATTTGCTCTGCAAACCATCAAATCTTCTAACAATGGTCAAACCCTGAGCTGTTGGACATGCTCCACTTAAAGAAATCCCTCAGAACCACATGCTCCAGAGATCTAAACCTTGGCATCACAATGAACAAAACATGCTGGAGGGATAGGTTCCTGACCCAGAGACTCCCCATACTCTGGAATAGACTGCCTATACATGTCAAGCAAAGCACCTCCTTGGCACTCTACAGAAGGAACCTTGACGATTAGATGGAAGATAGGAAATTCAACCTGGGATCACGTCAGTCACCCTGCTAGACAGGGGTCCAGGCAAGTAAATATTGTGGGAAGAGATATCCAGGGAATTGTTATGGCTAGGCTTGTATAGCCTAGTACCAGCCTATGAACTTATTAAGGAACCACCTAACAATGGTCAGTGAGGGAACACTGGTATTATATGGCTAGACTTGTAAAGGCCCTAGGGCCGTCAACCTAGTAACCTCCTATGAACCTATGAACTGCCAATGATAAGGTGCCATTGATGTTTAATACAGAAGAACCTTGAATAACATAAACAATGTGAGCTGGCAAAATTACCTCAGATTCTCCTTTTCTCCTCAAAGGACAAAACTGTGGAACCTCTGAAAAGACTGCTTTAGTAAAGCGATTAATGGCTTATCGGTGATTGCTTGTCCACCTTTCCTTCTCCTTTTTTTCTTTTTTTTTTTTTTTTGGTTTATTTATTTTTTTTTGTTTAACAAAATCCCTTTAATTACTAATAGATCTATTGTACGGGATAGGTAACATTTCTGACAATGAAATATGTTTCAGCAACCCTAATTGTAATTGTATTAAACCACAACTTTACAACATTAATCAAAGTTGTGGTAATATAAATATTCCACCTCTTTACTCAGCTTTTTATATGCTGGGAGGGTCAAAACCCAGAACATCAACACCAACCATCAGTCAAACAACACCTGTTTATTTGCTGCACCCACCCCATTCCCTTCTAAGTATATGTGCCAAATCTGAAATCAGATCACAGTGAGGAAAGCCGCAATACCCGATCACCACTGTGGCTCAGTCCTGCACAGAAGAAGTCCCATTCTATTCAATAATCCTGTTTTTTGAGCTTTATGGCTCACTCTTCTGTTGTTAATTCATCTGAGCACTCGATGATTTAATAGGAACCCATATCGTTCTCTCTTTATATATATATATATATATATATATATATATATATATATATATATATATACACAAACTTCTAGGGGTCGTAATTGAGGATAACCTAAGGTTTGATAGTCACATCTCACTCATCATCAAAAACGTCCACTCCAAACTAGGCACCCTATATAGAGTCAAACCCTACCTTACAGAAAGTGCCAGACTAGCCACTGCCTGCTCACAGCTACTTTCCACCCTCCTGTATGGATACCAAATATTTACCAATGTATGCAAATCTGCCCTAAAAAATCTAGAATCCTGCTACAACAAAATTGCCAAATTCGCTACAGGCCGCCCTTACAAAACCCGGGTCTGTATTATGTACTTGAAGAGACACTTCTTCGAATACATAATAATCAACACCAAAAGCCCGAAATCCCAAAACCGTGAATGGCCATGTCCACAAATTTTTTCCTAGGGAAAAAAATTGCTGGGCCGTAAACATAACACACACACTTCAAATCTAATTTAAGTGGGGGGCTGTGCCTCCCACACCCCCCTAATACCAACTCTGAGATTGCTCTACGTTGGAGAAAAGTGTAAACCCCGGGAATGGCTAACTGAATTTTTTTCCCTAGGAAAAAATTTGCGGATGTGGTCATTCGCAGTTTTGGGATTTCAGCCTTTTGGTGTTGATTATTACATATTCAAAGAAGTGTCTCTTCGAGTACGTAATATAGACCCACAGAATCCACCACTGCTCAGTACTCTCCCAACTCAACTGGTTAGAACTCCCTAACCTTCTAACCTTAAACCAACTGTCCATAGCCCACAAAATAATTCACCAACCAAACATCTGCCCTGCACTGACTAACCTAATCCAACCCAATCAAAATCTTACATCACTTAGATCCTTTAATAAACTATTGTTAATGACTACCCAACCCCACAACACACAAGGCACCTCCCTCTACAAAATTGCCAAACTCTGGAACTCTCTTCCCCAACCTATAGCTAAATACCCTAGCTATCAGGCTCCTGCCATAACCTGGCTAGTCAACCTGCCTCCAACCAACTCTCCCTTAACCACCCCCTCCCCTTCCTCCCTAATCCAGCTGATACCCCACAGCTATTGTGTTATATATACACATGGCTTATCTGGTTCTACACTCTGTCAAATAAACAACTAAACTGATTACATCCTATGCAATCAAATATTCGCACATCGAAAGCAGTACTGCCTCTGCTCACATAAAATATGACAGCATGATCATACTACTGTTTCGTACACTGTATTTCTAATCAGACTGTTATTATATTCACTGTTAATACATCTCATACTTAGTAATTTTTGTTAATATTGTTATTTGATTAGATTACTACTAGGCTGTATATACATTGTATATATTTTTAGTATTGATATTGTTGTGTGGATTGTTAATTTTTCTCTGCTGTGTGTCAGGAGCTTTTCTCTCTGGGCCTCCACCGAAAATGGGGCTCGTGCCCAGTCGGACATTACCTGATAAACAAACAATATAAATATATATATATATATATATATATATATATATATATATATATATATATATATGGATCTACTTCAGAAGCTTGAAATTTCAAAACTTCAAATGGATGAGACCATAACAGCGAAGTTGCAAAACTTTGAAAACCTAATAAAAATAAATAAAACAAAAAACTATTTTTCTAACATTTTTGCAGGGAGGCAAGCCCCCTGCACCCCATATATATATATATATATATATATATATATATATATATATACCTACTCCGAAATCGCACTACAGTGAGGAAAATAATAAATATCCGATTCCGCTCTGTATGGCGATCTCCATTCAAAACATTTGAAGTTTCAAAACTTCAGTCATATGGTCTCTGCTTTTTGAAGTTCGAAGTTTTGAAACTTTGAGCTTCCAAACGGGATCTGAATATATATATGTATTCATATTTGAATAAATTGTCTGCATATGGGCCGACAATAATTGGGATACAATTGATGAACACACGAACAGTGGAAACCTTATAACTAACGTAACAAGAGCTGCCAAATTACCCTGTTATCTCCCCCAAGAAGCTGAAAAGATACAATGTTCTATGCTCATGTAAGAAAAGGTTAAGTGCCATATAGATGATGAACCCAGCCATCTTCTGTAGACATCTATTTTGCTTCATTTTATATCAAATTAAGGCAATGAGAACAATAGTGCTACTGCTAGTCTTGTCACTAAGCCGAAAGCTCCATATACAGACAAATCAGATGCTGAACCCTGACACAAAGTGAGGGGCAGACCAGTATCTATTAACTTTGTTCCTCATGGATTCAATACAAAGCAGGGGTAATGGAGAAACAGCCAAAATTGGGAAAGATTTTAAATATCGCTTTTATGAACTCAGAAAGTAGTTGGAATAGCAGGGTTTTCATTAGTGTGTTTTTTCTGAAGTATATCAGGGCTAAAACTCTGTTATTATTTATAGACTACAATCATCAATGCTTTGCCTGAAAAACAAAATTTACAAGGAAAAGACTAAATTATGATGCAAGAGTTTAGACACTGCTAGAGCCTAGACAGCTGAGAGGTGTGGACAGACCTCTACATCAAACATAAATATGCTTTGTCAGCATAACAAAGGCACCCTGAATATTAAGACTTTTTTGAAGACCAAAACTGCATTGAAACCCAGTATTACCTAGGCCTTCACTGACAAAAAACTCAAACAGTCCACCCAAAATATCAAGAAAGAGAATAACTATTGCAGGCAGAAGAAGAAGAAGGAGGGGCCCATTGACTTCTAGTAGAAAGAAAAAGCTCAGAAACAATAAATGTAGAACTGGATTCATAGGTTCATAGGTTCATACTAGGCTATCTGCCCGAGGGCATTTACAAGCCTAGCCCATCGTTTTGTGGCTTACGCCACCCCTTTAGTATGGGGAACTATACCCATTATTTTGCTGTGCCTCTGTCGAGCAGTGACACTGAGGTAATCCCTGAGGTATATCTGCGATCTCCCATCCATTGGTCAAGATTTCTCTTGAACAAGCCCAGGGAGGTGCTCTGCCTCACATGTACCGGGATTTTGTTCCACAGCATAGGGAGTCTTTGGGTGATGAATCTATCCCTCCAGCACGTCCTATTAATAGCCGTGTCAAGGTTTAAGTCTCCCGCCCTTGTGGCTCTGATGGATCTAGATTTTTTGAGGTGAAGCATATTCATCAAATCTGGGTTTGACATGGCCTTGTATGTTAGGCAAAGGTCACCTCTGAGCAAGCGGTAAGCGACTGAATAGAGCTGGAGTTCTTTCAGTCGGGCAGCATAGGACAGATTTTTGAGACCCTTTATCCTTTTGCTGAGGAACTTTTGTGGCCTCTCCAGCTGCTGCAAGTGTCGGGTCAGATACATTGCGAATGGGGCATTGTACTCAATCATTGGTCTGATGAGTGATGAGTAAAGGGAGACTATGACCTCCCTTGATCTAGATGAGAATCCCTTCATGATAAGGTGGGCAATGTAGAAGGTCTTCCTAACTACTTTAGCTACATGGGTGTCGAACGACAGACTACTATCAACCTGGGTCCCCAGGTCCCTGATAACTTCTTCTGTGCTCAGTGGATTGCCACCTATTTGGTAGCTAGGGGTAACCTTGTTTTTCCCAAATGGTATGACTATGCATTTTTTGGCATTTAACTTTAGGCCGTGGCTCTGGCACCAGTTATCCGTTTCTGTGAGACCCTTCTGAAGGATATCTGTGTCAGATGTGTTTTCTACTATGGCGCCCAGTTTGCAGTCATCTGCAAACTTTGTCAGCCATAACCCTCCTGTGTTTGCTTGTACTTGGAAAAGTAGATGCCAAACAAGAGTGGGCCCAGGACTGAGCCCTGTGGGACACCACTTGTGACAGGCTTTGAGTCTGACATGGCGCCAGCAGCTCTGACCCTGTGGGTTCTGTCACTCAGCCAGTTTGCAACCCATCTTGTGATGTATGGGTTGACATTTAAGCTGATGAGTTTTTCAATGATACCCGAATGGGGTATTGTATCGAAGGCCTTAGCCAGATCGAGGTAGGCTGTATGGACTGCCTTTCCTCATCAATGGCTTTGGTGACTGTTTCAAAAAGTCAACCAAGTTTAAAAGGCATGATCTGCCTTTGACAAAGCCAAACTGGGTTGGATCCAAAGTCTGTAAATTCCTATGTCTTTATTTATGAGGTCCATTATGATCCTCTCCATGGCTTTGCAGATAAGGCTTGTCAAGCTAATGGGCGGTAATTTCCAGGGTCGGTGGAGGCACCGCCTTTGTGAAGTGGTACCACAGTTGCAGTGCGCCACTCCTGGTGCGTATCCAGAGGTAAGACTTTGATTAAACAGCTGTCCTAGCTGTGGGTTTAATTCCTCATTGAGTTCATGGAGCACACAGCCGGGGACACCATCAGGTCCCATGGATGCTCTGTTTTTTGCTTTGGAGAGAGCAGTTCTCACTTGGGCGCTGGAGATGTTTGGGGGGGCTGCAATCGTTTGGTATAGATATCTCTCCTTTTGGGGGGGAGAAGTTTGCACTGAACTTGTCAGCCAGTATGTTGGCAATGTCTGTAGGATCAGTAATCTTCACATCATTTTGAACTAGCTCTGAGCATATCTGGGAGTTTCCTCCCAGGTTTCTAACATAGCTAAAGAAGGCCTTATGATTGTCTTTTGAGTCTTTAGCTATTTTTCTCTCGAAATTTGCTTTGGATGATTTTATGAGAGCTCTTAGTTTTTACTTATAGTGATCAAGGGTGTCTTACCTTTTAAGGATTTTGCTCTATCTTGTAGTAGCTTCCTCCTTTTGTTGTAGAGTTTGTTTATGGCTGGGGTCCACCACACTGGACGCTTGCCTTTGGTACAAAGAGTCTTTGTTTTGCTTGGGATTGCCTTATCCATGCAGTCCTGCAGGTGCTGGTAGAAGGCATTTGTAAGTGATTCAGCGGCTTGAGTACTGTTTTCCGCTCGGGGCCTTAAAGGAGACCACACTAGTCTTTAGAAGTGTGAAGTCGGCTTTTGAGAAGTTCTTTACTGTGGTCTTTTTTATTTCAGGTGGGGGTGGGATGAGGACCTCCAGCGAGTTTAGTTTGTGGTCTGATCTCACCAGTGAGGGGTACACCTCCGGTGTTGAACATTGTGCTCCCATGTTCGTGATGATGAGATCAAGTATGTTATCTCCTCTTGTGGGGATGGTGACTAGTTGTTCCATGGCATTTGAGTTTATGAATTCCAGGAACTTTTGGGCTAGGGTGTTTGGGCTTGAGTAGTGTTCCCAGTCTATATTAGGGTAATTGAAGTCACCTAGTATGATGGTGTTTGGTGATACATTTATCCCCTCTAGTGTTTTCAGGAAGGCCATGTGAGGTTCCTGAGTTTGTGAGGGTGGCCTGTAACATGCTACAATTTGCAGAGCAGTCTTGCCTATGGTTAATTGCACCTGGATGGTCTCCGATGCATCGTGCGTTGCCACCAGTCTTGAGGTGTGGGTGTCCTTGATGAATATGGATATCCCCCCTCCTTTCTTGGTATTGTCCAGATTTTGGGGCCGGAACGCATGATATGAGGTAAAACCTGATAGCGCTGGGGTGCTCTCAGGAGCCTTGAACCAGGTTTCTGTCGCAGCACAGACATCGATGTTCTCCATACTGAGAAGGGCCTCGAGTGCGTGCATTTTGAGATTTAGACTTCTGGTATTGAGCAGCACTACCCTTAGTTTTTTTTCTTTTTTGTGTTCTAGGGTGGTAGGTTTAGAATTTGAGCCTTGCCTAAAGGCACTATGGGGGTGGCAAGAGCCTTTGCCAATATCCGGAATCCCAGGGGTGACAGGTGCAAGCCGTCCCTTGCGAAGCAGCGTGGCTTGTCCAGCATGTCATCCCAGGCAGACAGACACTGGATCCCCTTTGAATGACACCAGTGTTTAAGCCAATTGTTAAAGCTGATCATCTTATCTCTGTATTGTGGCATCATTCTTGGTGAAGGTAGGATACTGCTCAAGGTCAGGGTCATACCTGTCTGGGCTACATAATCAGAGAGCTCCTCAATGTCTCTTTTCATGTAGTCCAAGGAGGTGCGTCTCAGGTCGTTTACACCAGCGTGGACAATGACTGAGTCATATTTGTACCTGCTGTTGAGAGACCTGAGTGCTTGCGTTATGTGGCGGATTCTGGCGCCCGACAGGCAGCTTACTGTGACCTTCTCCTTACTCAGTCTGGTGGCGGGACGTCAGTGTGTCTGACTATGGAGTCACCAATGACTAGTGTGTCTGGCATTGTGTTTGGCCTTAAGGGCTGTGACTGTTTGACACTCTGACTGTGAGGTCTATGTGTTGCAGGTGTTGTGTTCTGAGGTGGTGGTTGTTTGGGTGTCTGCTTTGGTGGCCTCTGCTGTTTTGGTAGATTTTTGATCAGAGCCTCCGAGTATGTCTTTGTGTGTTTATGTGTATGATTTGAGGTTGTAATGGTAATATGTGAGACTGGGTCTATAGTGTGTGTGGTAACCTTCTCCTCCTGACTGGTCTTGCCAGTCCTATGTTGAGAGAGCTCAGCCTCCAGTTTGGCCGTATAGTTGCATCTCTCGCATGTATTTGTGTTTTGTGGGAGGAGGAGAGGGTTGTCTGTGTACATGAGGCAATTGTAACATTGCCTCAATATTCCCAGGTTCACCAGCTGAGCAGGAGAGGACACTAGCAACTGATCCCTCGACATGCTAGAAGGAATAGACAAAAAACTTTAAAAAGATTCCGGGGACGTGGGTGACCGAGAAATGGGGGTTGCCTTTTGGGGTACTATCTATGACAAGAGTGCCGTATCAAGGTAATAAGTACTGTAGGAGCAAGTGCTACGTTTAACAGATAGAGAATAGTCTACTTGGAGTCAAGTAGAGATGATCTTTTTAATTTTAGGATACGCTGATTAGATCAGTAGTATAGTTTGAGGAAGGTAGTTTTAAGGGAAAATTTGAAGAGTGGACTTTAGGTAGCCGAATAGTTTAAACCTGCTTAACGGCGCTGCCCTAGTGTGCAACAGTAGCAACTCCGCGCTAAATCGGGCTAAATCGGGCTAAATCGCGCTAAAGCGTGCTTTATAGCAGGGGGCTGGAAAAGACAGGAAATGACCCAAAATGGCCAATAAACTACAAGTTACTGCCTTAAACCACTCCTCTGAGGACAAATGAAGGAGTTATGGAAATGACCCCTAGTGGCCAATAACACTACAGTTTCAAGTCAGTAACCACCTCTCCGGGGCAGGGAAGCTGCTCAATGTTAGTCACTGCCACTGATGAACACAGAGACCCTCCTTCAGCCCAAGCAAAAATGGCCTCACATAAACTTTCAAACAGTTCAGGAACAGCAAGCCTGTAACTGAACTTTTTTAACTCTCAGAAAAGTGGGAAAAAAGCAAGATTTTTTTTTTGTTTCTTTTGTACAGAGATAGCAGAGGTTCACAAGTAATATCAAGTTATAACAGTGCAGTAAATGACCCCACACAAGAGTGCTAGGTCAAGGACAGAAAATATGCAAGTTTTAAGAAAAAAACGATTTAAAATTAAGTACAAACAGGAAATTCAGCAAACAGCTTTTGGTTGTGCTCTAAATACAGCTACTAATACAGAAATCAAGTTTAACAAGCCAGAAAATGCTCAAGCTAGGCAGCTATGCAGAAAAACTTAGCAAATAAACAGACTGTAGAGGCTTGCACTAAAAATGAGAATACTACCACTTCACCAAGTCGTGTCTGGAAATAAAGGCCGTAAATATTAATCTTTTCTAAAAGAAGTTAATTCATAAAACTAATAACAAACGGGCCAATCCAATGACCTGAGAACAACTGGAAGGAGGACAAAAGCACCAGGAAGGTAAGACAAGGGAAAACCTCAGATTAATAGTCATTCAAACTTAACTTGAATGAAGAGTGTAATAATATAGAAAAGATTTAATCTATGAAAACAGCGCTTGGTGACATACTGAATCTGTGGTTCACCACAAATGAGGCACAGTACTAATTACTTAAAGGCAACTTTCATAACTGGACCAAATGACAAACCTTGAGATTGATTGCTGGATAATGATGAAGATGATGGGAATTCACCAGCCGTTTTACCTGCTGTGCAGCAGGACCCTCCCAGTTTTGAAATAAATATTCCCTAAAGAACTCCTGTAAGGACTTAATCAGACTAACTGCATCTTAGGGGCAATTATATCTGCGAGGTAAATACCTTTTTACTTCTCAGTGTCTGGACTGTGACTAAAAAGGGTCCTTGAACCACCCCATCAACCCTCTTAACAAACACAAATAAAATGTATTACTCCTATCGATATGACAGATCATATTCTTCATAATATACATGAGTCATGTCTAGGCATGGTTACATGAAAGAGCACACGGTATCTTGTTTTGACCTAGAATGTCAAAGCATATAGAAAATATAATTTGAAATTCTAATGCCTGTGCTACCATCAATTATCAATATGCTAAGGAAGTAATTATTATGTATAAAGTAGCAAAACAATCAGATCATTTTCTATAATTTAAGGATCAATATCAGTTGCTTTGTGAAGCTTAATGTTCTAAATATTCACCAAGTACACACTTAAAGGACACATCAAACTCTGTGATAATTAATGGTCTTTAAGATGTTTTCCCTCACCAATGTATTTCAGAAGAAGGTATATCCAGTAATAGTTCACAGCTTCAAGTATTGAGTTCTATAACTTTGATTTATCATGGGAACTTATGGATGTGTTTACTACTAACAATGCAATGGACAGATAAAGAAAGCAGTGCAGGCTATTAAATATGTTATGAAGAAATGTGATGTTTTACCAGATACTGATTGTTGTCCTTTGATTCTTCAATACATCAAGTCATTATAACAAGAGATATATCTTTCCACATCTCAGCTTCTTATGGGCAGAAGACTGAAATCAAAGTTACCTATTTTATGGTTGCTGCTTCAGCCAGGAAATAGATCTGAAGCACAGGATGTGCTGATAGATAACCCAGAGAATCAGAAAATGTACTGTGGAAGACTTGAAAAAAAATCGGTTTTATCTAGAAAAAAGCAACAGAGTGGGAATGCAATTACTGGAAAGTCAAACTGCTTATCAATGCAACAAAAATGAAATACAGACAAAAGTTACTATGAACACAGAAAAACCTGGTTAAGAAAAGGAAGGTCTTGCAAAATTCACCATCCTTTTTATGAAATGCCAGATTTACCAACTAGGACATTTACACATTCTTCACAATGTCAAGAGTTGTCTAAAACTTACAACATTGTGGAATTTCTATACATTACTGTCAAGGCAAATATCAATTTGTTAAACAAGAAGTACAAACATCTGAAAGGGTATGTACAGATGTTACATCTCCTAAAACTCATAATCCAAGCTGAGAATGCAAACTGGTGGAAAAGAATTAGGTTAACAGAAATGCATTTAATATCTCTGCTCGTTTACAATTTTCACAATATAGCAGACCTATAGTGAAGCCTGTTAGATATTCTGACTTTCTGATTTAAAGAATGGACATGACATTGTTAAATATTGAAAAGTTCAACAACTGCATTTTCTCACTCTAAAATTAAATTATATTGTATATGTTCATGTCATACTGCTATTTATATCATTTTAAATAAATCAGAAATGTACTTTTTTAAATAAAAAAGAGGATGTATTATCTTTACACAAAGTAGTATGTCTCTTTAAATGAATGTATCCATATGGGATGTATGCTGTATAGCAAAGAGATCTTTTTCACTTTCCGGCAGTAAAACTGGACTGCATCTTATCTTAATATGCATACATTTTGTTGTGTTTTTTTTCAGTTACAGGCCACTCCTCCTCTCTCTTTTTCATCAGAAGTATATACACATCATGAAATATAGCTCTGATATTGAGCAGTTTGGCTTGCATTTCCTCTACTTCCTGTATTTGTCTTTCTTATAAGTTACTAAACAGAACATAATATTTAATATCTGGCTGGATTTATCACATTTTCTGTAGTTGTATATAGTAGAAAAAAATCTCAAATAAAGAAAGTACAAATGCAACAAACTATTACAGTATGTACATCACAGAGAAATACACTCAGATTTATTAATTGGCAAAGTCATCTCAAGGGTGAGGCAAAGGGGAGCTGCTTCCCCAGATGCAAGCTGTTATGTGTTGTGATTGGTCCTCAAAAACTGTACCAGAAATCATTAAATTAGTTATGACCATGAACCATGGCTACAATGACAGTCAATGTCTGTGAGTTAGTATATCTGTTTGATACAGTTCTGTTAGGTTGATACAAAACAGCTGTTTTTTTTAGCCTGAAAAATATCTTTATTTTTATGGTCTGTGCCAAGGAGTCAGCACTTTGCTACAATTTTCTTTCTTTTTGTCATCCACATCTCTGAGATTATTCCTTTGCTTTGTGTATATGTATGTGTGTGTGTGTGTGTGTGTGTGTGTGTGTGTGTGTGTGTGTGTGAAATAAGGGTGATACCTAAACACCAACCGGCATCGCTACAACTTTTATAGATGCAATGCAGTGAAATATGTGGTGAATTAGGCTAACAAATGTATTTTAAAAGAAATATGCATGAAATACAATTAGCAAATACTACACAGATGAGCTAAGAATATGCAGACCTTAATTAAGAGTACAGAAACCACTATATATGCCCATACCAAATAGTCAACGCAGTAGACACAATGCATTTAGGTAAACTTCAAATATCGAGGACTTATGATACCAAAGTATAGAGGAACAGCTTGTATGTGGCATACATTGATAATACAATTTACATAAATAAAAATTTAGCAGGTCATAAAATGCTAAGGCCATATGAGGTTAACTGATGCAAAATGAATTACTATAGCCACATAATGACCATTGCTTAATTCATAGCCTTCATATGTACAATATTCAGAAAGTCTAAATGACAGTGAAATGAAAGTCATGGAAAGTGGGCTATGAGCCATTAGAAAACGGTCTATATTATGTCAGCGAAACGGCATTACAGCGAATGCCATTTCGCCAATACATATAGGCCGAAATCTTAAAAGAGCGAAACCCTAGTTCAATGATTTTTTTCCCATGGATAAAAACAGGTGAAACGAAAAAATACAACATACCACTTAAAGCATTACAAAGTGGGGGACTTTGCCTGCCACCCCCCCCAATATGGGGGGGGGGCTGTGCCCCCCACCTCCCAACTAAATATAACAACTCCAAGATCGCACTACAGTCGGGTAAAGGGCAATGTTACAGCTCAGGTCAAGTGATTTCTTTCCCTGGGAAAGAAATCTCTGACCTGAGCTTTTGCTCTTTTCTGATTTCGGCCTATATGTGTCAGTGAAATGGCATTCGCTGACATAATATAAACCCATCAGAAATATATAGGTTCATAGGTTCATTGGTAGGCACTAGGCTATTGGCCCTAGGGCCTATATAAGCCTAGCCAAAACGTACCCTGGCTTTTGCCACCCAAGAAAATTATTTGTACATCATACTTAAGTCAGAAACTGGAAGAATGGATTGTGAAGAGAAACATTAATAGTACAGATGAGCCTGAGGAGGAGGAGGAATGCAAATATATACCATGGGAGAATGAAAATCATTGGAAAGGTAAAAAAAAATGAAGCGATGCTACAATCGCAGAACCCATTTCATTGCAGATAGCTTTTTAGCAAGTACTTGAAGGTATTCCTTTTAGAGATGTATCTAAAATTTTCAGGTACTCTGTTCAAAATATTTGCCAGTGGCAGAGAGCTCTGAAGTACTGAAACATTTTTTTTTTACTTTGGAATGTCTTTAGTCTGACTACAGATGACTTAATTTAATGAGTGCATTGCCACCAGTTAGTTAATGGTTATAGACAAGGTAGGGCAACCAGTGGAGCATAGGTGTAACATGAGTTACAAACAGATGGTGACAGAAATTGAACCAATGAATGCTCCTCAGTGACATACAGTGGTCAATACTATCATGGTGACCAGTAGCAAGACTATATAGTCTAGTCTATTATATGCTTGTTCTAGCCAGTGTTGAAGGGGAGTTGATGATCCAGTGTATAGGTGAGCTGGATACAAAGTGAAGAAAGCAAAATTGAGTTTTTATGGCCCATCTGTTACTATTGGTTTGAAAAGACTTACCCTTGAATATTATAGTACATTTTTACTGATAACAGTGCTCACATGCAGATCAAGTTTTAATCAGATATCAGTGAAGTATGAGATATGATCAGGGCTAAGGTGAATGACTGACAGTAAACCTAGACCTTGGATGAGAGCAATATCTACATACATCAGTAAGACTGTATAAAAGTAATGGTGTCATACAGAAAACAGAACAATTGTCAGAAGTTAGAGCAAATGATTCATATGAGGTCATTGGTTTCTCTCATCTGGTTAATTTATAATGCAGTTTGCAAGAAAAGGTTGTGATCTTTCAAAAAACTTTTTTACCATTTTGAATGGCTGCCATAGTGTCATTCTTTCTGAGATCCATAGAAAATGAAATCCACACAGGAAGCAGGCACCATGCAAAGATAGTGGTGGCTCTGAAGTACACTTGACCTGGTTTAACTCCAGTACCAGAAAAGCAATGAACTAGAAATTGTTATCATATGCCTAGGCACAGTAGTCTGGTGCTTCTTTACTGACGTGCATAGGTAGCTATGTAAATAGATAGTAGATAGACACATGGATAGGCAGATAGACAGATACATAGAATGACAGAAAGATAGATAGGTTGATATTTCACCATTAATTCCATACATAAAGGAGAGTGAATAGCCTCTTTAACCTTCTTGTATCATGTATGTTTGCTGATGGATTTTCTGCAGTTTGAATTTCTAGTACTTCTACATTTTATAGCATAAGATAGATTCAGACTTACTGAATCTAGACTGTTTGGTATCACTTGAGCACTGAAACCAGCCATCTTACATTAAGAAGGCTCCATGTACCCTTGTGGCAGAAGTGTGCAGCCTAGGACCCACCTGTGTTGGGAATTGCTGGAATAAGGCTCAGTCTTGGGCTTTCCCATTGGTTACTTTGTTTTAAAATCATTTACCATCACTTATATTTAAGCCTTGCATTTGCACATAGGTGCTCACCATGTAATGGGGCTTAGCATAACTATGTATAGCTGTGCACAGAAGCAATCACCTAGAAAGACAGTTTTCCCTTGATATCTGCTAGGGAACCTTCCTAAGCTCCCCTGCTTCACTGTCTGCAACACAGTTGTGCACTGCTGCCCTGCAAACAACTCAGCTGTGCATTGTGAAGCATTGATGTAGTTTTCTACTTCTAGCCCTCCATAGAATAGCTGCTTTTTGTTAGTCTTACAGCAGAGCCTGGTCCATCTTGCCCACTCCTCACTAGTTAGTACAGCATATACCTGCCATAATGGGCAGACAGTTTCCCACCATTTCTGCAGCCAGACAGATTGACATGGGCATCCTGAGGCAATGCAGCAATTGCCTCATGTATACTGACAACCAATTACTCCTAAAACAAACAAATACAGCTTGTGAGAGATGTAGCTATACTATGAATTTGGAATCTCTCACATAGCAACAAACCAGATATCAAATGCGTTTTCAGCAAACACTCTTTACCTCTTGTACATAAACTCACAGCAAATAAACCCACATATGTGGAGTTGCTCAACAGAAGCCTACACCTAAAGATTAGAGACCTTCCAAGCACAAACCTACTACACACAGTGCAGATCCAACTGAATCCACTAACTATAATAATACATACAACAGTGTCTTAGACAATAAGCCCCTCTGGCAAAGCACCTCAAAACCAAATGTCTTGGTCATAGGCAACTCCAAAGTGAAACACACAGATGTCCCTCTCACCAGGCTGGACAAGGAGAAGGTCACGATCAGCTGCCTGTCAGGTGTTAGGATCCATCAGATTACTCACTCACTCAAGTCTCTCAACTACAAATACTGTTATGACTCTGTCATACTTCATGATGGAGTGAATGACTCGAGATGTACCTCACTGGAATATATGAAGACAGACATGACTGAGCTTTCAGATTATGTGTCCCAAGCAGGTATATCTATAGCCTAAGCAGCATTCTACCTTCACCCAGGATAATGCCTCAATATAAGCAAAAAATGGCTGACTTCAATAACTGGCTTAGCTTTTGGTGTCATTCCAGGGGGATCCATTATTTGTTAGCCTGGGAAGATATGGTCAATAGACCACTCTGCTTTGTTAGAGATGGTATTCACCTGTCATTGCTTGGGTTGCGGTTACTGGCAAAGGTACTTGCCTCCCTCATAGTGTCTTTTTTAAGTGATGTTATAACAACAGAATTCCCAATGTAAAAACATCCACTAGAGACAAAATCAAGGTTATGATGCTTAATGCTAGGAGTCTAATCAGAAACTGCACTCACTAGAGGTATGCCTTACCTTGGAAGATGCTGATGTCTGTGCAGTCGCAGAGACATGGTTCAAGGCCACAGAGAGCACCTGGGCCATGCAAGGCTACAATGTTTTTCCACATGTTCAGACCTCAAAACAAGTGTGAAAGAACCAAAGGCAGAAGTTTATTCATCTTCATTACAGACAAATACATCTCAAGACTAGTCAAACAGTATGACTATATAGAGCTACTCCAAGTCCAACTAACTGTAGGTAAAACCCCTTCCATATCATTGTTTGCTATAAATCCCCCACCATCAACCACAAAAATGACTCTGCCTACCTGAATATACTTGAGTCACTCACTATACAGTCAAACACCTTGGTCATGGGTGATTTCAGCTATACTTCCATCAACTGGGAGTCATATATGAGCACAATTATGCTCACCCTAAGGTTCCTGGACTTTGTTAATACAAATGCTTTGGAACAGATAGTCTGCATCCCCAAAAGGGCCTCAAATGTCCTAGACTTAGTACTCACCAAGTCTGCACCATCCCCTCTGTGTTGCTCTCGTTGGTAAGGTCTGATCATAAATCAGTCTTGCTCAAAGTAACAATCATACCTGATCTCAAGAGCCAAAAAGGATGAAAAATGTCTCCAAAGCAAACTATAGCCTTCTAAGCAATGACATAAATAGCTTCAACCCCCCCCCCACTACCACTGTCATCAATGACTCTTATACAGAGGTGTACACAAATGCCCTGTATAAACACCTATACAAATGTATAGACTCAGCTGTACCTGAATAGATCAAAACAAGGATCATACAAAAAACAAGCCACCCTGGTGGACATCAAGCATAAATAGGTTATACAACAAGAGGAAGAAACTAATGTCCAAGAACAAGGGGGAACTGAATCAGCAGAGGAAGAACACCCTCCACAGCTTGCACAAGCAAATTAGATATCTTGCAAAGTCCTCTAAAGCCAGTTACAAAGCTAAACTGCCAGGCCTAGCTATGAGTAATCACAAGGTATTCTTTAGCTACATCAGAAATGTAAGAGGGAACACCCAGCTTTGTGCTGAACTAGTAGTGGACAGTACCACTCATACCGACCCTGAAGATATCACCAACCTGCTAGCAGACAGATTTGGTACAAACTTCACCCCCTGTTCCTACCAGACATACCCTAAAGCATACCTGTCACCAGTCCTCTACCTAGTATCTCCAAAGAGCAAGTCATAACCGCACTCTCCATGGCCAAAACACAGCCTCTATGGAACTTGCTAACATCCCAGGCTGCCTACTAAATAATCTAAAACAGGATCGAGTGGAACCACTTGACACTTTCTTTAATTACAGTCTGAGTACTGGCTTTGTCATAGTAGAGGGGAAAACAGCAACAATAATTTCCTTGCACAAAGGATATCCATCAACCAACCCTGGGAACTATAGACCCATAAGCCTAACTAGCCTTACCTGCAAGGCCATGGAGAGAATCATCATGGACCGTATCAACAAAGACATAGGTGACCTTCAAACTCTTTACCTGACCCAATTTGGTTTCGTTAAGGGTAGATCATGCTTATTAAACCTGATATATTTCTTTGACAATGTCACCAAATCCCTGGATGAATGCAAAACAATATATACAGCCTATCTTGACTTAGCCAAGTCTTTTGACACATTCCCTCACTCAGGCATCATTGAGATACTCACCCAGCTGGGAATTAACCCATATATAACTGGATGGGTAATCAACTGTCTCACCGACAGGATGCATACAGTCAAAGTTGGGTATTCTACCTCTATTAGCAGACCAGTTACCAATGTGTACCACAACGATCTGTGCTGGGCCCCCTACTGCTTGGAATCTATTTTTCAGATGTCCAGGTAAAAATAGATGGCTTGTGGCTTACCAAGCTTACTGATGACTGCAAACTGGTTGCAATTATTGAGTTTCCCAGCAATCCTGACATACTACAAAAATGGCTTACATAGATAAATGATTGGTGCCAAAGCCATGGACTTAAACTAAATGCAAAAAAATGCATTAGCATCCCTTTCAGCAAAGGGAAAGTCCCTGCAAATTACAATATTAACATTATCCCCCTTAGCTCAAACCCTGTGGTGAGAGATTTGGGAACACAGGTTGATAGCAGCCTTAACTTTGATCACCATGTGTCCACAGTAGTAAGTAAGGTCTTCTACATTGCAAATATCATAAGTAAGGGCAATGTGCCCAGAGCTAAGGATGTTATAACTCCCTTGTACTCATCCCTCATCAGATCATTAATAGTGTACAATGCTCCTTTCTGTATGTACCTTACCTGACACTTGCAGCAGCTGGCAAGACGTCAAAACCAAGAAAATTCAGTGCCTTCAACACATGACCTACAGGGACAGACTGAAGGCCCTGTCACTGTGCTCTGTATCTAATAGGCTGCTGACAGGAGGCTTGTGCCTGGTCTACAGAGCAGTCTCGGACCCAGCCCTAATGGAAATGCTGCACATCCACAGGTCAAATCGGACAAGATTCACTCACTCTAGGGATCTTAACCTAGCCTGTGACATTACCAGGACATGTTGGAGAGACAGATATGTCTCCCAGAAATTCCCACTCCTATAGAACAAACTCCCAGTTCATGTAAAACAGAGCAACTCAATGACCCTTTTTAAGCGTAACTTAAACAACTGGATGGGAGACCATAAATTTACCCTGGGGGTGTCACCTATGTCCCTCTTGGATAAGAGCAATCAGTGCTGATCATAGACTTGCTCTGCAAATATAGACCACATAACTTGGTCAATAAGGAAACAAGAGTATAACATGGCTAGGCTTATAAAGGCCTAAGGCCAATAGCCTAGTAACCTCCTATGAACCTATAAACAACACAGGTTTACAAACAAAATTACTGAAAAAACAAACAAGTTACATCTTCCTGAAATATTGTTTTGTCTTTTGTTACTTGATGGCTGCTCAACTTTTTACCAGCATTTGTCAGGTGATAAAGTAGCTGTCAAATTATGCTACTGCTGTGCTTTTATGGTTACAGATAGTGACTAAATGAGTCCAGGGTTCTTCAGATATTGCAAGTTAATACTTCTGAACCTGTTCATACCTACCTCACTCTTAATAAAGCAGGCTGCTGTAGATGCATCTTTGCTGTTACATGAAGCTATATCAAGATAGTGAATGGATAATGGATAATCACCTGAGACTAATGAGCTATCTCCGGACAGCTGTGCTGTAACAGGGAGAACCAGAGGATTGCATTTGACCCCAATGGGTAGCAGACTTTCATTCTATGTTGTAGACTGTTGTAGACTTCCTCATGCGTGGAATGATTACCTATTGACAAGTTTGCCTTCGATGGAGCACATAAAAAATTAGGTGACAGTAAAAGCTATCTCCTTGGTCTGAAAACTCTTCAATATATTGCATGCCTAGTTGCTGTTTTATTCTTTTTTCTGTCTCATTTGTTTGCACATAAAGTTTTATTTCATTGTCAATGTAGATACCTATGTGATTTGAAGGAATCCATTACTTTGAAAGCAGAAACATTGTTTGCCAAGATCTTAAAAATTAAGAGGATACCTCATTTCTGTCTGCTTCAAAATAGCATGTTTTTAGTTTTTTTCTGTATTAACAGAATTTCTGAAACCATCCTACCTTTTACTTTGCACTAGGACAGAGCAGGTTATAATTGGCTTCATTCTGAATATGCTGGCCATGACCATGGCATTTGAAGTGTTACTGATGAACATGAATGACAGCAACAGATCAAGTACAAACTTGTGTAGAAACACCTTGGTTACATCAAAAGGTAATGGCAGAGCATCGCCTCAGTTTACATACCTCTTGTTATGCAGGTAGGTGGTAAACCAGTTCCTACTTTACTGCTTACATCACAACAGTGACTGTCTGATAAGGAGAAGTGAGTGGCTGAGTGGGCAAATTTAATTGGAGGAATGCAATGACATTTCATCATGAAAAAACATGACAGTTGACTGGATACTCTTGAAAACTGATTATATATTGTATTCACCCCTGCTCTTCTTATCAGGATCAGATCTGAAAATGGTACAAGGCAGAACAGTTTACTTATATGGAAATAGATAGGAGGATGCTGATTGATTTGAAGGTAGTATTTTTATTTTATGCAATTCCTTTATCTTACATGAGTTAGGGCTGAATCTCTGTCATGGCACAACACTCTCCTGAGCATCACTCATTTTAAGTATTGATAGCCACGATGAAGAGGGGTTTTGGGGAGAAAAGCAGATCAGAGCACTGCAGAACCAGATCGTGGTTAAATGGGTTGCTAGGCAGATGAGTGCACCAGGGCCCCCCATACCCCACAGCCATTCTGGTGCCCCCCCCCCATTACCACACACACTGCTCAAAGCTGTCAGCATGAATACTCTTTTCTTCTTTACTTTTCAAATAAAAGCAGAGAGATGGATTTCATTTAAAAGTTTTAATTTAAATATCCTTTGTTGACCAGGGTAGTTCCACAAGGCTATGCAAATCTTTTCAGGAAAGACCCTTGGTGGTATTTATATTACTTGGTGAAATCTGGCCAGGGCATTAGAGAACTTGTCCATACTCTTTTTGATAACTCAAGTGGATGTAAAATATCTCACAGCATCTACCCTTAACACAGACAAATGAGGCCTTAGTTGAACATGTCATCCAAAGGATGCCACAGCCAGGAGTGCAGCACCCCCTCTCCTTAAAGTGCACTGTAGTATCAACAATCCATCTATAGGATATCAGAGTGGAACCCACAGCTTTCTGCAGCAAAAGCAAGTATGCAACCTGCTATGCTACTGACACTGCTTTGAAATTCTATGGTATAAACACTGATGGTCATTTGTTAAGGACACACAACAATTGCATATTGGTAACAGACATAGCATGAGCAATAGTAAACCTCTCTTCTCACGAAACTCACATTCCTTGAAAATGCACTGAAACTCACACTCCATGGAAATGCACCCCCTGCAGTTTTGAAGTTTGTTTCCATTAAACAGTGAAACAAAACTTATAACTCAACAAAGTGTGATGACTAACTTACCTGGTAGTTGGTGTAGAGGATTAAGGCTCGTCTCCTGTAGTTAAGGTAGAGTGTTTGAGCTTGAGTAAACTACTTAACTCGCCTGCCATCTCTAACTGGGGCAATGCATGCTCAATGCTTTCTTGTTTTTTGAGGGAAAAGACTCATAAATCATCATCTCATGTGTGTCAGGAAAAGGAAAGCAGTTTGTGTCTGTTTGAAAGAGAAAGCACCATTTCAAACCTCCTCTGTTGATGTAAATGTTCCAACATGTGTTTAAATTGTTTTTTGCATGCATTCTGTTTATATCTTTTATACTAAAGATGTATGATATATGCTCACACAGAAAGGTGCACCCTTAAAGAAGAAAAAAAATTTAACTTATTTTTTTTTTTTGCTTTTAATAGTTTATTAACAATTAAATCCTGTGGCAGCTCCCATTGTCCCACCACCCCAATCAGTGGGCCCTAGGAAAATGCCTAAGTTGTCTGGTGCCGGATCCAGCTCTGGGCCACTGCCATAGCTACGCATGGCAATCTCTTAATTTGCAATCTGATGACCATATGCACTTGCATACTGATGCCATATTTTTAGGCTCTTGCCTGCAAAGATACATGATCTAGAAGCATCTCTGGTCATGGGTACTAAGAGAGCAATGCCTACCAAATTCAACCACATGCCTAACATGGCTACCACGCTGAGCTCCAGTTTCCATTGGAACTACAAAAAGCACCACATCACTCACCAACATGCCATTCTCAGCCCTACTCCAAAGACATGAGAACTGACAAAGTCTTATCATGGCTTTTTTCCATCAGACAGCTTTAACAGGCTGTGAGCCACAACTTGGGTTGCTTTGGACATAGTCAGGGCTCAGACCTCTTAACTGTTCCTATTTTGGAAGAATGCACCAATTTTCAAGACTGATTTACAACTGCATGTGATGTACCTAATTTTGGCTGTATGTCCCTATTTGAAGGTTTGATTTACCCCTTCACAACAATTTTCTGAACCCCTTGGAAACTGTCAAGCACACACAAAATGTCACAACATTACCAACATAGTAGGCACCAATAATTTAAAGAAAGATGGCAAACAGATTTTTCAGAAGCAAAACTAAATGACATTGTGCGGTAGAATTTTGCAATGCAGTTCAATAAAGTCTGCAGAGTTTTCATTGTCTGATAATGTGCTAAACGTTTTCCATAATTTTTGACACTCTGGTTTTTAAACGTGTTTTTGAGTAGCATTTCACACACACTCTTAATGGAAGTAGGAAGAGTTATGTGCTATATGGTATTCAAACGTTATGCTAATTAGATGTTTAATTTTTTTTTTGGCTGAACATACCTACTTTACAAGGGCCTTTGTACCTATTTTCATTATCTGCAGGTTGAGAGGTATGCCAATGGGGTTGTCTCTGATTTGTCTAAAGAATGTGAATTCAGAATGGCATGCTGTTAGGTAAAAGACACATCATTTTGTCCTCCCACCTTCTTATAACTTAGAGATCTGTTTTTTAAAATTCCTATAATAAGAATACTGCTGAGTGCTAACAATACTAGCATGACATCACCAGATCCAATGAGTTTTGGGTATGACATCAGCTTGTAGCCACACAGTGGTTTAACATTATCAGTCATTTCCTATCCCTTAAGCTGCTATCCTTCAAATGCTTTATATATGTGTTTCTTGCCTTTACAGTGGCTTGCAACCTTAACAGGGTCTTGTGCCAGTAATGGGAATTTGCAGTAGGATCTTAGGTTACAATATGTGGAGAGAACTTCTTCAGTTAAATCAAAGGGACCAAAGGGCTGAGCAGGATGTTCCATAGATATAGTGTCTGAAGATTATTTTCTACAAAGAAAATCAGCACCAAAAAAATTGAAGTATACCAACTCCCAACTTCCTTTCTGATTAAACTGTCACCAATAATGTAGTACTTCTTAACTAAGTAAGAAGATTTATTTATTTATCATTTGTTAACTTGGAAAGTCTGACTTGGAATAAAGCCAATTTTCAACAGAAGCCCAGGGAGAAATGCTCCAGACACATAACTTTATAATGTGGAAGAAAACCGGAGCACCTGGAGGGACCGCACACTCCACACAGAAAGCAAGCACTCCAACAGAGAATTGAACCAGAGAACCTCTTGCTGTGTGGCAACAATGCTAGCACTGCACCACTGCACCATCCATGTCTTTGACATGCCTTATTTTGTGGAACAATAAAGGAATTATGAGTAGCAAGCATTTTACAGCATACACTCTGTTCAAAAAGGTTTTTGCTTAAAAGACCACCTTAACAGAATAACATAACCACCAGCACACATGAACTTGAAAGTTTTAGATAATAACCGATTTAGACAGGTTATGCTACTGATTCTTGTAAATGGTTTAAAATATTTCAGCCAGCTACTCCAATGATTACAAAGTCATATGTAAAAGTCTTGGAAATAAGAAAATATGACAAGCAAGGCTGCAACTTTTAAAAGTTTCTCTACTAGACAGAGTAACTAATATAGTGCATAATCTAGCTGATCTTTGGCATAGTCAGCTTGGATACAACTGCCTATAGTCTTTAATTATTTTACTGATCAGTGGGTGCCAGATATCAGGGAGCAGATGTTTGCAGCTGGGGACTGCATTTTTTTAAATGAGACTCCATTTCCAATGCTCTTTTTACAAGTCTGATCTTGAGTGTATACACCATACTGAGCCTCCCTTGTTATTTTGTGTATGTGGCTTCAGTCATGTTTTAGTGAATGCAAATATTAATGTTCACTGAAGTATATTATTGTATAAGGCTGGGTAGCACAGTGACTCAGTGGTTAGGGTTTCTGCTTCAGAGTACAAAGATATGAGGATAAATCATGACCATTCCTTCCATCTCTTTAAAAGAGTAGATTGACCAGATACTTTTAAAATGCTAATAAATGTTAATATGGGGTGCAGCTCATCACCATGTTGTTGTACTGTACAGTCTGATGCTCTTTAATGGGTGTAACTCAGTTCTGCATTTGTGTCTAGTGTGATTTTAATTGTGATGCAAGACATTACAATTTACTGTTATATATTATACATTGCAATGTGCTGCTGTTAACGGTAATATGTTCCACTGAATAGATGTTTAATATGATGCTGTATATTCCTGTGTGCTGAACAGTTTGTGATGCAAACAACTTGCTGCCTCCTGCTATAGTTGGCACCTATGGTATACACCTTTTTCAGCTACATTTGTAGCCTTGTGCAGCAGAGTCTGTCCATGTGGTGTTCACTTAGTTATGTGTTTTGTACCCATAAATCGCCATGTTTGTTTATTATTTGTAGACCTGTATGCATGTTACTTTTCACATTGCTATTTATAACTGCTTTTTTACAGATGGGACAGCATTCAGACAGAGTTAGGAGATGGTTTTATAGCAGCAGGCATGACGGCTTTACTGGGGAGATATGTTTTGCTCTGTATAGTTATTGCATAGCTGCATGTCATGCTTTTTGTTTTGTTGGTGCTTCACATTCAGAATAAATTGATGTGCATTTCTACAGGTCAGAAAGTCATCAGTATGCCTTCCATCACAAGTGGTTAGAGGACAGCGGAGCAGCTAAGGCCATTTACTGTGTCCTCAATTTCCCCTAGGATGGCAATGGCTGATGTACCTGGTATTGTACATATAGCTGTGTATGCATACAGGGCAAATTCATTAATAACCAGGTTGTTGTTGTCACTGTACCTCATGGATCATACTGCTATTACCTTGAGGAGCATGTGTGATGCCCTACATACTGTTCATGACCTTAGTACCAGAGTGAGTTGAATTGTACATGCACTGTAAGAGCAATAAGATGTGCAGATCTGTGTTTGTATTCTGAAAAAAAAAAACAGGTGATAGATTACTTCTCCATAGCCATGGGAATACTACATGTGTTTTCATGTGACTGCTGCTTAACCCACCTATTCTTTTCTTACTTCATAACCGGCATCCATCTGAGTAGTGCCATCCCTTATGCAAGGAAATATCATAAGCATAGTACACTATAGTATAGTTTAGTATAGTATTGTATAGTATAGTATAGTATAGTATAGTATAGTATAGTATAGCATCGTAGTATACTATAGTACAATACAGTATAGAAGCATGCTTCATAGCTGCTGCCTTCCTCAGTTTTGTATCTGTGATTATTGTGTATCACATTCCGACAGTTATTGAATTTTTTCCTGTTTTTCAGCTTGTCAGCTGCTTTGCAGAATGATGTGTATGAATAGCAAATGTATATGCTATTATTGCAATGTGTCATGTTATCCACATCCGTTGTGTCATGTCTTTGTTATCACAGGTGGCACGTCACTATCACAATGACATATTTGTGAAATGACTTTTTATGCATGCTGTATTTACATGTCACTCGTGGGTCTGAGAGTTGCATTTTCCTCCATGTATGCACATTGCACTACAGTTATTGGACACGTATTAGTGTTAATCACCTCTGGTTCCATTTCTCTGACTGAGTTATGTCAATTTACTTTAAGTCACAGAGCTGTGTGTCAATACATATATTTTGTATTCCTGTTTGTGGGATTTTGCAGCTGAACAAATATTTTTTCTTTGATTATTTTAATATTATTCTATTTATGCATTTCATTTGTACCCTTTTTCAGTTTTGTACACACTGACTAATTCTCTAAATTGTGTTATATGTAGCACCGTTGTATGTCATGTTACAAGATTTGCTTGCTTTTACTGTATGATAATTAGCTGTTTTTCCTGTCGTTTCCTGTTTCTTCCATTGTCCACTGTGTAATTTTCCCTAATTTATCTATTCTACAAATATGCCATTTCATTCTTCTTCTTCTTTTGGCTTTTCCCGGTTAGGGGTCGTCACAGCGGATCACCTGTCCGCTCATGACTGGCAGTGGAGTTTTACGGTGTCGAGTTGACAGCCCGGCGCCCAACCTTCCACAGAAGGCACAAATATGCCATTTCATTAATGAAGCATATTTGTAGAAATACTCAATGAATTCAACTGCATATGTATAGTGCATATACATACTCAGGTTATTGGGTTTTGTATCAGAATGTATGGGCTACTTATATATTACATAGTAGATATCACACACACACATCCATTTTAAATAACTTTGGTGAATTACAAATTCAGAGAAAATAGCTTTGCACAGTTGTTTTCCAATTATTTTTCTAGAATAATTACTAAATGATTCCCTCTATCTGATGTCTTAATGGAATAATCGTTGTGCATGGCAAACCACTTATATATATTCCATTCTTTATATGCTAGGTTATAAGTAAGTGAATGTAAACTACTTTTTAATAAATGTGTTCTCTTATGTACTGCCATAATATAAAATATTCAGTTTCCCTACACTTTCCTGTGGCCCATCTTCCTGACTATCTAGTCCTCTAGTCCCCAAATCCCCCATATTGAACTTTGTAAGTATATCAACTTTGAAATCGCCATACAGTGCAGACAATGGAAAACTTCAATTTCCTCACTGTACGGAGACCTCAACTGAAATCTTTGAAGTTTTACGACTTTGACATATACGGGTCGACTATTACATTTTTGAATACATTAATATTCGATAACGTAATATAGACCCCTCATCAATCATTGTTTCGTATGAGAAATTCCTGCTTGTGCAGTTTCTAAGTATGCACCTGCAACGATTCCTTCATTTTTAGTGCTTTTTCCCTTCTTTGTATTTAGTTACACGATTGTAGGGGTGAGATATCAATCACACCATAAAGTGCTATTTATGTTGCAATGTAAATTTAGGTACCTGGGGTAGGTGTTCGTAGTGCTACCAGTTTTACAAACACGTCCGCAGGACAGGTTCATTTGTTGCCTTATAGACAAGAGAGAGGTCATTATGCAGAATTTTGTGAAAGAGAGAGAAGAGGTACATGACTTTTAATTGTTCCATGTATTTTAGCAGCTCATGTCTCAGATTTTCTTTGGTTGTGTGATATGTCTGGGTGGGCATCTGCCAATGGGGCATTACTTTCCTAGTATGGACTTTAAGAGGGAGGAATATGGGTGGCAGTGATTTCTTTTCACCTTGAGGGCATGTTTAGTAATTAGCTGGGCTAGGTAGAAAAAGAATTACTAATGATAACTGATACACAGTGATGGAAAGGCAACTTTGGTGAATACTGTGGATTCTTTTCAAGATGTGGAGGGGTGCATTATCACCTTCCTTTTGTGGATGTTGTTGGGCTTGTTTTAGTTTGATAGTGCTATTTAAAAGTGTTTTGTGGATCAGGTGAAAGAATGCAACCACATTGTGATGAATGTCTTGCAACTGGGGCTACGGCAGTATGATTTCTGTGGTCAGAGCTGCATTCTCTTCAGTGCATTCCTGGTGTGATTGTAAAGCCGATATATATATATATATATATATATATATATATATATATATATATATATATATATATATATATATATATATATATATATATATATATATATATATATATATATATATATATATATATATACATACATACACATTTGGTAAGCAGGATTGCCTCTGCTAAAAATGTTTACTTTTGAGTTTCCTTGGTGGGTTGGATCCTAAGCAGTTTAATTTTGCAAGCTGAGTCCAGATTAGTATGTGAAGCAACATATCTCTTCTACTAATCATTTAACTTTTGGCAATGTAAAACTCTAACAAATAGTATCTCTTCATCTTGTGAGTATGAAAACAAGATGCACAGCACTGTTTAAATCTTGTTTTGTACCCTTTTGTCAGTATGACCTAAAACTACACATATCTCCATCAGAACCATATTATTTCCTTCCTGGTTGTTCATTTATAAAAGTGCTACTATCACAGCTTACTGTACACTGAGTAAGAGTCTGTACTGCCATAACACTACATTAGAAATGTTGCACTGTGACATAGACATACATTGTCCTGCTTATGGCCCGTGTGACCAGAGTTCAAGCATCTTAGGGACAGATGGCTCTGAAGCTAGTTGATGTGCATGGGCAGATGGTAGGAGGAGA